>NC_090438.1:851537992-851841023 GCF_031143425.1 Pleurodeles waltl | reverse complement strand
TCACAGAGTGCTTACTGTGGCTTTGCAGTAGCGTCAAAGCTGTAGCTAAGCCACAGTAAACAGCTATGTCTCGGGGTGGGCACCCCGGGACATATCAGGAGCTGGAGCTGGTGGGTGTAGGTCCCCAGGGCCATCAGTGGCTCCTCAAGGGGTGCTCTGCATCACCCCTCCAACATGTTGGAAGCCCCAGTAAGGCGATGGTGCCTCGAGCAGCGGCGGGAGCAGGAGCACCCCCCCCATTTAACACATAAACCCCTGGTGAGGTGGTGATCTCCGGTCAGCAGCGGGGATGGGTGGCCCCCCTGCATCTACATTAATGAAAGCCCTGGGGAGCGGGTGATCCTTGGGGCTACACACCAAAAGTTACTTTTAACCCGCAGAGGTGGTGGTCCACGGACGTACAAACTATTACATATTTGCCCCGGGTTGGTGATGGACTCATATTAAGAATATTCCCCGGGGACATGGCCCACTCAGGGGCTTCAACAAATAGGAAGGGCACCAGCCCAACCTTCGTGAAAAAAAAAAAATTGCCAAATCCATGGATCCACTGCAAATCTGGGCAAACATTCAAAGAAAAATGCTTTTTAGCTTTGGGGGGGGGGGGTCCCTCTAGAACCCCACCTCCAGAGCTATGGGGTCAGGGTGTTTGCAATTTCGGATATATTTCTGGGACACAGCTAAAGCTGAGTCCCAACATGGTTTCCAACACTTCTTTGTTGAAGTGCTGACAGCCAATCAGATCTCAGCACGAGATCGAAAGGGGTTGAGAATTTTTCGCTGCCCTATATTTACAAATTTGGAATTATTTTTATTTCTTAAAAACTACTGGACGGGTTTACATCAAATACGAAAAATAGCTTTTCCAGGACCAAGAGCTACCTTTCTGCAAAATTTGATGAAATTCTGTCCAGTGATTTTGGTGCTATTGCTGTTCAGTTTTTTCTATGGGAATTTACATTGGAAACACTCTAAATTTCACCCTCCCTTTATCTTGGCCCCCGCTCATGGATCACTCCAAACCTTTCCAGACAGCCGCTCATGTGACTGTTGAATATTTTTGAAAATTGTCATGTAGATTTGTCAAGCAGCGCCAAATATATAGGAAAGCAAAAAAAACACTTTTCTATAGTAATTGGGTCCTAAGTATGACTACCTAGAGCGAATGCCAGTAGGGCATATATATATATGTATGTATATGTGTGTGTGTATATGTATATCTATCTATCTATCTATCTATATATATATATATATATGTATATATATATATATATATGTATATATATATATATATATGTATATATATATATATATATATTTGTATATATATATATAAGAAAAGCAACACTTCCACAGTGAAGACGCACTCTCAGGAATTCGCAAACTGATAATATTTATTAACACAACGAGTTTCGGCTGTCAAGGTATTTGGTGTGTATTTAAAGTTGGTCCACATTAGTTAAGCTATACAAGTAAACAAGGCTGCTTGACAGCCGAAACGCATTGTGTTAATAAATATTAACAGTTTGCGAAATCCTGAGAGTGCGTCTTCACTGTGGAAGTGTTGCTTTACTTATTTACAATTATCTGGAGTGCTCTGCCGGTTTTGGACGCACCACCCCTCTCGGGCCTCCAGGAGCCCGATAGTGAGCATTTTTTGCTGTTTATATATATATATACATATATATATATATAAATAATGAGTGAGTGTGTGTCAAAACAAAGCTCCAGGATCACCCTGCAACACAGAGTCAATCCTATGCTTAAAGATTATGCTGTACAAATGGCAAAATACTTTGTCCTTATCTAGCTCAGCGTGGATAGCACTGTACTGATCCTATGCTTAACAAATTTGCTAGATAAACAGACATTTGATGTGAGCAAATCGAGAGTGTTGCTGGGCGCTCCTAACAGGAACTGCTCTCCATCTAAACTTGGGAACTACACAGAGTTCTCTCTTCTTTTATGTATATATATATACATATATATATACATATATAAATATATATATATATATATGGAAAATAACAATACTGAGATGCACACAAAATCACCTCGACACATTTTCAATTATATTTCTTCTTTTATTCATTCATATGCAATTTCCAATAGTTGCTTTTCTTTAAGCAGCACAAACAGCCAGCACATGTTTTGCACTCACTGTGTTTCTTCAGGGCTGTAGTTACAAAAATAGAAAATCATGTTTCAATACTTATGACAAACACAAGGACAAGTTCGAACTGTATACAAGGATTCAAAGTTAAACACAGTCTAGACTTCCCCACTACCCAGGGGACAGAGACAACCCTGACAGTGTTAGTATAGGACCCAACCACATAGCAGTGATTCCTGGTTGTATTTAGCATACATTTCATTCAGTTACCCCTGAATATTAATCTACTACACTATATATAAAGACCTCAGAACTTCAACAAATTTCCCTGGAAACTATCTTGTTCATGATATACAACAGCGTGTTCTTAAAATTGTGAATTGTGGCAGTATTCATATGCAATCAATACCTGTAGGTAATAATTCACACAGTGTTATGCTCCTGTACATAAGTCATCTAAGAGGTATATGTAAAAAACGTGTTGCCTAGAGCACTTACTTCAGTGCATAAGAACAATTCATACATCATCATAAGAATTCCCAAAATTCGACTGTTATTGATCATTACAATTTAAGTTAATCCCTGTAATTTAATTAGAAGCTGCGTTACTTTCAAAACGCCAACTATTGCTAGAAATCACATCCCAAAAATATAGATAGTCATCTGTCCTTATTTAACTTAGTTAGTATGTGTCTGCAAGTGTTTTCATCATTAATTGTCTCTCATTTATAAAATCCCCATGTCACAAGATCCTAAAATTAAATTAAATGCACACCTGGACCCCGTTTAGAAATACTGAGGGCGGATTTACAAGAAAGTGGTGCATCCACTTTGATACACCATTTTTCTTGCGCCCCCCCTAACAACACCAATACGTCGCACCATGGTGCTCGTTTCCACAATGGCGTCATAATTTGACACTAGTTCAAAAAAGCTCTAGAAAGACCCATAGGCTGCTATGGGCCTGTCTCTTTTACGCCTGCCATGAGCAGGCGTTAAAAATGATCAAAAAGATATTGCAGTGAAATCTTGTAGATTTCACTGCCCCATGTTTTGCGCCCTCCCTGTGTGGAAACACCCCTCTTGCATACATTATACCTGGCGCAGGTATAATGTGGTGTAAGGGGTTACAAAGTGGTGCAATGCTAGCAAAATGCAAGAAAAATGACACTAGTGTGGTGCTAAGAGGCGCTAGGGTCTTGTAAATCTGGCCCTTCGTGTCCAGTTTTGTCAGAATCACGCATTAGGGTAGGAGACCATCTCCTTCGTCACAGCCTCAGCCGAGCTCAAAAGCTACTCATAGTTCCTTCAACTTTCCCACATATTCAACAGGTAACAATCTTCATATTCATCATCAACCATCCCTATTTATTATCCAATACAATTTCTAATCCCATGGAAGCTTACCACACTTGTAGCTGATTCATCATCGTCACAAAGTAACTTAGATCCCTCTCATCCCTTTTTACACTTTATCTGTACCACCATCAACCATATTCCCCTGACCAAACTATTCAATCTTCCAAATTCACTTTGTTTGTTCTATATTCTGTAGAAAAACCGTCCCCCACTATTACGGACATTTTCTCATGCTGTCAATGATTTATTTTGGCCCAAAAGAGGCTCGTTTCTCAACCACAGCGGCTCCAGCGTTGCATATGGGCATCTCGATCAAGTTGTTCCACTTACAAATTTTCCTAAAATGCCTATTTCCAACCCACGGCCTCTACCCTCTCACTCGTTCGATTGTTTTTAACTCTGCAATCATTAATCAAAAGTTAAAGCACACTACGTCATCATCATCAGAAGAATGAAAAAAAAAATGTATTCGACCCCCGCCCGAACCTCTGAATCTTTCCCTTCTTGTGCCACCAGACAATGGAAGTGAGACGCTTCCGAAATATATAACATGTTTTCACCCCTTATGCTGTCCTAAATCAGACAAGCTTCACCCGTGTTCGGAACATTTCAGCATCCCATTCACAGTTCAACTAAGAGTTATAATAGTCGGCATAATATACTCCATCCAACGACCCCTCATCACTACATGCACTGCAGCTTTTGCATCCCAGCACCCCCATTCAAAACAATGAACCTCAAACTCAAATTAAAGTAATCATCACTGTAAATTGTGACCGGCTGACTTTATCACATAAGGATCTCAACATCCCAAATCAGAACAATCTGCCTCAACAGTATTTCGGGCTTCCACAGCAAATTAGGCCACCCTTTCCCACCATCAACACTCTTTCATTACATGTACCCCTATTCTGATAAGCCATACATTACCCAAAATGAAACCGGCACCCCGACCCACTCTACGTACGCTAGCAAAAGTATTTCAGAGAGAATTCTCCACTGATGCACAAGGCACACTACATCACCACTCCTTTTTATAACCTAGTCATTAACAAATTAAATGCACCTGTATCAAAGTAACCACTCTTGTTCTGACCACTGTGTTAAAGAGACCACCCCTTATTCAACATTCCTCTGACAAAAAGTTAATAACGCGAACCATCTATCATAAGTACCAAACTAGCTAATTCTAAAATTGAAAAGTACACATGATTAAAAAATATTAGCGCTTAAATCATTAAAAATGTCTTCGAATTGAACATTGTATTCTTCCAAGCCTAAGAGATCTCAAATCACAGTCCACCTTATCAGACACTAAATTATTATACCTTACCCTCCTGTTCCAAAACATAATATAACTATCTTAAAAATAATCACAATATTATTTTGATAACAGAGCCCAGTCACAACCCTCATCAAAACAGAGAAAACTATCAATCCTCCAGTATCTCAAACATAAATAATGTATATTTTGTCGGTAACTACATCATAGTGTGAAGTTCCCTGTCGGTGGTTAATCAGTACAGAACAGGTTATAATGCAGTGATCCAAAAGGTTTCCCTAGGATCTAAAGTGACATGTTCTAACTCGCAGCGCAGCCTAAGTTAATTATAATTTGCGCCCTTGCTGTGGACAGTTTTCTTATCAATAATGTTATTGCAAACACTGCAGTGATATCAACAATGCCATACAAGATCTCATCAATGACATAATATGTGGAGTAATTAGCTGTGAATGGTGAAGGAGCGAGTTATAGTTAATTGAAAGAACTAGAACTATAACTGCTGAATTTCTATGGTTTCTGTAGCGTCCCTGTAACCTTTTTTTCAGTATATTTCTATGTTTTCTTAATGTGAAGTAATTTTAATTCCTATACGTTAATCCAACACCTGTCATGCACAGCCAAAATCAGTGCGCGACAGGGGTTGGTCACAAGGCCTGGCCTTGCAACCAGGCCTTGCAGCAAAGCCTTTATACCCACCCAACCTGTGGCACGCAAGGCCTTTGGCCCTGCCCAGCTCAGGTTGGCCACAGGGCCTGTCTCATCAGTAAATGTGTGCGTGGGTGCTTGAGTGTTTGAAAGTGGGTGAGAGACTAAATGAGTGGGTCTAAGTGGGTGCATGAGTGGGCACCTGAGCCTCTGTGTGCATGTGTGTGTGAATTAATTAGTGTATGAATGAGTCGGTGAGTTTTCTTTCGAATGTTTCCATAATGGCAAATATTTTGTGAATAATTCCCAGAAATTCATGAAAATTTTTGAATTTTCATGAATAGTGCATGCCATGATACAAAATTATAGTAACCTATAAATTGCCCCTAAAACACCCCTATATCATATCCCTGGGGCCAGGGTACCTTTACCCTGGTCCCTTATGCCACTTTCAATTTGAATTTTCATCCACAGGGACCATGTCACATAAAATGGCGGTGTGCAACTTTCTAGCCAGGTTGTGGTCAGCCAATTGCAACATGTATTTTTGCATGTGTATTTGTGAAAATTCACAAATTTTCGTGAATTATTGCAAAGTAATTGTGAAATATCCGAGGCCAGAGATATACAAATTTATTTGCCCTTAAAAGTCTCCTAAACTACTGAGTGGATTTACACCAAATAATAAAAAGCTCAATCTGTGTACCAGTAGCTACCTTTCTGCCAAGGTTGAAATAATTCTGTCCAGTGCTTCGGGTTGTAGACGTGTTGACAGTTCCTATGTGCATTGGAATGTTTTTTTAGCCCCCTTTTTCTTGCCCCCGCTTAAAGGATCTCCTCAAAACCTCCTGTGCACAATAAGAATCAGGATTCCACTTTTTGGGGAGAATGATGTGAAGATTCGTCAAACGGTGACAAAGATATAGGCAAGTCAATAAACACTTATTCTATGGAAACATTGTCCTAGTGGTGACCGTGATTGATGTTAATGTTACTGATTTTTAATGTGTACAATTCTTGATGAAGAATGGCAGGTATTGTGGGTGTAGCTTCAACTGTGCAGCTCAGCAAAAGCCATGTACTTATAGATCTTAAAATCAAATGTCTATTTTCGTTTTTGAACAACGCACTCCATCATACATGCCATATTAGCAGTCGGACTCCGCCATTACTTTAAAAGATTTTCTTGTCAAAATCTAAGAAAGGTAGTTATTTATGTGGAATGGCTTGAAGCGCTCAATATAAAAAAAAAAAACAATAACTACACGTCTCATTGATGACTTTATGAATAGTCTTCTAGACTGTTTGAGTTCTACATTCACAACACGTTTTAGACACGATTTGAAGTTTTAAGCCAATATCATTTGAATGCGTTTGTATATTTGGAATTGAAAACTAAAATGTTTAGGATTTATGTAGTTGGTAATTCTTTTAATATATTAACCCCCTTTTGTAGTGCCCGCCTCGCCCACAGGCCTAAGAGATCTTCATGGCAGAAGATACAGAAAATACAAAAATATTTTGCAGAAAGGTCTGATTACAGGGGACAATGCAGTCAATGTGCATGAGAAGCTCACAGTTGCAACTTTCTGAGTTAAAAAATGAAAACTGTATGATTGGACAATAATTTACAAGTTCCTGAGAGTCTAAATTGTATTGTTTCATAAACGTTTAATCTCTCCAGTTGTTATTCCAGAGGGAAAGACCGCCTGCTTGAGAAAGATATTTATAATGCTGAAATAGCACTTTCCTCATAAGACGTGGACAAGAGTGATTAAATAAAGGATCAAACGATGTTTTTTGTAACTCGTGACAAGAGAGATAGCTCCTTCCTCTACCACACAGGCCAGATTTGCTGCACACTTGACCTGAACAGCCTTCCTTTAATGGATACTATTTTCAACAAAAGTTATTTACTTCTGTAACCTTTTTTATAAAGGGCTTTTCAAAGGATAACAGCAGTCCTCCTATTATAAGCATTCAACACTGAAGTGACCACACAGCTGGACAGAATATTGTATAATGTAACACACATTTTTGTGAGGCTTGCACGAAGTTCCACAAAATCTCCTTACTTGAACCAAACACCCTGTTGTCGCCCTAGACTTTACCCCCTATCACATTATAGGGCGGTATTGCTTTAAATAAAGCAAGCCTATTGGCTTTGTCACAAGTCACTAGATCAATGTATAAGGAAAGCATATTGGCTTTGTCAAGGGGTCATCACCACAATACAAAAAGCAAGTCTATTGGCTTTGTGAAAGGTTAAGCAAAAGGTTTACCAAATTAAAATACCAATAATACACATTATACAAAGCACAATCATCTTTGGAACGAATAACCATGTAAAATACAAATATTAGTGTCAATAAGGAATTGTAAGTTTATCAAAATCACTTTCAAAAACATGTAGCTAAAAAATGAATTTACAATCAACATAATGTTTGTCTGAGTTGTTCTTTTACACATTTCGGCCACGTGACATACAGCCATAAAGTCAACCACTATGTATAAATGGTCCCCAACCTTTGGACTTTTGTGGACCCCCACTTTATCAATACTGGAGCCCAGGGACCCCTACTAAATCATTATTGGAATCCGGGGACCGTTCACTGAGTCATTGCTGAAAGCTGGGGACCTAATCACTTAATATTATTTAATTTTCTCAGCAGTCAGGGACCCCCTGAGAAGGATTTGTGGACCCCCAGTAGTTCCCGGACCACAGGTTGGGAACCACTGCTATAGATCAATGCAATCCCAGGCTACAGAACAAAAGTTTCAAACTTGAGAATGTTTTAAAAATGATCCAAAGGTCTCCAAATGTCATGCATTTTAGGACTTGATAGACAGGGGTAAATTCTAAAGGGTAGCCAAGAAATCAAATCAAATCAAATCATTAACATTTATAAAGCGCGCTACTCACCTGTGCGGGTCTCAAGGCGCTAGGGGAAAAAGGGGGGGTTATCGCTGTTCGAACAGCCAGGTCTTTAGGAGTCTCCGGAAAGCGGAGTGGTCCTGGGTGGTCCTGAGGCTGGTGGGGAGGGAGTTCCAGGTCTTGGCCGCCAGGAAGGAGAAAGATCTCCCACCCGCCGTGGAGCGGCGGATGCGAGGGACAGCAGCGAGTGCAAGGCCAGAGGAGCGGAGGAGGCGGGTGGGGACGTAGAAGCTGAGGCGTCTGTTGAGGTATTCCGGTCCCTTGTCGTAGAGGGCTTTGTGTGCGTGGGTGAGAAGTCGGAAGGTGATCCTTTTGCTGACAGGGAGCCAATGCAGGTGTCTCAGGTGTGCGGAGATGTGGCTGCTGAGGGGTATGTTGAGGATGAGGCGGGCCGAGGCGTTTTGAATGCGTTGCAGGCGATTTTGGAGTTTGGCTGTGGTCCCGGCATAGAGGGTGTTGCCGTAGTCCAGGCGGCTCGTGATGAGGGCGTGGGTCACGGTTTTTCTGGTGTCGGCGGGGATCCAGCGGAAGATCTTGCGGAGCATGCGGAGGGTGAGGAAGCAGGCGGAGGACACGGCGTTGACTTGCTTGGTCATGGTGAGAAGAGGGTCCAAGATGAAGCTGAGGTTGCGGGCGTGGTCTGTGGGGGTCGGTGCGGTGGCGAGGGCCGCGGGCCACCAGGAGTCGTCCCAGGCGGATGGGGTGTTGCCGAGGATGAGGACTTCCGTTTTTTCAGAGTTCAGCTTTAGGCGGCTGAGCCTCATCCAATCTGCGACATCCTTCATACCCTCTTGTAGGTTGGTCTTGGCGCTGGCGGGGTCCTTGGTGAGGGAGAGTATAAGTTGGGTGTCGTCGGCGTAGGAGGTGATGATGATGTCGTGCTTGCGTACGATGTTGGCGAGGGGGCTCATGCAGACATTGAAGAGTGTCGGGCTGAGTGATGAGCCTTGGGGTACGCCGCAGATGATCTCAGTGGGTTCTGAGCGAAACGGAGGGAGGTAAACTCTTTGGGAACGGTTTGAGAGGAAGGAGGCGATCCAGTCCAGGGCCTGGCCTTGGATCCCGGTGGAGCGAAGGCGGGTGATTAGGGTGCGGTGACAGACGGTGTCAAAGGCAGCCGAGAGGTAGAGCAGAATGAGGGCGACTGTTTCACCGTTGTCCATCAGGGTTCTGATGTCGTCAGTGACTGAGATGAGGGCGGTTTCAGTGCTGTGGTTGGTTCGGAATCCGGTTTGTGAGGGGTCGAGCAGGTTGTTGTCTTCCAGGAAGGTGGTCAGCTGTTTGTTGACGGTCTTCTCTATTACTTTGGCTGGGAAAGGCAGAAGAGAGATGGGGCGGAAGTTTTTTAGGTCGCTCGGGTCAGCCGTAGGTTTCTTTAGTAGGGCGTTGACTTCGGCGTGTTTCCAGCATTCGGGGAAGGTAGCAGAAGAAAAAGAAGAGTTGATGACGGTCTGGAGGTGCGGGGCGATGATGTCGTCGGCTTTGTTAAAGATGAAGTGCGGGCAGGGGTCCGAAGGGGCGCCGGAGTGGATAGAGTTCATGATGGATTTGGTTTCTTCTGTGTTGATGTGGGACCAGTTGTTGAGGGTGATGGCCGTGGATGCCGGTTCGGTGGTGTATGGTTGGGTCTGGTGTCCGAAGCTGTCGTGGAGGTCACTAATCTTGCGATGGAAGAAAGTGGCGAGGGATTCGCACAGATCCTGTGAGGGCGTGACGGCGTTGGCGCTGGGGTTGGAGAACTCCTTGACGATGCTGAAGAGTTCTCTGCTGTTGTGTCTGTTTTTGTCCAGTCTGTCGGTGAAATAGTTCCTTTTGGCAGCGCGGATCAGGTGGTGGTGTTCGCGGGTAGCGTTCTTGAGGGCGGTCATGTTGTCAGCGGTGCGGTCCTTGCACCAGGCTTTCTCAAGGGCGCGACAAGTTTTCTTTGATTCTTTGAGGGTGTCAGAGAACCAGAGAGGTTTTTTGGTGTTGGCCTGTCGATGCATGCGTTTGAGGGGAGCAAGGATGTCTGCGCAGTTGGAGATCCAGTTTGTGAGGTTGAGGGCTGCGTCGTTGGGGTCGGTGGTGAGGGTGGGTTGGTTGGCGGCGAGTGCGGAGAAGAGTTGCTCTTCGGGGATCTTGTTCACTGTCGACGAGGGATGGGTTGGGTGCGGAGGTGGCGGGTCTCGCGTCGGAATGTGAAGTGGACGCAGCTGTGGTCGGTCCAGTGTAGGGTGGAGGCGTGGCTGAAGAAGACGTGTTTGCTGGCAGAGAAGATGGGGTCAAGCGTGTGTCCGGCGATGTGGGTGGCGGTGTTCACCAGTTGTTTGAGGCCGAGGTTGGCGAGGTTGTCGAGCAGGGTGGTGGTGTTGGGGTCGTTGTTTTGTTCCAGATGGAAGTTGAGGTCACCTAGGAGGATGTAGTCCGGCGAGGCGAGGGCGTGCGGGGAGATGAAGTCGGCGATGGCGTCGCTGAAAGGGGCGCGTGGCCCGGGAGGACGGTAGACGAGGGATCCTCTGAGGGTGGTCCTCGGATCGGTGCAAATCTGAAAATGCAGGTGTTCAGCGGCGAGAGGGGTGACTTCGGTGGAGGTGGTGACGCTGATGGAGTCTTTGAAGACGATGGCGATACCTCCTCCTAACTGGTTGGTGCGGTCTTTTCTGGAGATCTTGTAGCCTTCGGGGATGGCAGTGGCGATGTCAGGGGCCGAGGAGGCGTTCATCCAGGTCTCCGTGATGAAGGCGACGTCCGGTGCTATGGAGTCCAGGAGGTCCCAGAGTTCAATGGCGTGTTTGTGGACGGAGCGAGCGTTGACTAGGATGCACTTGAGGTGGTTATGGCGCGTGGGCTTGTGGTCGTGGTTGTTGCGTGGTGGAAGGTGCGTTTGCAGGAGTTGCAAGCGAAGGGTCCATGGGTGCGTTTGGGGTGAGCTTGGAAGCAGGTGTTGGAGCGTCCTGGGTTGAGGGCGTGGAGGGTGGTGGGGTCGTAGCGGGTCAGCGGGGCTTGGGAGAGCTGGGGACCAGGGGTCGTGGCGCTGGGCGCAGGCCAGGCACGGACAGGCGCAGACGGGCTTGCCTCTGGCGCGCCCGCTGCGCGCGGTTGCGAAGCGGCTGCCATATGAGGTAGGAGGGGGGGAGGGGTCAGGTGGGGGCGAATGGGAGCTGGGGGGCGGGGGCGTGTAGGAGGTCGCGGCGGGAAAGCGCGAGGGAGGGGGGGACAGGTAGAGTGAGAAGAGCTGGGGTGGGGGGTTTAAGGGTGGAGGGGGGTGAGTGTTAGGAGGTTTAGGAGATAAGGGAGAAAGATAGGAGTAGGGTAGAGAAGATAGGGGAGGGGGGTTGTAGAGGTGGGTGAGGGTGAGAGGTAGAGTGAGAGGATAGGAAGATAGGTAATAGAGGGGGTGAGGGAGGGGGGGAGAGATAGAGAAATAGATAGAGAAAATAGATAGGGAAATCGATAGATAGGGAAATAGATAGAGAGATAGGAAGATAGGAGGAGGTGGAGAGTGAGGGAGTTAGATAGTGGGATAGAGAGATAGAGAGATAGGTAGATAGGAGGAGTGAGGGAGGTAGATAGTGAACGGCTTAGATAGGAGAGATAGAGAGGGGGATGCGAGTGGGGGAGGGGGATGAGGCAGGAGCAGGAGGGCAGGCGCGGGGAGAAGAGGACGGAGGAGGCAGAAGAGCCGAAGACAAGAAGAACAGAAGAACAGAAGAACAGAAGACCCGAAGGAGAGAAGAAAGGAAGACCGGAAGAACACAGAAGAACACAGAAGAACACAGAAGAAGATACAGAAAAACGAAGAACAGAGGGCAGAAGACCACAGAAGAAGATGAGGAAGAAGAGAAGAATAGTGAAGACGGGGGAAAGAAGAGTACAGAAGAAGATTACAGACGAGGAGCGAGGAGGAAGAACAGAAGAATAGAGAAGAAGAAAAGAAGAAAAGAAACAGGAGCAGGAGAGAGGGTGAGTAGCGCGGGGCAGAGCGAGGGGCTGGGAGGGGGGGTACTTACTGTGAGGTGGGTCTCAGGAACTCAGGAACCTGGAGGAGCTGCAGCGACAGGGGGAGCGACCTACCCTTATGTCAAGGGTTGCTACCACTGTCGCGCAGCGGCCGCCATATGAGGTAGGAGGGGGGGGGAGGGGTCAGGTGGGGCGAATGGGAGCTGGGGGTGGGGGCGTGCAGGAGGTGTGGAGGAGGGCGTGCAAGAAAGGGCTACTGCACTCTTATGGCCCGAAGCACTGCTTTAAACAAATTAGTGGTTTTCATTGAGACACTACAAAAGGCAGGAAAGTGGCAAGTCAGCCTCTCCAGAGTCATTATGGTGTGCTCACAGCCCAGGAGCCTTGAATATCATGTTAGTGTCTCTCCAACGGATTTTGGGAGAGCCACACTGCCCAGAGAAGCGGCTTCCTTCTGGGTTTCTTTTCTTCTTTTGTTTTGGAGTTGCATAGTCACTCCCAGGGGTGCTTGGTCACACCTGGGACACCCCCAAGGCAAGTTTCAAGACTGTGCGGCAGGGAGAGCTCCAAGGCCCTCCCAACCTCAGCTGGCACCCAGCATGCATCAACATGCTGTGCAGGAATCGGCAAAATCTGTGTGCTCTCCTGCCACGCAGGAGCACTTTCCTTGTGCTCTTGCAGTGGGTAGCAAACCTCCATCCTTTTGGGTCCTAGGAACAGATACTGATCTTCAGAGCCCAGGAATGGGGTTTGGAGTGCTGGACAGGGTTGGGTCCCCAGTGATGAGGGAGTTTGAGGAGAAAGCCCCACATATGCACCCTCTCTGGAGACATAATGAAATTATTCTTGCACTGCCCCCGTGACCCTGGCTCAGCCAGTGTGTAAAGTTCAGAGATGCAGCAGAGCCCCACGTGGGCCATCACTCAAAAAAGTCTAAGGTCACAAAACTTTAAAGTACCATCATTCGGGTTCTGGGCGTCCAATTTAGACAGCCTTGGGCTTGTTTTACTTCTGGGGGTAAGCTCTAGCCACCAGTAGTATTCTCTGCAGCCCTTCCACCCTCAAAAGGGCTTGCACGCTGCAGGAAGCTGGTTTCAATGGTTCTCTGCACCAGCCTTCTCTCTTGTTGTGCCCTCTGCAGACCCCTGGCCACCATGCAGGGCACCTGGGGTGCAGCAGAGTCCAAGTTTTTCCCCAACTAGTCCTCAGAAGGTGTAAAGGAGACATCATCACTGGCCCTGGAAAGACCCACTAGTTTTTGGGTCAACTGCACACAAATAGTCTCATTTACAAGAAAAGATGCATCGCTTCACCAAGGCAGCGATGGGTCAAAATTTATTGCACCTGAGTAAAAAATCATTACAACGCCATGGATGCGCCAAATGTAAAATATAGGGCTTCATGGCACGAGGTCCCAAGAATGCTATAAACAATTTGTAAGTATCCGTGAGAAGGACATCGAAAAGTATCCGACCCAAATGTGCTGCATTGCTGTAGTTGATTATAAAACCAATACAACTACAGCAATGCATAAAAAAAGGTGAAGTGTCAGTTTTGATTGACGCAAATAGCCTTCTGTTTGGGGACCAATGTATAGAGTATCAAAAGGTTAAAAACTCACATTGCACTCTATTACATTGGTCCTAGATGTCAATCATACAAGTGTCCATAGTGTGCCTATGCATGCCACTATGCCTACGTATGTATGACATAAATCATTAATGGCATGTAATGTGAAATTAACTGTGTTACCTACTTTATGTGTGCATGTACCTGTTGAGAGGATGTGACTTGATTGCAGATTGCACTGTCAAGCCACTTCAGCTGGTGAAATTCCTGTGCAACAACCAATGCATCATTTCTATGCCTGGGTTTTAGAGGCATTGGAATTTTGACGAATTTCAAGCACTTCGGCTCACTTATTAACGATGCTTGACTTTTTTACGTCAGCTTTACGGGGTATTTTACGAAGGAGGGTCTACCTTGCATATACCCATTCTAATGTAATGCAACCGATTCCGATGAAGGAAAAACACAACACATCATGATGAAAAGTGATGTGTCTGCCTAGAAACTTTGTAAATATGGAGCAAAGAAAGAACTCCTGCTGTGTCAAAAAAATTCACACACTGGTGCCACAAGTCCCTTGTAAATGTGCCCTAAATTCTTCAGTCCATTAGGGTATCGGGGGCTTGTCCTTCCAGCTGTCCATGGTGGTGCCACTGTTTCAGTCCAGGCCCAATGTCTTGCTCTTCTTCATGTTCTGGGGTTCCACCTTTATGCCCAGTGCAGCTTATGAGTGGGGATTCTTCCCCATTTCTTGGGCCTGGCTAGTGACGCAAAGGCTGGTATCAGGTCTCTTTGGTATCAGTCATCCTGTCAGAAAAACCCACTTAATTTTACAAACAGGCCCTTTTATGCACTGTCTGACTCTCATGCACATTTCCCAGTGGGAGAGCCATCACCGGCCCAGGTAGATGGAAATTCCTAGAAAACGTAGGCAAAAAAATGCAAACATGCTAAAAGTGGAGATTTCTAAATATTTAAAATTTGACTTGAACCTTAAGGAGGGCTTTAAATGAAAATTCGAGTGTAAGAGGTATTTTTCCAGCGGGTACAAATCTGAATTTAGGCCCATATTTATGTGTTTTACACAAAACTGCTCTAACGCGGTTGTGCAGCAAAAATATTAGTGCCAGCTTGTGTCATTCTACAGTGCCAGACGGGCGCCATATTTATTGAATGGGGCCAGCCGGTGCTAAGAATATGCTGGTGTCACAAAAAATGATGCTAGCCAGGTGGGTGATGTGGTAGAGGAGATGGAAGTTGAGTGTCAAAAAATTATGCTAGGCTGGTTAGAGGCAAAAAGTACCTCTAACCAGCCTAGCATAATTTCCTGATGCACAACAATCAATAACACATGACTCCTGTCTTACAAAAGACAGGAGTCATGCCTATCACCCAAATGGCCAGCACAGGGGACCAGTGTCCCCTGGGCATGGCCATTGCACCCAGTGCCATGCAGGTGGCCCCATGTCAGGGCCCCCAATGGCACTTAAAGATATTTTACAAATACTTTCCTAAACGTACCCTACTTACCTGGGATGGGGTCCCCCATCCTCTGGTGTGGGTGGAGGTGTCCTTGAGGCGGGCACCTCTGAGCCCATTCCATGGTGTTTAGCCATAGAAATGGGTCCACAGGTCCAGTAATGCCTGGTCTGACACACGCATTAAATAATGACATTTAGGAAGCTTAACGCCGTTATTTAGGTCTGCCTCCCACCCATGCATCATTTTAGCACGGTGGATTAATATGGCGCTAGTCTAATTTTTTTGGACAGAATCTTTGCATCTTATTGACGCATCCAAGAAATGGTGCAAACTCCAATAGTTTGACTCTGGACGTGTGTAGTGTCAAGATATAAATATGGAGTTAAGTTTGCACACATTTGCGGAAATAAAATTATGCAAGTGTGGCTCAAACAAAGTATAAATATGTCCCATAACTTTTAATAAATGTAACAAAAAAGTCAAATGATTCCCTATGGTAGCAGCTTGCCTTGCTGTAGTGAAAACTGTCTTTTGGGATATTTCACCTCAAGGACATGTTCAACATTCATTTCTACAGGATCTTCTTTTGAAAATTTCCCCATGACTTAATGGGTAATAAGGCCTATATAAGGGTGATTATTCATTTTAAAAGGAAAGTTTAGGCCTGTCAAAAAGTGTATTTTTACAGGCAAAATTTGCAGTTTAAAACCACCACATACAGGTTACCTATTTGCAGCTACCAGGATGTGCACAACTGTAGTCTTTCATGTGCAGCAATACCTGTGTGTACATATGTGTGCACATGTTCATGTGTAAGTAGCCTAGCGCCTTTTACCCTGGTTACATCACAGTGGCTTTGCATTAAAAGTTTTATCCTGGCAGTAGGCACATGCAGTTCACCATGAAATTACTGGGGGCGAGACTTAGGTAGTTATACTCTGCCACCATAAGGGTCCAAAACTGTGTGATCAAAAAACAAACATCTGGGCATACTAAATGGGTGGACCCACTCACAACTCTAGCCAACAGAACTAGCAATACTCCCCAATCTTGTGTTTGGTCCCATCATGTTTTGATTGAATGAAGTGTACCCCTCCACACCAAAGTAAGTAAATATTTTTCACTTTTGCATGTTTAATATGATTTTTATCAGTTAAGGGGAGTGAATGGCCATTCGTGTTTAGCCAACTCACCAGGTTGCTCCATTCCTCTGTTCCCTCTTTCATATGTCCTTGTTTCATTGTCTTCTCTGCTGACCTTACTATCACTCTCCCCCCCATCTCTCCCGCTCTCAAAAGACTTCTAATAACCATTGAAAGTACTGCACCCTTCTCCAGCATTGACTTACTGGGCATCAGATTTCTTTAAAGTTATTTGTCTTATTTAAGGTTTCATTCAACAAAGAATGTTTTTTCCTTAAGCATGAGCTCACAGGATACTGAAAACCAAAATATGCAGGTTTACATTGGAAAGTTATAGCTCTTCTGTAGTAATCACACGAGAGCAATTTAATTGAGCTGTTTATTTGATCAACTCCTCACACTCTCTCCAGCTCCACAGTTCAACATTCCATTGTAAACTCCAGGTTGTTCCATCTCCAACAATCCAAGGTAAGTGGAACGTACCACTCTACTAATGAACTTGAATATGTACAAATTAATATATCTCTATACTACTCCTATATTAATATTTATATATACATATTTACAACATGGAACTAATGTAATATCATACTCTATGAACATCGATTTACTCATAACAAGATAAAACAGGAAAGATAAGACCAGATCACTGTGTTTATAACACCTGTTTTCTTGGATACTCTGCATTGATGTATGAGAATCTATGTACATGTATTCAATAAATCAACATATATCAATTTTAGCATGACTATGCTGGATGAGACATGTTATGGTGTGTAGGGTGCTGTTAAGGGGTGCCAGTGTGAAATCAGGAAGGCTGTGGAGCAGAGTATTACCACTATCTGGATGAAAGGGTTCAATGGTTCGAACAGTAGCTCTAAAGTCACTTTCTGGAAGAAACAGTTCCGCTTTCTTTAGAAGTCAGAGCTGGTACCAGGCTACTTTTGTTTTTTATTGATAGCCTGGGAGTGTTGCAGCTCATTCAGTAGGATTTCCAAACACAGTCCTGACACATTAATGTTAATTTGACTGTATTCAGTGAGTCCTAATGAATAGTCATGCCATGCTGCAATACCCAGGGCTTTTGACACAAAACCCTATCTACAAAGAATAGTAGACAGCACCATTTGAAACAAGGCATTAAAAAGATATATGTTTTCATTTCTCCTTCCTTTTTCATCTTTACATGGGTGCTGCACTGTGCAGCATACATACAAAGAAGGGAAATTTTTAAAGTGTATTTAAGCATATTATTTTGTTATGGAAGGGTACACTTCCCGTACAAAACATTTACTAGACTAACACACACACCCCTGCACTATAGTGCAAATGTGTGTTTATGTGGTGCATAGCAGCTAAAATCTGCATCAGCCCTAGGGAGTTTTCTGTAAATATTGTGCTCTTCTCCTTCTCCACTTCTCACACAGTGTAGCACAGCATTTTGCAATGTTGTTTTGCACTGCATTACTATTTCGTAAATCTGGGCCATAATGCCTTAACTTACAACAACCTAGGTGTATTACAGTATCATATACATATATGAAGTGCTCAACCTCCTTCATAATTACTTAATTAATTTTTTCTTGTCTCTTCCACAGTAAAGTAACCTCCATGTGATACAAGTTTCAAAGAAACATTCATGCAAACAGGAAGCAGCTTGCATCATAATCAGAGAAGTATAATGAACTGCGTTATGAGATGTTTTGGCACAACTGATGTTCATAAAGTCATCTCCAGAAGTTTAGGCTATGATTATTACGTGGGCAGGGAAAAATAAATGCATGATTTTATGCAATCTTTTCACACCTCCTGATTAAAAGTTGTTGGATTTTCCTTAACCTGTTGTCTGGGTGGGAGAACCAAATACGATTTTTCTAACTGTATAAAATGGTAGGAAAATGCACATGAGTCTCTTATCCAGAAGGATACAATGCTTTCCCTGTTAGAAAAAAAATCCTTTTCGTCTCTACTTCCCCTACCCCATTTCTTGCCCCTTCACCAACTGCATCAATTGCTTTACCACCTGCTCAGAGATGGGGGTAAACGTTTGCAGAAAAACTCAATGGAATCGTGAACTGCGTATGCTTTTCTTGTCACAAAGTTCTTACTCACATGATCATTCCACATTCTATGGAATTTTATTAATTATTGTGCTGTACTTACCAAGTAGAAACTACTCCAGTACTATGCAACTCATAATTTGGGCCCAAGGGGTCCTCTCATCTTGGCCATACTTTGAACATAATTTAAGAGAGGACAGGCATGGTTTGAGCCCAGGCGGAATGGCTGCCTGAGTTAGCAGCTCTGCTCTAAATCCACGATGTCCCTCTCAACATCACATCCACTGAGCACGTTTCTGCCAGTGAACATATGTGGGAACAACTGATGACTTTATTCACCTCGCCAGAGATGGCCAGCAGTAGCCCAGGTCAAAAAGGAAGCTCATCCTGTCGTCATCCAATGACTTAAACTGGGCTATTTCTACAATTAACTGGGTATGTGAACACAACCCACCTGAAGTATGTGTATAGGGTGAAATACTTAAATGAGATGACTCTAGAGTCTTCGCACAAACTACTCCAGGATGGGATTCTGATTACTTCAATTGAAATGCATGCTGATCTTTTACTACTCAAGCAATACTAATTAACAACTTCAGGATGAGAGTGGATTACTTTAGGATAATTCTCATACAACTTCCAGATTAGTGTGGGTTACGCTGGTATGACTCTCTGAAAACTTCGGGATGAGTATAGATTACTTTAAGAGTATTTTCTGACAACTTCGGGATGAGTGTGGATTAAACTGGTATGATTCTCTGACAACTTTGTGATGAGTGGGGATTACTTCTTGATCTATTTCTGATAACTTCAGGATGAGTGTGGATTACTTTAATATAAATCTCTGACAACTTCAGTATGATAGTAAATTACTCTAGGGTGGTTCAGTAACAACTTCCAAAGGAGTACAAATTACACCGGAGTGACTCTGTGACAACTTCAAAATGGACTTCATGCCAAAACATTGGGATTTAAGACATCCTGGACCAGGGTAATGAGGCAGGAAATTCCATACACTTCTGTTTAGGGGAAAACTGCAGAAGTTTTTTCTACCTCAAAGTGAGCACCAGGTATAATTGTTTTTTTTCTTAAATAGGACCCTCAGACCCACTATTCATATCACTTAAGGACCTGCGGAAGACTCAGAAGAAGGACTGCCAGGATGCCCAGACTCAACTCGAGCAGCCTGTGCCCTGCTGCTGGCCTCTTGCTGGAGTGGGTCCTGATCCCCTAAGAGGTGCCACTCAGGTCCTGGAACCTTGTCTGGTGCAACCAGAAAACCACACTTGGTGCTTTCTGCTTTTACCTACTACTTTATGTAAATCCTTAAAATTGCACACCTCCAGATCTACTGATTGGATTTTTTGTCATTTTGATGTCAACTAACTTAATACATTTTACTCCATTTGTTTCTAAACAAATGTGGGATTTTTCTTGTGTTGTGGTTTCTCTTTATTATTGTGTGTTGCATAAATGCTTTACACCTTGCCTCCAAGATAGGCCTGACTGTTTTTGTGCCAAGCCACCACATGCTAATTTAGGGGCCCTTGTGGTTCACTCTGACAAGGATTAAAGATGTTGCTTGAGAAGGACTCACACCCACCTCAACCAACACCCACATGTCTCACAATGAGGATCCTATTACATACAACTTCATAATTGTGCTGAATTATTCCATGACTGACTGTGACTGCATCTCCTCCATGCTAGGCCTTCTAGGCGAACCACTATGATGGGATGCCATCCTCCAAGTTATCTCTCTGATCTGAACCCTGATTTGTGTCCTACCAAGCATCTCTTCTCCATTCAGAAGAATAGTGAGAATGTTAATAAGCGGTGACAAGTGCAAGTGATGATCAAGTTAAATGGTAAGTGGCATGGATGATAATAAAACCCTGTGGGTGAGTTTTAATGGGTGTGTTTTTGTGAGATAAGGGAATCAGTTGGCCTGTGCATTAAATTATGAGTGCCTTAGATTGAGGAACACTGTAAGCAAATGGATAGAGATAAATGATTGAGGCCAACGAATACTGTTAGGTGCTGGATGTCTGTAGAAGAGTGACCTAAGGATGCCACGAGTGGCTGAGTGGCTGTAGAAGAGTGCCTGAATACACAGGAGGCTGTGAGTGGCTCCGATTCTGTAGTTTGAGCCACTAGGAGAGGGAAGCAGTGGGTGTTTGAGTGACAGTAATCCAAACTTTAAAGCTTAACACATTTGGAGATAAAGGATACATTTTATAGGTGAGTGAGTGTACGGTTTAGTGTCAACAAGACAGTGAAAGGGGGCATGGGAAGATAAGAGTGATAGTCTGTTGGCAAATGGGTAAGGTAAATTGAATGATGTGCGTTTTTAAATAGGCAGGCATTATTAAGGAATGCTATAAGCAACTGTCTCTACAGTTGGGGAAACTAAACTGAAAGTGGCTGAGTGACTGAAGTTGTAAAGCCATAAATGAGTGGATACCTACAGGTTAACATATGTCGACAAAAAACAATTTAGGTGACAGGGTCTAGGTGTGTGTGACAGAAGGTTAAGGAGTTATTAGTCAACCACTGAGCACCCCACTGTGAGGGGCAAGTTAAGAGAAGATTCCTATGGTTAGATGATAGAAACACATCCAGATGTTTTTTCTTTTATATTCTAGCCCACTATAAAATGCATGGTTGCAAGAACAATGCAAAAGAAAACCAGTCTAAACGATCTACTTACACCTAATATGCTTTGCTTCAGAGCAGAGGGAAAGCTACGGTTGTCTTAATGTCTGTGCTTGGTGTATCAGCTGAGTGGTTTGCCTGGGTGACTGTGGAGACCTAGCCTTGAAGTATGTTGAGTCCTTGGGTTGGATCTGAATATTAGGTCATCACCTGGAGTCTAGATAAGTTCTGGGTTGAAGAATAGACCCTTTGGTTTGTGGCAACGGTAGTGACCCGAGCCCAGGGCTCCTCCCTCTTATGAGGTGTGTGTGTGAAAGAATATGTATGTGTATTTGTGTCTGAGCATGTGCATGAGTAAAGATGACAGAGTCAGTCAGTGAAAAAGTGCATGAATATGGGTGAATCGAATCAGAGCCAGTGGAAATAGGGGATGAGAGTGATTACATGAGAGTGAAAGACAATGAATGAGTAAAAATGAGTGTGAATAAAGGAGTGCAAGTGAGAATGAGTGAGTGAGATTAGTGAATCTGTGAGTGAGAATAGGAAAGTGAGAATGAATGAGACGTATGTGTGAAAGAGTGAATGAATAAGTATGATCAGGATTAAGAGTGATTGTAACTGATTGCGAAAGAGGGAGTAAGACAAAGGTGAGTGTATGATAATCAATGAGCATGAGTGTGACTGAGTGAATGTATGTGAGCATAAGAAAGGGATTTTGTGATTGCAAGCCGGTGACCTAATGCAGGCACTTGCATAGTAGAGGTAATATGTGGAATTTGGGACACCCATGACAAAATGCTAATGTAAAATACTGAGGGCAATATGTGACAGAACAGGCACCTGTGGAAAAATGCTGGTGCGGGTAAACTGGAAGAGATTCTTGCCATAATGACCACCCATGCCAAATGAGGGTGCTGGCACAATAGAGGTAATCCTTGCCATGCGAGGACGACCATAAGAAAATGCTGTCTGACATGGTAGAAGTAGTTTTTCACAGAAGGGTAAGCAGTGGCACGTGTATGACATCAATAGGGTAATACTGGCATATTGCATATGTTTGGCATACAGCGGCCCCCATCTCTGGTGCTACTGGGAGATGCAGCTGTAATACTGTCAGCTATCAGGTAATAAATACTGTGCATATTCTGCTTGTTCTCCGATTTGTCATCATGTGCTGGCAGAGAAATATTTGATCAATTACCAGCGAAGCAACGGCCCTGTAGTCTCCAGATTGTCAGGTCCGAACAAAAATTTGGCAAAAAGGAATGCCAGTAGTAGTTTTATTAGGTCAGCTCTTTCTGCTGCATTTAATGGCCCATTTTGCAAACAAAGCATTATGAACTGTGACTCGGCCTGTATGCCTGGGTTTAATCTTATCCTAGGGGTCAGGGCTCCGTACCAGGAACTTGGCTGGATGTTTGGCCCTGAATAGCTAAATTGGAAGCCTTGGACAGCATATTTGGATGTGTTATGTGGGCCTACACTGGTTACAGCTTAGAAATGGGATAGGAATCTGGGTTTTGTTTAACGTTACCAGATATCTTCATGTCTGTATAAACACAATTTTTCCAGTTCTATCCTTTTAAAAATGCGGTGCGTTAGTCCAGTGTCGTCATCAGAACCAACAAAGTCTCTCTCTTTAGATCATGTTGCAAGCCATCTCTTAGTACCAATTTAGGTGGCAACAGAGGTTTAAACCCCACAAACCTCAAAATTGCTATTAGAAACATTGTGGTAATTTTACATGTGGAATTGGTGCATTTAAAACAGCGCAGGTAATACCATAGGGCAAAATATCCAGCCCCCACCCTAGAGGATTTTACCTGTGCAAAAATGTCCAACATTTAAGAATTTCATGTACCACTACGTGCGGTAGCAAAGATTTCAATATTATTGTAAATTGCCTCTATGGGGGTCTTACTTGGACGTCAGGGCATTGCTATCTTGGGTGGGGACAGAAGCTGGTCTGTGAGTCTGGTTGAGGTGGCTGTCTGTGCTGGTGATGTTGTGACCTTGGCTGGGTGTGGGGACGGGGGTTAGCTGGGCAGTATAATCTGACTGTCCTGTCCAAAATGTAAGTGTTGGTCTTGTGCACGAAATATGAACAGCCCCATTTAATGTTGGCCCGTCATCCTGTTTAGCCAGTGCCACTTTCCATTAAGGGACTTGTGGTACCTGCCAATGAATCCCAATATGCAAAGTATATGAATGCCTAAGGGGACAAACCCGCACATGGTGAAGACTGTTTTATTATCCATCTTGATATTTGTTTAAGTAACATAAAAACGTTAGCTACTTAAGGCAAGTTTTTCTGCACTGAAATTACCTATCCTGCCCAAATCCCAGGACTAAAGGTTTTGTCCACCCATGAACACCCAGCCCTGCCCCCTTCCCTTTAAAGGGAAAGGATGGTCATGGTTCCTAAATTCAAAATGCACACATAAATGCTTTAAGCCTTTAAATCTGATAAGTGTTTTTTCCAGGTCAGTGTGCTACTATTTCATCCAGTCTAGGGTTTTATTCTCTTTCTGTTACTCAGCCTAATTTTATAATACCATGACGTGGACTACCAATCCCACTATGCAAAAGAAAAATGTGCACTGCAGGTACGCACTTGTCGCACTACTCGTCCACTTCAACCCACGAGTGGAAATACAAGTTTACAATCTGCATCCCTTAGAAGCTTTTTCCGTGTTTAGGATTGCGTGATGCATCGCCTCTCTTTTAAGGACTGTACTTCAGCTTTAAATTGTTCGAGCCTCCAGGCATCCAGTGGGCTGCACTCTGAGGGAAGCGTGCAGTCATCTGGATACTAAAACAATGTTTGGTAAAGGTAAGTGATGGAGAGGGAGCTCATGATTGGAGTGTTCCTTCTCTTCCGGTGCAGAGCTTGAAATGGCAACATGCTTCAAGAGTCGATGTGGGAAGTTTGTTCGAGGATTCCCTTTACCTTTTAGTTTCCAGCTACAGCAACTCTTGGCCCTTATTATTCTCCTTATTTTCCCTGCACGGCATCTCCAGGCCGTTCTCTGTCTTTCTGTCCCTGCTGCCCTGCACCGAAGAACTTTCCTACAGCCACGACTCTCTTTGATGAACGGCCGCATTTGTGAATAGACTGTTGTGGGATTCATCAAATCCTCCACAGTGGGAGGGGTGAGCAAGCAATATCTTGTGCTCCTGCTTAACTCTCAAAAAGCAGAAATGCAAACTGCTACCCTTAAACATGCTATAATGTAACATATTCTTAATTGCAGTTTGTATTGGAAAGAAAAGGCACACACAAAAACCCTTTTCAATTTTTCAGCTGGTTGCGCCCAGTGGGCAAAAAGCTCATGGCGCCAAAACCTTTGTCCATATGTGCTTGTTTGTGTATGTGTTTGAAATTTGAGAAGCAAAGCACTGCAGGAATAAGTGCTTTTATGTGTGTCTTTTAACTCACTGGTAACTCACATGTATGGGGAAACAAATGCATGTACACGTTTTAGACACAACTGCCAAGTTAATTTCCCTGTAGCTCAAAAAAAAAAAAAAGAAAATGTGTCATTGTGTAATGCAAGCGGGGCTCGGATAAAGTGCTCCAGTCTCTTGGGGTCAAGTGCCAGTTGTATAAAAACTGCAAAAAAAAGCTTCCCAGGTCTATGCACCTTTAATTAGGGCATTCCTGTTTTTTTTTTTTTTTCCTTGAAATTTTGGGACTTGTAGTCCTGGTTTTAAACTGGGTTAAATATGACTACAAGTCCCAGAATTCTAAGAAAAACACAGACTGGCCTAACATGTCACACCTGGAACTGGAATGCTTGGCAGCTATGTTTATGTATTAAAAAAATAGGGCAAAGGTACATTATATACAAAGGAGAATTATAAATTCATATATAAACTTTTTTTACGTAAAAGTTATGGCAATTGCTGCAATAAAAGCAATTTAGAATAAATTTAAGCAACTGTTATCTCTGGATATTAGAAGCACACCATAAAACACGTTCTATGCAATTAAGGTGTTCTGAGACTGTTAACATTTGCTACAAGCAATTAAAGTTACACTGATTTTGAAAGGAAATCAAAGCACCTTCCTAACATGGAGTGATATGACATTCCCATTGTCCATCTGACCTGCAGATTCACTCTAATCTCTGCAGCAGGTGCTTCAACCTAATGAGCTTTTTTTAAACACATGTTCAGCACACTTACATTTCTCACCTGACTTGGAAAGGAAAGTTCTGCTTGTTATTTATTAACTTTGCTGTTGTTAGGTCCGAAATTTTGTATTCCAGTAGCATAGATTCCAAAAGACCAATTCCGATGGGAGTCTCCTGATTTTTTTAAACCAAAAACACTTTATTTTAGCCACCTTCAACATAAATGTGCCTCTGTTTAAATGTAGCTCAATAGGGGACATAAATCTCCCAGATTTTGTTTTTTTCCTGCTTTTAATTGTTGGATAATTTATTATAGCAACTATATAGCCATATACATTACATCTTCAGCAGGTCAACGCAATTTAGCTAACAAAAACTATACCAAAATTATGGACATTCTCAGGAAACAACCCTTCCCAAATCATCAGGAGCCAGTTCAGTGCATACAAAATGGCGAGGTCTGTAAAGTGATCAAATATTTATTTTAAAGTATCCTCAAGTCATCAGGAACAACCTCACCAGTTGAAGTCTTCAGATAATCATTTTCAGCTCATCCTCAAATCCCCAGGGATAATCTTACCCGGTGAGGTCTTCGGACAGTCATTTTCAACTTATCCCCAAGTCAAACAATCTCAGCTTAAGAAGTAATCAGATAATAATTTTCAAATCATCCTTAAATCATGAGGCACAGCTTTTTAAACTATGGTGATGAGCTTAACAGCTTGATGATCTTGGATGATATGAAAATGACTTTTACAGTGGTTGGATGATCATCCAATGTCTCTGGGATGGCTTCTAAAGTCATCTTGGTTGAAGAGGGAAAAAAGAGGTGGATAAATGAAGAAGAGGAACAAAAGAAATAGGTGACTGCAATGGGCGTGCCAATTTCGACTAAGGATAAAGGGCAATATGCTTAATAAAAGGTGAACAACAGAAAGATTATTAACTTTTGAATGGAGGACTGCTTTTGTGCTTCATCTTGTTCAACTATGTGCTTCTGCTCGCCCCAATGCTTTATTGACTTTATATCTCTGTGGGTGCCGCCGTGCTGAACATGCACTGCACTGCATGACATTGATTTGGTCTCAATGTCTCTGCCACCACTTGACTGCCGCCTGAGTTGTTTAAAGTGCTCTTGGAGGATTTATAAGTTCTGCATAACATGGAGAACAATACAAAATGATGGCCATCTTATTCTCTTTGGTCCCTGTGGTCCAAGAGCTTACTAAGATTCCTCTTATCGTGGGTTGCTTTTACATTATTCAATTATTGATTTTTATTTTTATTTCTCCTCCATGCTTTTATTTTGAATAGTTTGCTCACTGTATTTAATCCAATGATTATCCTCATGCTTGGATCTAAAAATCAAATCTCTCCGATAAACGCGTGCTCATTTACAAATATTACCAGTGACAGAACACTGATAGATCTGTTATTGATGCTCTTTAATTTCTACTATATAGAGGTGTCTTTGTTGTTATGTTTATAATTTTAATAAGGAACTAGTGGTGCATGATAGCTTGTTGATCCAACCCATCTGCTGCCACTTTATAACCTCATCACCTTTGTTATACTTCCAGTGATTACCCATACTTTTCAATTAAGTTTGTCTAATTCTCCGCTGATACTCTCTGCCACGTTAATTAGCCTGAAATGGCAAAATTCAAAAGGCAGTAAGGCAACTCTAAAATAAGAAACAGCGGAGCCACCCCTTCCTGATTCCTCAATTAAATCAATGACAGAACAAGGAACTAGCCGTGACATAACCCTACAAAGACTTGATGCTCTTGATGACTTAGCACGCAAGAACAAAGCAAGTCCAAATGCTATGCATCAAGACATTCAAGCTTTGCGCTCTGATTTTTAAAATCTTGCAACGCTGCTCACCAAAACAGAAGCTAGAATTGGGCTACTGGAGGATTTACCTTCCTCTGAAAAGAAACGTTATGACACTTTTCATAATAGAATTAAAACGCAATTCAGAGAACTTTCTAAACTTGAAGATTGTGATAGGAGAGGTAACCTACGTACTTTTGGCCTACTAAAAAATGCATAAAGTGAAGGGAACTCCTGTGAGGAATTCCTTGAAGCTTGGATACCACGAGTATTAAGGATCTCTTTTGATAGGGATTTTTAAATAGAAAGAGCTCATAGTGTGCCCATTGATAAACCATAATTGCAACCTACTACTGGGAATTTAAATCCACAAACTATGCTCTTTCTACCACTTCGATATAAACATTCTGAAGTAATACTATCTCACATGAGAAAGATAAAAAAATGCACAATGGAGGGATACCAAAATTAGCATAGCCCAAGGCTTCTCCAAAGAGACGGTTTCTATCAGAAAAGGTTACCTCTCAAGTGATCAAAGATTGAGGGATCACTCTATTCTCTTCAGATGTGTTGGTCCGGTGAAGTTTCATATCACTTTCACTTCACAGAACCAACTGCTCTTCAGGAGTTTTTAGACCCCTCGCTGTAATCTTAAATGATAACAATTTCTGTATCCAACAAATGATTGAGTTTTGATCACACTTAAGTGGCCTTCTTTCACTATTACCTATTTCCTTACTTTTAATAGCACTAGGTTGACAAGATGTCTGTATAAGTTAAACATAGTATTATCTGTTTTCCCTTTATCAATGTTAATGCTTTAGTATAATGTAGGCTTTGAATGGGATTGTAATGTAGTTTACAGCATATTACTTGATCTCTAAGTTTTCAATGTTATTACTCACATATTTTGATATATGTTTTTCTTTTTCTTTCTATCTGTTTATCAAGATGCTTTCCCTTCTTTTTTTCTCTTTTTTATTTTCTTATAACATATACAAGTGTGTGCTTATACTTTATATGCTAGATCTTAGATGATTAATTTCTAATTAATATACAATTGTGTGTCTTCTGGGGGTGTTTGCCTAACTCAGGCTGCCCTGCTTATGGCCTTAATGTCCATAATCAACAGGGAGTGGATAATGTGCCATTGGCACATTTCAGAGTTTGGGTGGTGGGTGGTTGAACTTCATAGAAATATTTTTAGTTTGCTTGTCTTTTGTTATTGCTAAGTTTTGACTTTCTTCTTTTATTTTCCTTCCTTCATCTTTCAGGCTTTTCAGTTTTTATAAAGGGCTTACACTGGCTGTTTTTTGCTGGATTTGATGGATGTATTTCTCTTTTATTCAGATCGATATCTGATCCCATTATACTCATATGTTGATGGATCTTTTAAAAACATTTTTTTTTAATTAGATGTCCATCATATTGTGTGTGCATTTTGGTAAAAAGTGATGACTTGTCCTGTTAAGATAGATTTCTGAAACATAAAGGGGCCTAACTCCTTACGCCCCTCAGCGTCCCACTACTATCACCATGTGCACTGTATCTAAGATATGGCACACCATGGAGCAGGGTAGGGGGCAATAGCATAATTTTTATTGATGCTATTGATGTACTCTGTAGGAGTAGCGCCAAAATATTGGTGCTACTCCTGCAGAGTACATCGGGCCCATTATAAATAATAGAGGCCTCCTTTTAATGGCTGCCCTGAGCAGGCATTAGAAGTGCAGTAAAAATGACGCAAGGAAATCTGTTAGATTACCTCGTGCCATTTTTTGGGACCTCCTAATGGGGTAACGCCCCCTTTGCATACATTATCCAGGTGCAGGCACAATGTAGAGCAAAAGGTTTCAAACTGCACAATGCATGCATTGTGCCACTTTGTAAATATGGTGCAAGTATTTTGGCCTCATTAGGCCACATTAACATAAAAAAATGACGCTAATTTGCCGCAAGGTAGCACTAGGGGCTTATAAATATGTCTCTAAGGATCTCAATCATCCTGTTAAAAGGCAAAACATTGCTGAATACTGTATCTCATTAAAAGGTGATATAAGTTTACTATGAGAGACCATCTAAACTCCATTCAACTCACTAAATTGTATAGCCCAAGAGTAGTGGATAATGGCATATCACCTGCAGTTAAAAAAAAAAAAGGGTTATCACACTAATATCCAATAAATCTATTCTAACAGTTATTTCACATACACATGACCAAAATGGCAGGTGGCTTATTTCAAAGGTTACAAAAAATATTCTTGAATTATAATTTTCAACATCTACACCCCTAATGATAATGCTATTCTTATGGAAAGATTTAGATAAACAATTGACAGACCTTCCTGATGGTCTTGGATAGTTCTTGGAGGTGACTTTAATCTCCTAAGCTTATGGATGGCAACCTTCATGGAATTTCAGCTTGTAAATGTATACTTACCAACTCCCACAAAGAAATTAAGTTTTCTTGTAACAACAATGATTTAATTGATGTTTGGTAATTATATAACCCTATGGGCTGTGATTATACTTTTTATTCTCCCGCACATCATTGTTTTTCCAGAATAGATTACTTACTTGTTATCAAAATTTTGTAACACTCAGCCCATTTTCCAAATATTGAACCAATTAGAATTTCAGATCATGTGGTAGATGTCAATCCTCCTCCTCATATGTGGAAACCATATGATATATGACTTGAGAATGATCATACCAGAGAGTAGATGCCATATCTCTGATACCTTACCTTCGATCAAATGGGATGCCTTAAATGTTAAATTAAGGGAAACAATGATAAAAACAAATATCAATTAAGAATAAAGCGTCCTCCACTCATTTGATGGAGTTAGGAACAGAGATGACTAATTTAAATGAACAACTTAGACATACAAAAGGTTCAGAAGTCCTTCCTAAATTACGAGCAATACAATATGAATATAACCAAATTTCGAGCACAAGAGCTAAAAAGTAACTTGATGCTGCTACTGCCAGTAAAATTTGTAATAGAAATAAAGTGGGTAAGACCTTAGCAAATTATTTAAAATACAAGACATCTGAATCTCTTATCCCAGCAGTAAAGAATTAAGAAGAGACTGTGGTTTGTGAAATATAGGTTATTCTTGAAACTTTTAAAACCTTTTATGAAGAATTAGACAACTCTAATAGCTCAGCTGACCCAGCTGCTATTAATATATATTTGGAAACCTACAATCTTCCACACCTTTCCCACAAAAATGTTCTTAATATTAATAGACCTATTATGAAAGATGAAGTTATTGCTGCTATACATACACTTAAAATTGGGAAAGCTCCTGGTCCAGATGGCTACACTGCACAATTTTATAAAATGTTCATAGACAAAGTTGCCAATCCTTTACTTGCTGTCTTTCAATAATTTGCCACTTCAGGCTCTATAGTTGGATCAGCAACAGAGACTACTATTGTTGTCATTCCAAAAGTGGTAAATGATCCGTTAAATGTTAAGAATTATTGACCAGTTTCTTTGATTCATCTTGATTGTAAGATCTATGCCAAGTTTTGGCATGGAGATTGGAATCGGTTATTATACACTTAATTGTTCCATCACAGACTAAGGGGGTTATTACAACTTTGGAGGAGGTGTTAATCCGTCCCAAATGTGACGGATATACCACCAGCCGTATTACGAGTTCCATAGGATATAATGGACTCGTAATACGGCCGGTGGTATATCCGTCACTTTACTGTCACTTTTGGGACGGATTAACACCTCCTCCAAAGTTGTAATAACCCCCTAATTTTTTAAAAGGCAGACTTGCTTCGAATAATGTTAGACGATTTTGTCATGTATTGGAAAAAACTACGCTTTCACTTTCTCTATCAGCTGCACTTGTTTTGAATGCTGAGAAGGCCTTTGACAAAGTATCTTGGCCATTTCTGGAAGCAGTTTATATCAATACCATTTAGGTGAGGAGTTTATGAAGATGCCCATGGCTTTTTACTCTAACCTAACTGCAACAATCAGAGCTAATGACAATCTTTCACAATTGTTCTTGCTAGCTCAAGGTACTCGTCAAGGTTGCTCACTTTTTCCTATTCTTTTTCTTTTAGTAATTGAACCTTTGATCGCTTCCTTTAGAGATAATCTAGATACACATGGGATTTCTTTTAAATCAGGAAGACAGGTGGTGAAACCTATTCCACTGATATATTGCTGTTCAAGGAAGATGCACCCCAAGCTCTTCCTATTATCATGACAAAGATTGAGAAATATTCATTAGTAGCTGGATAATGGATAAACAGGGGTAAGTCTGAAGTCTTTCCATTAAATGTTCATTGTATGTCTGATATCATTGGCAGTGTAGGTTTGAAGTGGCAGCTAGATACTATCAAATATTTGGACATTTGATTTGGCAAACATTTCAAACAAACAATAACTAATAAGGAACATACAACCCTCTCCAAAATCAGAAAACTTGGTCTCCCTAGTGTATTACTTGGTGGGGTAGAATAAATACTGTAAAAATGACGATTTCATCTTTAATTAATTTTATAGCTGACATGCATCCAATGTTTTTTACATCTTCTATACACACTAATATTTCTGAGTTTCTTTGGAAAGGGGAAAAAGTGATAATTGCTATGATTACAGTGAAGATGAGTAAATCTTTAGGTGGTATCAATCTTCCTGATTATCCTCGTTACCATTCAGCTTTTCCTTTTGCCCAAGGATCTTGGTGATTCCAGATGACCAACACTTGCCCTTCCCCAGGGCTTTCAATAGTAATGTAATTATTGCATCCTTTACCTCTTAACTATACCCTTTCAGTACATAATCTAGCCAAACTTTCTGTGGAACATTCCAAACTCATTATCCTAGATACTGTTGTGGCCCTTCTACGGTTTCATAAGAAATCCAATTGATGGGTTTCACTGCGGCGTTACTGTGGTATAATCACACAATTACACTGGATGGGAAGTCGTTATTCAGGAAATCATAGGAAATGAAAAAAAAAAATCTGGTTGGTGACCTTGTTAACCGATCATTCCCTATTCCATTGTCCTCACTTAGAAGCACATTTAATCTTGGGGATATTTAATTTTATCACTTTTTGAAATTTAAAGGTGCTGTTGGTAGATTGGAGTTGCCTCATATTCCAGAATTTCCTGGCTTTTTCTCCAATTTAAAAAAACAAGAACATACGGCTTATCAGATTTACATTACAAATTATTGGATTCACCTATAAAAGTATTAGGCAAATTACTTTCTAGAAAATGGCAAGCCTACTTTGAACCCACACGTACTATGACTCATTCAGACACTAAACAGAAGAAAATTTGGCAATCTCCTTTCTGTACTAAAATTACACCAGCTTTGGAGCAATCCCGCTTTTGGTCTATACATAAAACATTCTGGACACTTTCTAGGCTTCATAAAATCGGTCTAAGTACAACAAATAAATGTAGGAGATGTGAAGAGGAGACAGGTGATTTACAGCATATGTTTTTTACTTGTCAAATGGTTTGCCCATTTTAGTCTACAATCAACTCGCTTATCTATGACATAACTGGTGTTCATATTCAAATCTATTCAAATCGGCATTCCGACTATTGCCTTTGGGATATTTGCAGCTCCTGAACCTGTGAAATGGACGGATCAGATGTTAATTTTGATTGATCATAAACAAATTAGGTGTTACAGCTATACTTTCTAATTGGAAGTTAACATCTATTACTTTTTTTGATAAATGGTGGAACCTTCTCTGCTACACCCGGGGTGCAGACAATACATTATATGCTAAACTATGGCAATAATCATTCTAGACATATGTGGGACGCTCTCGATGTATATTTGCAAAAAAGCAAGCCTCCATAGATGCTTCTTTTCCGCTATCCAATTATTCCTACCATAGCATTTTAAATAATGGGGATTTTGAAGTTCCATGTTTTCAAGTATTACTATTGACTTGATTCTATGAACCATAGCCCGTACTTATTTCTTTCTTGTTCTTTTCTTTTCTCTTTCCTGTGGGGGTTCTTCTTTCTTGCTTCTCTGTTTTCTTTTCTTCTTTTTTCCTTTTTTATCTCCATGACATGGCATACAATGTACCTATTATTGCTTCATATTATGGAATATGATTTTACTTTGTATTGTTTATATAATTCTAATCTGAATGCTTTGTTGTTATTTGTAGATCTATGTTTCCCATCACAGTACTTTTATGAAGTGGAACATTATAGGCCATGTGTTTTAATAATTGTCATAGCTTTTTTTCTTTTAAAACTTAATTAAAACATTCTGGAAACTAAAAATTACATAATTTAAGAGAAAGAAACAGAACACATGCTTAAAGAAAACACATACCTGGTATATTTTTGTAACTTCTGCAACCATAACCTGTTTGGCAAAACAGAATTATCTGCATTCATTATCTCCTTATTTCCAGAATTTAACTCATAACAAGACATAGGCGCGAATCCACATTCAGTGAAAGAAAAGGTTTTTTTCACATTCTCATGTCCAGCAGCTAAAAACCGTGCATTGTCATCTCCATTCAATTTGATATTTGAAGGATGTTCAGGAATGTAACTCATGGGAAGGGGGTAATAAGTAGCACTCTCTGATGCCATTTATACCTTTAACACCAAGGTCAACAAGCCACGCCTATTGCAGGGTGATTATTGGCCTATTAGAACATTGGAATGCTGGGGGCTCCATTGAAAACAATGGAGTGCTGCGGGCTTTTACTGGCAGCGCCAACATTCCAATGTTTGCTTTGTTCACAGCAACAGCTGTGAACAAACCCTCACGGAGCCCGAGGGGATTTTAATCCCCTCGGGCTCCGTGAATTTTTTTTTTTTTAATAGAACATTCTGCCCTGAGTGGCAGAATGTTCTAATAGCCTTAGAACCCGCCGTAGCGGGCTCTACCGGCTATTAAAGTCCCTCTCCCTTGTTAAATGCCCTCGCCTTCGGCTCGGGCATTTAACACGGGGAGCGGGCCTTTAATAGCCGGTAGAGCCCGCTACGGCGGGTTCTAAGGCTATAGAAAAAAATGGAAAGATACCGCAGTACAGCTCTCTACAAACCGTTCCTCTTTCTCCATCAGTTTAACAATTAGGCCACAAACCTGTATCTCTTATAGGTGCAAAATAAAGTCAACGAGAGAGCCGGTGTCTTTATTGACAACCATGGATAAATCATGTTTGATCTTGCCATGGCCCACTTTCTCTTTCCTCAATTCATTCTAGTCTGTCTATTATAGCCTTAGAACCCGCAGTAGCGGGCTCTACCGGCTATTAAAGTCCCTCTCCCTTGTTAAATGCCCTCGCCTTCGGCTCGGGCATTTAACGCGGGGAGCGGGCCTTTAATAGCCGGTAGAGCCCGCTACAGCGGGTTCTAAGGCTATAGAAAAAAATGGAAAGATACCGCAGTACAGCTCTCTACAAACCGTTCCTCTTTTTCCATCAGTTTAACAATTAGGCCACAAACCTGTATTTCTTATAGGTGCAAAATAAAGTCAACGAGAGAGCCGGTGTCTTTATTGACAACCATGGATAAATCATGTTTGATCTTGCCATGGCCCACTTTCCTCAATTCATTCTAGTCTGTCTATTATAGCCTTAGAACCCGCGGTAGCGGGCTCTACCGGCTATTAAAGTCCCTCTCCCTTGTTAAATGCCCTCGCCTTCGGCTCGGGCATTTAACGCGGGGAGCGGGCCTTTAATAGCCGGCAGAGCCCGCTACGGCGGGTTCTAAGGCTATTATAACATTCTGCCACTCAGGGCAGAATGTTCTATTAAAAAAAAAAATGTTCACGGAGTCAGAGGGGATTAAAATCCCCTCGGGCTCCGTGAGCTTTGTTCACAGCTGTTGCTGTGAACAAAGCGAACATTGGAATGTTGGTGCTGCAGGCTTTTACCGGCCAGTAAAAGCCCGCAGCACTCCATTGTTTTCAATGGAGCCCCCAGCATTCCAAGGTTCTAATAACATTTCTAAAACGGCCTTTGCATTCGTGGATTAAACATGTGGTCAGTATTTAAACTCCTCATACAGGCCCCTTCCCAAGTCATTGTGTCCGCATGATTAACGCTTAGGGAGTGCGTTATTTCTTACCGTACATCAGAGCCACTGAATTTTGGACTAGTGATTGACCTACACAATTTTCCAGGTACTCGATTTCTATTCCATCAAGATTGTAGTACTGTATTTTTTTGTATAATTGCCGACATGATTTTATTATACAAGTGAGAATACGTCCTAAGCACTGTTTGTTTGACATTTGTTCAGAATGTATAATGGATTATTTAAATCTGAGTATATAATATTATTTGTGGTATTTCTGGCTGTGTGTTCCTTGCTCTCTTATACAATGAGTTTATCAAATATGTTGGCTTCCTCATACTAGTGCTGATTGTACATATAGCAAAATATCCAAAATATTTCAGGTGCTCTGTTGGCAGTGAATTATTATAATATGTGTCAACACCTCCATCTTAATTGCATGCCTGGGTTCTGGCCACAGCCAGCATGTACAGATCTCCCCTACACGACAACCTACTTTTGGACGGATTACTTGCTCAGTGCTCAAAAACGGTTCTTTCAGGATGGGAATCGACTGATGTACCTTCTTTGACAAGTAATGGAACATCTTGTCTTCCACCAGAAGTGCGGATAACATAATGTGCAAGAAACTGCACAACACACCCAACACAACCTGTTTATGGAATAAACTGGGTTTATACATACAAAAAATAGACCCACCATAAACCCATCAACGCCTCTGCACATAGAATTCCTTGGGCCCAACTCACCAAGCAAAATACTGTAACACATAGCTCAATGAATTCGGGGAGCATGCTTTTGAAGAAGTCACCACTCAAGCCTTCCCCTCGCCCTCGTCCCCTCCTTCCCTTCCCTCTTCCCCCATCCGTCTTCATTTCTTTCTACTTTATTCGTCCATGTGTTTTCACCACAGGCAAATGCAGGGACCTCAACATTTATCCCTACAGTAATCTCAACCACAGGCCTTTACTTCCCTTGACATAGTCCCCATGAAGTTGTCTTATATGGTAAAAATATATCATTGGTTGCTGTCATTCCACTGTTCCCACCTAATTCATGTACCCAGACTCCTTATATTCTTTCACAATGTAACATGTAATGTGGCTTTATTATCTGCTGTGCAATTGTTCACTTCCTTCTTTTTCCAATAAAAATGGCTTGAACTAAAAAATAATGGGGCAGATTTAAGAAAAGTGGCACTGAAGTGTAGTGCCTTTTTTCTAGCACCCATTAGCACCCCCCTACTGGCACCATGTGTGCGCCATATTTTAAATATGGGGCACCATGGCGCAGGGTGGGGGGCAATAGTATCAAAGTTTTTGACACTACTGATGTACTGTACAGGGTTAGTGCTAAAATTCTGGCCCTAACCCTGAACAGTACATAGGGGCCCATTGTAACAATGGTGTGCCCACTTTTAACGCCTGCTCTGAGCAGGTGTTAAAAATACAGCAAGAAATTGTGCAAAGAAATCTTTTAGATTTCTTTGCTCCATTTTGTAAGCTCCCCTAATGGGTTATGCCCACTTTGCATACATTATGCCTGGTACAGGCATTATGTGTGCAAGGGGTTACAAAGTGGTTCAATGTATGTATTGTGCCACTTTAATAATTAATATGGCACAGCGATTTTTGAAGCCTAATGCCACATAGGCATACAAGAAATTAAAGGTAATGGGAAACTATAGTTTCTTAAATCCAGGCCCATATGTGTCAAATAGCATATATGTGTTGGCCACTCACCTATATACTGATCCACATTCACCCATACAAACACTTACACTTACACTCATTGACCCATACACCTACTCACACTTCCAGTCACTCACCCTTACAGCCACTCACACTTCCAGTTACTGAATCATACATTCATTCTAATCACTCACTCACTCATACAGATACTAACATAGGCACTAAGTCACACACACAACTACTCATAAACCCAGTCACTCATCCATACAATGACTCATACTCCCAGTCACACACCCATACTTCTGCTCTCACCACCAGATGGTCATTCAGACAGCCACTCACACTCCCAGTCACTCACTTATATAGTCAATCACACACTGAGTCACTCACCCATACAGCCACTCACAATCTCAGTCATCACTCAAACAGTTGATCACTCACAAATGCACTCACACAGTCACTCATTCAGTAACTAACACACTCACTCGCACATACAGCTACTGTCACACCCACTTACATATCCATACACCTATTCATACTCCATTCACTCACCCATACAATCCCTCACTCAGCCACTCACCCATAGAACCTCTCACACTCTCAGTCACTTGCTCATGTAGCCACTCATATCACCAGTCAGTCACTTACACAAGCACCACACACAAAATCACTCAGTCATGTAGCCACTCACACCCCCAGTTGGTCACTCATAAAACAACAACACATTCCCAGTCACTAACCCACACAGCTTCTAGTACTCCCAGCCACTCACTCATGCAGCAACTCACACACCCAGTCACTGCCCCATACAGCCACTCCCAAACACTCACCCAGACAGCCACTGACGCCCCCAGTCAGACACTCACAGAGGCACTCACACAGTCACTCACTCATACATCCAATCATGCCCTCAGCCAGCCAGTAATACAGAAACTCACACACCTCGTCACTAACCCATACAGCCACTCACACTCTCAGTCACTCGCTCATGCAGCAAGTACACTCTTAGTCACTCAGCCATACATACACTCACACTTCCACTCACTCATACAGCTACTCCCACTCACACTCAGTCACTTATACAGCCAGTCATGTATCCAGCACTCCACTCATACAACTCACACACTCAGTGACTCACACATACAGTCACTCACACTCCCATTTACTCAATGTAATAGCTACTCAGCCACTCACTCATACATACAGCCACTAACACAGTCACTCACACACCCACAATGTCACTCATACAAGTGCACATGCCCCAATTCATTCACTCATACAACTACTCATATAGCCACTCACTCAATCATAGAGCAAAACAAACAGACACTCACTCACAGTTGCTCACCAATACAGGCAGACACACTGCCAGCCACTCACTCATACAGGCAGTCACACAAACACTCACTCACTGATACAGCGACACACATTCCCACTCACTCTCTTATACTGTAACTCACACAACCAATCCCTCACCAATACTGCCACTTACACTCCCAGTCATTCAAGTATACAGCCTCTCTTCCTTAAAACAAAAAGGTGGTTCTAACAATAACCACTTTTTCCTTCATTTTTTTGGAACTGTTTTTATTTTTAGTTTTTTAACCTTTTGTATTTTTTCTTAAATAAAATGGCAACTAGAAAAAAAACATTCTCCGGAAAAACTCAAAAACAGGGTAACAAGTGGTGTGCATAAAAAAATTAAAAAGTAACATATATGATTTTTCACTGCCTCCAATAGTACAGAAACAGACTGTTCACATACAGTAAATACCTTGTTGTAGTCTAAACAAAATGATCTTATGCTCCTCAGGTCTGGAGACGTTTTAGGCCCACATCTCTCCAACTCACTGGGAATTAGCACTCCTGCTGTAGCTGCTGATGCAGTTGAGGTAAGTGGTTCACCAGAACTTCTCTCCCTCTGTGCTCTTGTCAGTTGCCTATGATGGCAAATGTTCAATGGGTCAACATGCTTGCTGTCCCACAAATATATATTTTTTTAAAGTGACCTTCGAAAGAGTTCTCTCACATAAGGAGCACTTTACAAATTTTGCAACAGTTTTTATTTCCCCAGAGGAGAGAGCTTTCATCCTGAGGGCATGGCTCCTGGCCCTCACTTCCTCCAGATCCCATTGTATATAAGAATTTAAACCAAAAAAATCAAAATGGAGTAGTAACAGTGCAAATTATAGGAGACTTGGCAATAAGCTTCCAATATCAGCACTGGAACTGCAAAAAAAGAGGAAACTGGGTGGGGACTTCCTGTGAAGATAACAGGAAAGTGCATTGTCCAATCAAATCTTTTTGTTAAATAGTCATGTGATATTCACAAACATTTACCTTGTCATGACAAATACGGGAACTCATATAAAATACTGTTTGACAGTAAAATTACTTGCATAAATACAAGTTTGCACATTACATTAGTAAAATACTGATCTCAACCGTTAGTTACAAGATATGTATATATGTGTTTTACACTTTTTGAAAAACACCTCAAATTTGTGAATATCCATGACACCGGAATATATGAGACAGAACATTTCACAACAATTTTGCAAATAATAAAAAAAATGACAAAAGAAATTCACTGAGCAAACCACTAAATAAACTCCTCAATGGAGGAGTTTGTATCCTTGAACATTTGAGAACCATTTAGTATATACTGATCCTTCAGATGACCTAGAAGACCCACCTGATGCACATTACTGGCATGGATCGACTTCTTACATATTTCCCACAGCAATGAACAGCTTACTGAATTCACAAGCACTTGCTTTTCCATCCTTCTCAATGCTTTTTTCTCACTCTCAGTCCTGCTTTTGTATATGGTTGCTGCAAGGCTTACCCCCCCAAAACCTATTAGAGATGTGTTCTTGATGCATAGGAATATAATCACATCTCCAACAAACAAAGGAGCACTTCATACATGCCATTGGGTAAGCCACAGTGCCTGGCTGCAGGCCAGGCCCTGCTGCCTATTTAAACCACTCACAACCAGAGTTGGATGGTTATAGGCCCTGTGGCCGACCCTTGCCATGCACAGCCAAATGTTGGATTAACATAAAGTAATTAAATCTACTTTACGTTAGAAAAACCTTGGAAATTCAGTGAAAAACGCAAAGGTTACAAGGAAGTTATAGTTAGGAAACATAATAAAAAAAACTTAGAGATTCACTGAAAAAAGCAGAGGTTACAGGGACATTATAGTTAGGTGCTGAATTACTCAATTTCCTTCCACAAATGTGTATATTTATAAATAGATAGATAGATAGATAGATAGATAGATAGATAGATAGATAGATAGATAGATAGATAGATAAATAGATAAAAAACCAAGCAGTTTTGCAACAATGAAAGCTTTAATGAACGGCTAACATGTTTCAACCAACATGCTCTTTTCTGAAAAAGACTGTGTTGGTCAAAACGTGTTAGCCTTTCAATAAAGCTTTTTCGGCATTGACTTCTTGGAGTACGGGCTTTCTCTGCTTGAAACTTATGGCAGAACTGCTTGATAATCATTTAAAAACCTACTGTCGTCCCTGCCCAGATCTTGGATACCTACAGGCTGACGGCAGATGCAGGTTGTAATCATCCTTGTTGTCTTCCAGCCTTTTCATTAAAAGGCCAGTGGAGAGCAGGTGCAGGGGGCTAAAGGGTGAACCCTGCACTGTCGTGACCCCTTCATCCCTAACACTGATTGGCTTATTTCCTGCCATCAAAAATGGAGGAAAATGAAATGGAGTGGTCACCTCACCTGCCACACCTAAGGGGTGGTGCAGGCTCGGGGGCCACTCCTTCTGCTCTGGCTAAGTTTTCCCACCAGTTTACCCACTCAAAGTGGGGAAAGGAAGCATTGGGCAGTCATCTGCTGCTAGCAGTGGAGGCAGGGGTCAGATTTCTGAGGCGGTCATGCATTTCAAGTGGATTGCTGGTGCAGGGTGCCTGTCTGTGGGTGGAGGTGTAACACCTCCACCCAAAAGCTTTGTGTTTTGGCTCCTGAGAGCAGAGCCCCTCACCCCACGAGTCCAGACTTCTGTCTGATGGTGGCAGGCTGGCTAAGACCAGTCAGCAACCATGCTAGGGCTGTTAGGTTTTGCAGAGGACACTTCTAAGGTCTCCTCTTGGTACAACTTATAATACATCCAACACTGGCATCAGCATGAGCCTGGTGTGGTGACTCTCAGAGTGGCACAATTGGAGCTCAAACTCTGGTGGACACTCTTCAGTACCCATGCCCTAGTTACCAAGGGTATTTATTTCTGTTACAAAAGTTGTCAAGAATGCTGTGATATCTGGGGTAATTAGCAGAACATGGTGAAGGTGTGAGTTATAGTTGCAGTAGGGCATGAGTTATAGTTACTTCAGTTAACCATAACTATAACTGCTAAATTTCTATGGTTTTGTGCGAGTAAATCCTGATACTAACTATGATGTTCATGTAGCCATTGTTTTTTTAGTGAATTTCTATGTTTTTTTTCAATGTAAAGTAAATTTGATAACTATATGTGCAACCACCGCTGTGCAAGGCCAATGCCCGTGCACAGTGGGGGTTGTCTCTTGCCAGGTTTGCAGCCACTGCTATAATTACGCAACCCCACACCACACCTTCGGCCATGCACGGTGTGGGTTGGCCACAGGGCCTGGGCTGCAGCCAATCCTCCATAACCACTCAACCCTGCACCACAAACAGACATTTGCAGCCAGGCCGTGTGGCCAACCACCTATAACCACTCCACCCTGCAGACTTAAGAATCTGAGTTGGGATGTATGTGTGTGCTTGAGTACCTCATCAGGGTCAGTCAGTGGGCGCATTGGTATCTGAGTGAGTCTGTGTGTGGGTGCATGAGTCTCCGAGTAGATGTGTGAGTGGATGCAGGACTCTGAGTGGGTCTGGGAGTGGATGCATGACTGTCTGAGTGGGTCTGTGAGTAAGTGCATGATTGTCTGAGTGGGTCTGTGAATTGGTACATGGGTCTCTGAGTGGATCTGTGAGTAGGTGCATGAATGTCTGAGAGGGTATGTGAGTGGGTGCATGAATGTCTGAATAGGTATTTGAGTGGGAGCATGCATGCCTGAGTGAGAGTCTGAGTGTGTCTGTGAGTGGGTGTGTGAGTACCTGTGTGGGTGTGTCAGTAGCTCTGTGATTGATTTGGCCACAAAGGAATCTCACTGGCCCTTTCATTGAACAAGAGTGCAAAGTTTTGCAAAAAAATCTACCCAAGTGGAGTTGTTTCTGTCTCCTTGGGTAATTGTCCAGTACTTATTTTACACTACAGCTGCATAGTGGACCATAAGGAAGTGTCTCAAGAGGCCATGTGTGCATTTAGAAATGTGAATGTGACTTGTGCATCTTTCTCCAAAGATTCTGTGATAACATGAATCCTTTTATAGAGAGTCCAATTAGACTACAAAGCTGTACATCTCCACTAAACTAGAGTCCTTCCTCCTATCTACATTACATAAATGCTTCTTTATTTTGTGTAGATGTCCTCATAAACCTCACAAACAACAACGTGCCTCCAAAATCAGTGGGAAATGCACAGGGGGCCCTTTGGTAAGCTGTCCATCATCCTGGCAAAATGCAGGAAGACCTGTCCATATTATTACAAATGGGTGGGGCCCTTCCCCCGGCCAATTTTGGCCCAGGGGACCTCATCCCTGGGGCTCACCACAATTCAATGAGGGTGGAACACTTTAAGGCCCCCCTCCCTGAGCTGATTTCGGCTCTGGGGACCCTATCCCCTAGGGCCTGGTCATGTTTTTAGGCACCCAGTGTGCACTGGTACCACAGAGAGATCTTCAAGGCCCCTGCAGTCCCAGCCGTCTCTTCGCCTCCAGCGTGAGACATCATTTCTATTGCAGACAGGTAGCTGCTAATAATGCAGCTCCGTATGTGCAAGAGCAATTGTTTCATCTCTTTCCCTGCCCAATTCTCTCTGCACACAGGAAAAGACATGAAACCTCTGCTTCAGATTGGCGAAAGCACTTTGCCAGGTTTTGCCCACTGGAACTGGAGTGTTGGCTTCTTTGAGTTGGAGGGGGCTGTCAAAGCTCCCACCAAGTCAGAGCAAACAGCTATGTCCCGGGGGTAGGCACCCTGGGATATAGCAGCAGGGTCATTATTCAGTACATGAGGGGGGCCATGGGGCCTCCCTTCAATATTTAACTTAGCCCCAGGGAGGTGGTGGTCCCGGGCCAGGGGGTCTGGGATGGACCCCCTTCATTATTTTATTTCAGCCCCGGGGCAGTGACAGTTTCCAGGGCTGCAGGGGGGGGGCCGCAGAGTACCCCCCTTAATTTGAATACATTACTCAGGGAGTGGTCCTCAGGGCTGCAGGGGAGCCATGCGCCCACCCCCCGCTTTGATTCCATACTTATCATTGGGGAGGTGGTGGACCCTGGAGCTGTGGGGTAGGCTGTACAGGCCTCCCCTATTTTAAATGATTATTTTGGCCTGGGGAGGATGTGATCCCTGGGGCTGTCGGGGAGGCCATAAGGGACTTTCCCATTTTGAATTACTCTTTTGCCGTGGGGAGGTGGAGGTCCACAGGGCATGGGGGGCTGTGTGCCCCCCGATACATTATTTTACAGTACCCAAGGGAGGTTGGAGTTCCTAGGGCTTTGAAAAGCCCTAAGAGGGGGGACCATGTGCATTCCCCTCGTTTTGTTCACCTCTTAATGCCCCCGGATCCAGGCCTACACCAGGGGCAAAAATTAAAGGAAGCTCGGGAGACCTGCTTTTTTTAAATCACTGGGAAATTTGCATATCCTCCATGATTTTCGCTTTCCTTTTTTAAAATCTTGTGGGGGGAACCTGGGGGACTCCTGCACCAAGGCTAGAGAGGTGGGGTAATATATGTATTAACTGAAAAAAATGAAGGCTACAAGGATGTTATAGTTAGGCTTACATTTGAAACGTAGAAAACCATAGACATTCTCCTGTTATAGTTAGAGTTATCTAAAGTGCCCCCACCATGGACAGTTTTTGGTCAAAAATGTTACTGCAAATATTGCATTCATAATATCAATAATGTCATCAAAGTTGAAGCCAGGGCCGTAGCCTTGCACTCTGTGTTCATTCTAAAGGTTTAAGAACACTAGCTATGCCCTCTGATGGAAACATTTCGGTAGCATTAAAGAAAAACTGCAATCAGTTGTGAGACAATCAGTTCTAATTGACCTTTTAGTTCTTAACTACTCACAATGCTATTTTGTCATGGGAGACTTAACAGCTATCACATCACACTGAGATTGGTAACAGTTATGATGATCTGTGACAAGTACTCATGTCACATGGATATTGTTAGTTGCAATTATATAATTCCATTATATATTGTCCAAATACAAATGTAACTTTCTATGTCATTTATTATTTAGGATGTTAAACAATTTGTTTTGTGTTCTGAACTTTCTGGAATCTGTGTGGGATGGGCTGATTTTGCATTACAGTGTCTAAAGGGAATACGGTTTTGTTTTTCCACATCTAGTTCATAGGGCTCTCACTCTGAGTAAACATACGTTTTTGACAAATTTCCCACTATAATACAAAACAAGGTATAAAACGCTCATAGAAGCAGAAGCTCTGTGATCCCTAGCACCCAGGTTTCAGAAATAGTTGGCTTATATATAAGAAGGATCAATATTGTATTATTAATGGTCGTACAACATCTGAGTAACCTCGATAATCACCAAATGCATTTAAGACATGAGATTTGGGAGATATGGCACACAATTACTTCGGCATTTGTCTTGCCTTTCTTTGCTGTAAAGGTAGGTGGGTTGCCCTGTTTTTTGTGAATTTGACTTGTTAGCTTAGCGGTAGAATTCGCACAAATAAAGTATTATAGTTTCGCTTTATAGTGGAAAACCTTAGTCCAACTTCACTGAGCTTAACTCGAGGTCAAAACCATAATTATTTAAAAGGGACTTGTGAAATGTTCATGAAGGACTGAAAGTTTTGCATGGTGGAACAACACGTACTTTATAGTCCTGAAGAACGAAAATTAAGAATTATATTGTCCAGTATCCCCCAACTGTGAAAGAGAAATTATTTGGCAGCTCACCCCAAGAGGTATTAAGCATTAACGGTGGCTGAAGGCTTAAGTGGTTATTTCTTTACACCCTACATTTTGGTTGTTGGATGTTCACACCAACAACATTAACAAAAACAAGTCCTTTGCAGGACATGTCAGTTAATCATCCACTGGAAACATTTGAACATTTTCTTCAACTTAAAAGTTTATCATTGTAAGACTTTGAAACTTCCCAGTATGCGTCAATAACCTGGATGTACCTTCTGTTTAGGCCTTTGACCATGCTCCTGATACCGACAATACAATGTTTTCTTTTTTAATTTTTTTCGAGGCTACAACACAGATTTTGCCATGGCCTGATGTAGCAGAAGGATGGCTGCGATGGGGTGGTTGGGACTGCACACTTGAAGTCGACAGTCTCACCCTACTTTCCCGTCTGTATGTACAGTACGAAGGGAAATCCACTCAGTCCTGAGGAAATAGGGAGATGCCTCTAATCAACCCTGCACCTCACAGTACAACCTAAAGTGTGTTATATTTTTCAGATAAAGGGCAAAGGAAGTAGCATAAGCGGGTTTGTACAGAATCCTTGTCTAGGTGTTGGGATCGGGAAGACATGGGGATGAGCGTGCTTGGCAGATGTATGTTTGAACGAATATGGGACATGACGGGTGCAAAAAAATGGGTAATTGCTTAAAAGAGCTTGAAGACCACTCAAGCAACAACCACAATCCTTGTCACAGTGAACCACAAAGGTCACTAAATTAACACATGCTTAACTCTCTGGTAGCGTGGCACAGAATTAGTCAGGCTTAAATTAGAAGCAATGTGTAATGTATTTATGCAGCACACAAACAATATTAAAGTGTAAACACAACACAAATCTCAACCCAATTTAGAAGCATAGAGTAAATCTTTAAAAAAATGATACCTGAATGACAAGAATCCAGTCAGTAAAATCAGACATATTGAACTTTATTTTTTTTAATGAAAACAGCTTCAAGGAAGAAGGAATAACTAAATGAATGTTGCATTTGTAGAGTGTAACTGTCTCTCCCAGAGGAGCACTCTAACACTATGCTGCAAAATCAGGGGATTATAATGCATCAAAGACACGTGGGGGGGGAGTAAAAAAGTCCCTACCTGAGCCCATAACACAGTGAATCGGGGATAGTGGGGTCGGCAGTTGGTGCTATAGTGGAGGTATTACCACCAACAGGTACCTACCTCCACTATTATGACATTGGCCAAACCGCCAAGTCAACACACCAACCACCATGGCAGTAATGACCACCGGGATGGAGACTTCAGTCTCCAGCCTGGCAGCCGTCACTAGGCCGCCAATGGTATTTCAACCCCGCCCACCACCATGGTTTCTGTGATTTCTGTACCGCCACGGAAACCATGGAAGGGAATTCCTTCCATGGCACTGATACGGATCCCCCCCTTCCCCTCCCCAGAGTCCTCCCCCACCGGACTCCCCTCCACACATATACACACATACACGCACATACATACACACCCATACACACACGCATACACACATTCACCCACACATGCATACATACATTCACACTCACTGCTAAATTTACAAACATACATCCAGGCACACACACACGCACACGACACAACATGCACGTACACACACTCCCACTCATGCACACAATGATTACACATGCATGCATGCATTCCAACACAGTCACACACACCCCCACACATGCACATAACACCCCCACCCCCTCTCCTGTCGGAGAACCCGATTTACCTGTTTGCAGCGGGTCCTCCGGCAGGAGATGGGACGCGGCGCTGCTACCAGCAGCAGCATCCACCAGAAAAACACTGCCAAGTTATAGAACATGATATGGTAGGCAGTGTTTTGCTGGTGTGGCACTGCTGCTGGCAGCAGTGCCACCATTCTACCGTCCGCCACCATACCCATCGCTGGAAATCCGCCAGCCTTCTGGCAAAAGTGCTGCTAAGGACATAGGAGGTTATTCTAACTTTGGAGGAGGTGTTAATCCGTCCCAAAAGTGACGGAAAAGTGACGGATTTACCACCAGCCGTATTACGAGTCCATTATATCCTATGGAACTCGTAATACGGCTGGTGGTATATCCGTCACTTTACCGTCACTTTTGGGACGGATTAACATAGCCACGACGATGGTATGTTTGCAGCCGTCGCTGTGGCGATAGGTGGCATTTGTTTCCAATTTCATACTGAGGGCCTTAGTCCCTAGGACTGCAAAGAATTTCCCACCTTGATATTTGAGTCTGAAAGTGAGGTGTTTGAGAAGATTGGCAGATGAGGATCTTAAGGTACTTTTGGTGGTGTAGTGGACAAATATAGAGGTTAGCTATTTTGGCCATGACTCCCAAAAGCCTCTAAATGTAAACAGGAGGTTTTTAAAAAGAACCCTCTTGTTCACCGGTGACCATTGTACAGCTTTAAGAGCTGCAGATGCCAATGACCGTTGAGGCAGTTTCAGCGGAAGCCAGGCTTGGCATGTTGTACCACCTGCAGTTTCTGGATGGTTTGGCTGGTGGTACCTGCATACTGACTAATATAATTGTCCAATCTGGATGTTATTAATGTAAAGGTCACTGTATTTCTTGCTGCAGGTGGAAGGTAATCAAATATTTTTTTTGAGGATTTTAGCACATTGAAACATCATCCTGCCACTGCAAGTACTTGTGGGTGAAGAGATAACAAAGAGTCACATTTCACTCCCAGGTTTTTTACTACTTCAACTGTTGCAGGCAGGGGATGTGTGAAATCTGGCCACCATAACACTGGGTTAAAGGAGTTGGCCTTATCCAGCAGCATGATCTCTGTCTTGTTGGTGTTACATTTTAAATGGTTGGATTGCATCCACTGGATTTAGGCAATGTTTGAAGTTAAGTTTGGAGCCAGTGGATGCTTTAACCAAGGACAGGATCAACTGTGTTTCATCAGCATAAGATGTAGTTTCAATCGCAGAAGAGATGTTCAATGAAATTAGGGGGCCATATATATATGTTAAATAATGTAGGGCTGAGTGACAAACCCTGCGGTGCACCTGAAGTGACGTTTTTTCCGGGGATAAAAAAGGTCCTAGTGCAACTATTTGCCTGCGATCTGCGATAATAGATATAAACCAGGCCAAGGCAGGAAATGCTACAGTTGTTAATATGTTGTAGCAGAATATCTTGGGGGTTGGAATCAAATGCAATTAATAGGTCTAATAAAATCAGCACTGATTTTTTTCCAGCATCTAAAATTAACTTTAGAGTGTCTGCCACTTCCAACAGAGCTGACTCTGTAGAATGCCTGGGGCGAAAGCCAGATCGACAAGAGTGAAGAATAGTAACCTCTTCGAAAAATGTAGTTATTCGGCTATTAACCAGTTTTTCAACATTTTTGCCAAGAGCAGGGAGCAATGGGATGGGGCTTAGGTTTGAGGGGTTTGCCAGCATTTTTGTCTGAAGGGTCTTGACAACAGCATGCTTCCAATTTGATGTGACCTCAACAGTGGCTAGGGAACTGTTCAAGATCCTATTAATCACTGGATTGATGATATCAATAAAGGACAAGGGTCAAAGGGGGATCCCGATTTACAGGACAAAATTGCCTGTTGCGACGGAGCTAGGCTAATTTTCAGGATAGTATATAGGGATGTCTTTTTGGGGGGGATATTCTTCTCTGCGTCACTACCTAATGAAGGAGTAGGACAGAACTCCCCTTAAACCTTCAGAATTATTTTTTTTTTAAAGGAAGAAATTTGGTTACATAATGTTTGTGAGAGAGGAATGTAATTTAGAACTCATAAAAATGTATTTTTGACCAAATTGAGCTGCCTCAACTGCTTGGAAAAGTAAAGCCTTTTCATTGTCTTAATCTGGCATGATAAACTTTTAGCGCTGTTCTAAACTGGAGTAAGTCCTTTGTATTATAGGGTCTCCGCATTTCCACTCATGCTGCTTGCAGTGGAGATGTTGCTCTGCTAAAGCCTGGGAGCACCATGGGACTGGGGTATGTGAATTTTGTTTCTTCTTTATATGGATTTCTGATACTAATTCATCGATGGCCCAAGTCATTCATCTCTTAAAAGCCAAAGCTCTTTCTATACATTTCCTGACAAAGTGGAGGTGGAAGCTTATACATTGCTGGCAAAATCAGAGTCAGCCAGCAGCTTGTCCTATTTTCATGTGGTTTGAGGAACTAAAGGTGGAGGGGCAAGAAATAGGCCAGGTGTTTAGAGTTGAATACTGAAAAGAATCACTATATTTTTGGACCAAGCCTGCCTAGTGGGAGACTGAACTGTCAGCTTAGTGTTATTTGAGAAAATCACATCTGGGGTATGTCCTCTAGAATGGGTAGGTGATGTCACCAATTGATGGAGACCCACAGTGCCCATAAAGTTAGTTACATCTGAATCTTTGCTGCATTCAAGTTGGAAGTTAAAATCTCCTCGAATGGTGAAACTCGCATAGTGAAGAACGAAAGGGACTAAGGCATTTCCTAAGGATGCTAGAAAGTTTACTTTTTCCCAGTTATCTGATCATGCTGGACCAGGGAAAAGTCACAGGTTGAGGCCAGCCACAGGGGAGAGAGGGCCAGATCCTGGATCCAGGTTAGTCCTCCTGAAGAGATACCTTTTCACTCCAGCACAAAGAGTTCCTTTAGTATTTGGGAAGGCTATAAGGAGGAAATGTCTGGTGCAAAGAACAGGGTGAGCTTCACAGACGGTAATTACTGAAGCACAACGATCTGGTAAATGTAGGTGAATTGTCATGGATGGTCACTGTTGGTGCAATGAGGAAGTCTCGCTGCATCCTCACGTTGGGGGCCATTGGAGGAGGCAGAATCCTGGTGCCAACTGCCAAATTGCAGTCAGGAGGAGACCAAAATTCTTGATTCTCAGGTTTTACTTCAGGAGGAGCTCTCCTCAATGCCAGTCAATGGTACAGGACCTCAAAGTTCCTTTTTTTGGGGATCAGATCTCACTTCTGCAGAGGCCAGTAACAGGGTTCAGGCAGGCCCAGGTATATCCATATGCAGCTGGTCAGGCGCAAGGAGGCCAATGAAAGCTTGTTGTGTCCCTGTAGATCATACAGGAGGTCAGTCAACTGACCTTTTGAGCACTGTAGGGAGCCCAGGATAAAGGCAAGCAGGTCCAATCATCCTTTTTCAGACAGCAAGGCAGTCTTTCAAGTGGGAGGGCAGTCCTTCTGAATCTACCACAGGTCCAGGTGTGTTCTTCTGAATGGTTGTGAAGTTTCTCTTTTTATACCTGGTATCGGACTTTGGTTGGAGGAATTCCCTAACCTTCCTCCAAAACTGCTTCCTTCTGTCAGTGTTTCTCCTTTCCCAGGTTTGGCTCCACACTGTTTCGGGTGACGAAAGGTAGGGCAGACCTGGCATCAGGTTCACTTGTGTGTGTTGTGGGCAAGGTCCTTCCCAATATAATCAGGGCAAGTTTCCAGCCCCTCCCTAGCCATACTGCCAGGAAGACCCTCTTCCAGTTACACTAAGGTCCCATTATTCACTATCTATGCCCAATCCACATTCTTTATGACGGAACCAATCACAGGTCTGGGAAGATGGAAACTCATAGAAGAGTCCCGGAAAATGTCGGCATAAAAGTGCCAACTTTCTAAAAGTTCAATTTTCATAATTATAATCTACAATCTGACTTCACCATTAAAGAGGATTTTCACTTACCATTAATTTGAGGGTAATTGTCAATTCCCTATCTTCTCCCAAACTGAAGCTAACACATACTAATTGAAATAAGGTAATCCAGTGCTAGAACATGAAAGCGAAGGGCTTTAAAAAAGTGAATAAGACTTTGGGAGTCACTGTCAGAACAGATAATTAAAAACACATGCCTTACATTTTAAATACTGTGGGCTTATATTAGGTGTGACTTATAAGTATTAAAAAGCAATGCTTAGGCTTAGCAAAAGGCTTATTTAGCTAGGTCAAAATGGTGATTTAAAACTGTGCTTCTGGCTGCAGTGGCAGGACTGAGGAGTGTTTTAAAAGGCTACTTTTGTGGAACTAAACAGAATATACTGCCTGTACCCTTGCCTTTCTCAGAAATGGCAGCTAGTGAGGGGATGTGCTGTACTGATTACACAAGCTATAACAGCAAGTGACTCCCCAGGGAAACTGTTGGTGTAGCCTGGTAAAAGTATTATCATATGTAGGTGATCATTTCTAGTTTTCACCTGGAACCCTGTACTAGATGCAATTTCCCAAGCGTTAGCTTCGAATTTTTTTCATGACTTTCATTCCCTAGCAAAAAAAGGAAAGTGCAGATTTACTTTTTTCTTTTATATATCTATAGGGAAATCATTTTAGATGGAGAAGCCACTTATCCTACAGCACAACATTTGTGGAGATGATCTCTTTTCCTCTGTACCATGGAAAGGGATGTACACCTCCCTTTACTGGAAATAAATCACTGTCCATTTTAAGGGTGTAAGGTTTCAGAGATGAGTTCCAGAATTTCTTCCAACAAGTGTGTTGCATGCTCACGAAAATCTGGAGCCTACCTGGCTATGTGTGCCCAGTTCTCTCCTGGAGGAGAATAGTTACTCACCAAGATACGTCCCTGTTCATCTATACAATTGTTGCACTTCTAATTCAAACTTACATGTGCAAATTGATTTGTATATCGGGCCCACATATTAAAATAGAATAGTCCTTCATAACGTGAACGTTTGTAGCCCTATGACTTCCTCCAGCCAAAATCTGAAGTAAGCAAATTTCACCATTCAAATTCTAAACTCTAATTTACGAGGACAGAGCCATAAGCCTTTATCTTTCAGAATAACCTGTTACGGCTAGATTACGACCAACGTTCTGCTGCTAGTGAAATTCTGAAGTTCTTTGTAATGGTGAAGAAACTCAGCATAAATTAGCTCCCATTTTATGAGTCAAAAATAATGAACCAGGAATAACATAATTTGCCATTATTGTTGCATGCTCATTTTTGCAAGACCCTTCTTGAAAGTTGATAAAATAAGTAGCAGGGTTGTTAGCATTTTGTTCCTTAATATGTTACATGAGAGAGGTCCAAAGTATACTCCTCTTTTTCTCCTCCATCTTCATTCTCCTTTGCTCTTCATATTGGGGTTCTCCTTCTTTCATCTGTCCCTCACCGTCTTTCTTATCCTGTTGCTAACCCATCCTTACCACTGCCTCCCTTTTTCCGTATCATGGTCCAGATTACATGGGGCATGGTAAACCTAATAGCACTACTCATAATTCCACATCAGCTCCACCTCACCTTCGCTAAAGTTACTAGTATCCAAATTCTCAGTACCTCCAGAAGGCTGAGTTGTTGTAAAATATAAGATGGCACTTACTATGGGGGCATTAGTATTTCACCAACCATTTCCATTACCACCATGCATAACAAAGCCCAACTCCCACTTTCTTTTCCTTTTACAGCTAACTTGTTCTCTCGCTGAAACATATTCCATTTCCTCACTCTATAAGCCTTCCATTTTGTTTCTCATTGAAGTTTTGTTACGGACTGAAGACAGCCTACTTATTTTAAGCTACCCAATCTCATCCTTATATTTTCCGTTGAATATACTAAAATATTAATAGAATTCTTATTTTCTTTATGGTAAAAAGGTTTCATTTGTCTGACCTCTTGTTTGAGAGCAATTTATTTTTTGTTATCTTTTCTTCAATCTTCTTTTAATGCACAACTCACAACAATGGTTTCACATTTGAATGGATTTGCAATGTCATTGATCTTTAAGCAAATATTATAAAGCCGTATGACACAAATATGATACTTTGACTGATGAGCCATTGCAAAATGATGTTACTCTACTAAACAACGCTGATAGCATGAATTTAAATATGAAGTTAGTGATCAAATACACATATCTGGATTGTGCTGGACCTTTCCTTCGTGTGAAACCTTGAATCAAACCTTCTTACACTAGTACCACTTACAGCTCCAATAACTATATCATTAAAAGCCTTTTTATGACATTTTGGAAATATTTTGATAAAGCCTTTGGATCTGCATACATTGAAACTAAAACTCTGCAACCCTAGATATTTGTGTTCCCTTAAAAACTTTAAAGCCTACGTAAGTAATCAAAGAATGGAGTGGATGATGTCATGCAGAGCTTTCCTACCTGAATTACATCCACCATGACTTTAAAAACTAGTCTGAGGATGATAATACATGAATTGTTGAGGTTATGGATAAATCAATAGAGGTATTGGACGTTTACCATGAACTAGTCAACAACAAAGTCCTAAAGGGCAACCAGTGTGACCTGCAACAATCTTCAATATTATAAAGACATACTTTAGTGTTTCAAATCTAGAATCTTCAAATATGATAAGTGCCATTCAATAGAAAGGGGGAAGATAAAGGTATTGGCCAGTCTAGCACAGGCTTTCCCTGCTAGGAATTAGTGTCAATTAGTTGTACTGTTCCGTAGGTCCCACTAAACAAGGCACTGGCTGGTAAGTGGACTTATTCAGGTCACTGGATTTTTACATTTCAGGGAATACAGACCTTCACCCGCCATAGTGGCATGCTTCATAAGCAGGCCATACTTCTCACTGGGTAGGTGCTGTAGTGTCCAAGGCAGCGCTCTTTGCAGTAGATTTTGTATCTCCAAGGGCCTTTTTGGAACTTTGGCAGTCTGACCATTGGACCACCAATGTGACAGTGGGGAGGCGGGCACCAAGCCGGCTGCATCCCCACCACCATATTATGAGTTCCCCGCCGGGCCCGCTGGCGTACACAGGGAGAGCCAAGGTCACTGCCACTGTTGGAAAGTGGATGATTGGTAAGAGCAGGTAAGTACCTATAGTGAGCAATGGGTCACTAACTCCCTCTAGGTCCAGTCAGGTCTCAATAAATTAATACCAGCTCAACCCTTCGTAGCTTGGCAATGAGCAGTTAGTCTTAACTTAGGAGAAAGATGTGTAAAGCATTTAAAAATCACAAAACAGAAAATAAGTAAAACACAAAACACAATAAAAATCCAACACCTATTTATAAAACTAGGTTTTATCTTTAAAATCACACTAAAATGACAAAAATCCAACAAAGGGAACCGAAGAGATGATTTTTAAAGAATTAATGTTTTTTAGTACATAGAAACTAAAAGTGCCAATCTGGACATATGGTTGCACTTTAGTCCGCCTGAGATGGAGCACTGCTCGGCTACAGAGAGCATGAGGCCTAGGTCAAAGTTTTACCTTCTGACCTAGTCTTTTTCTTGAAGATTTTCTTCACCCGGACAAAGTCGCAAGTCGGATCCGACTTTCCTGGAGCCCTCTTCAAATAAATGTTGCAGGGGACCTCGGTGAAGAATTCTACCTTCGGACTTAGATGATTTTTCGTGACCAAAATCTTTGTCAGGAACCAACTTGAAATGGAAGCTGACCTCCCTGGAGTCATCTTCGGATACGCTGTGCGGGAAGCCTCGGTCAACTTTCTAAATTGGACTTTGTTACTTTTTTGGAGCTTTTTCACTCCGACGTTGGATGACCCTCCACAGATTTCGGGTCGACTACATTGAATTGCCTTTGTAGGAGCCCCCGGCGAAATCCCGGAAGTCTGGGGCTCCGGAGCTTTTCAGCTGGACGAACTTGCAAGTTCAAGCTGGGTTGCGGTCGACCTAAGCCGGCTAAACTCACGATGTTGGGTAGGTCAATTTATGGAGTTTTTCTTCAAAAGTAATCCAACTTCTGGTTCTTCTTCCAGAAGGTCATTGAAGGTCCCTTAGGAGACCACAACTCACCCCAAGGTTCCAGAAGCTCTGAGTTGCTCCTTGAGGGTTAGGACTCTAACTCCCAGAATGCACCTGTTTCAAATCCTGTTCAAATAACCACTTAATAATCCTTGCCCCTGGGGTGAAAAGCCGAGGGGGCAACTGTCCAATCACAGGCAGGCCACCACCCTCTTGGATTAACACTTCCTGGGAAGTGCGGCAAAAATCAATCCCAGAGAGCAACATTCCTCAAAAATCCAAAATGGCAGAAATTCTGTCTCAGAGGTTGGGTCTGGCTGGGCCCACTCATTGGTGTGGCTACATTTTTCTTAACACACCCCTTTCCAGCCACCTCTTAATCTAATCAGGGAGGCACCTGGCTATCTGGTTTTGCAAGAAATGGGGAAGGTCCATTTGCTGGACCAAATGTCCTTCCCACCTTTGAAGTACAGTTTGGCTGCTCTCCCTCATCCTGTTGCACCATCTGCTGATGCAGTTCTCCTCCGCCAGGCACTTCCTTTGTGTTCAGCCCAGGCCACGTCATACCTCATCAAGGCGGCCTGGCCAAGCTGCCAGAGGTTGGCCAATCAGAGAAGGGTACTACAGAGCTGAAACCGACAACTTTCAGGTAGAGTTCTCAAACTCATTCCCTGAGTTAGTTATATTACATCCAACAAGGGCAAGTTGTTGGAGTTATTATAACAATACGTTTGATACAAAACTTGAAATATCTAGCTCTTTTTGAAACTTTATTAATTAAAAATAAAGTCGCCCCATGTTAGCCTATGGACCCAATCACAAAAATGGGGAAAACAAATGTAGGTATTCTTCCCACAAAGGGCTTATAAAACATATTTTATAAAGTCACTGCTTATAGTTACACTGCATCCAACCCAGGGGGCTCCTAGGGCACACCTTAGGGGTGACAGATATGTACAAATAAGGTAGTTTAAGACTTTGAAAGTACTTTTAATTCCAAAGTCGAATTTGGGATTAACTTTAGCATGAAAGCAGCCAGGGATGGCAGGCCTGCCTTCAAAATGACACTGGGCACCACAGCATTGCACCTATGGATGTACCATTTATGCTTTGGTTCCTAAACCTATATGCCCCACCATATACTAGGGAGTTTTAGGTAGGTTGATACAGCCAATTAAAATTAGCCTAGTTTACATATCCATTTTGATCTGGGCACAGGCCCTGGGACTAGTTAGCAGTGCCCAGGGCACCATCAGAGTAAAATAAAAGCACCAGCATGAATAGAAATGGTGTCAAAAATGTAGGGGTATTCTGCATTGAGCCCAGTTTTCCCACAGTCACTGCACTGTGTGTGCCAGCGGCACACTCGGAATATGCACTGTTGTCCCTGGTGGACAGTGCGCATTACAAGTGTACAGACAGGGAAGCCCCAGCACTGCCCATGTCATGGGCATGGGAGTACAGGGACCCCCCTGTGGCACTATCCCTGCCTTTAAACCAGCTTTTCCATGGTGGGGTCCCTGCCATGCTAAGGCTGTTAAAAAGGCAAGTCGTAATCAGCACGGCAGTGCTGAACTCAGCTCCACTGTGGTTGACCACAACTTGCACCACCACCAAACCATCGATATCTATGATCCTGATAGGGGTGGTAGTGTGTTGGTGGTACAACTGCCAGCATCGTAATGTGGCAGTCGGACTGCCATCGTTGCAGCTGTCCAACCTCCATAGTGGGTACAGCAGTCCATGGGCACTGTACTCGTAATGAGGGCCTAAGTCTGATGTTGGTCAAACAAAAATATCCGTGCCCTCCTCTGTCCAGGTAGAAGGGTATAAGGTAGATGGGATAGTGATCAGATTAAAAATAACCATGGACCGCCAAGGACAATTTTATCCTACATCGTTGTACATATTAAGGATAAAATAAGCAGCATAAGAACTCAAGGGGTAATAATGATCCCTGAGTTCTAAAGTGTGGTCATCATGTTTCTTGCTTGTGATGCCTAGGACGGGTCGATGGAAATTCTTCAGGACCGTTTCTTGTAGCAAAACCTGATCTACTGTTTGGGCACTCACTATATAAGACAATGCAAGGCTATATCCGTAGCCATGTATGCAGATAATGAAACAAATTATACTTGCTGAATAAAATCACCCCTCTATTCAAAGGTTATCATTCTTTGGGCCTGTGACCTGCTAGGTAAAAATACACAACAAACAACATATAAATGTACGTGATTCAAAGATGGACTTTGGTTGTGTCAAGTTGCATACAGACTATTAAAATGCACCCCACACATCATGTTGAAAATGATGCATGTAGGTCAGATACTAAGGGGGTCATTCCGAGGCCGGAGATGCGGGAGCACCGCCAACAGGCTGGCGGTGCTCCTCAGGACATTCTGACCGCGGCGGTTCAGCCGCAGTCAGAACAGGAAAACCGGCGGTCTCCCGCCGGTTAGCTGCGCCGCCATGGGGATTCTGACACCCCATACCGCCATCCGACCCGCCAGGAACAGGATGGCGGTATGGGGTGTTGTGGGGCCCCTGGGGGCCCCTGCAGTGCCCATGCCAATGGCATGGGCACAGCAGGGGCCCCCGTAAGAGGGCCCCACTTTGTATTTCAGTGTCTGCTTTGCAGACACTGAAATACGCGACGGGTGCCACTGCACCCGTCGCACATACCCACTCCGCCGGCTCCATTCGGAGCCGGCTTCCTCGTGGGGAGGGGTTTCCCGCTGGGCTGGCGGGCGGCCTTCTGGCGGTCGACCGCCAGCCCAGCGGGAAAGCCAGAATGGCCTCCGTGGTCTTTCGACCGCGGAGCGGCCATATGGCGGCTCCCTCCAGGCGGGCGGCGACCGCCGCCCGCGGGGGTCAGAATGACCCCCTAAGTGTTTCATCATGACCATGTAACTGAACTAATGCATCTTCGGCCAACAGGGATATAAGTCATTTTGAAAACTTCAGACTATAAATGACCATTTTTAGAATAGCTTCTGAAGCTAGCTACATAGATAATCTCGCCATGTTGTCCTAATGGGGCCCGATCAACTACTTAACAGGTGACATATCTGCCATAAAGATACCATGATTTGACACAACCAGTGTGTCATTTACCTATGATCAGTTTTTCTACATGACATATGAGATGCATATTATTGCTATTCCTCTTATTCAATACCTATGTGAATCCCCTGGCAGAACTTCTCAAGAAACATGGACTACATTTTTACATATTTGCAGACACTACCAAAATTAATTCCAGATGTAGACTAGGCAACTATAAGCACTAATTTCACCTAGTCTGCGAACTCTGTCTTACAGTGGACCTACCTCTGCCTAAAAAGTACCAAAAACCAGTTCATCATAAGTGGAGAATCTGTCACACTACTCTTTAACTGATGTCAAGAACTCTGAATCACCCCTCAACTCGGCTACACTTTTCACATTTGAGGTGTTATTTGATCCACAGGTCAACACAGTGGTTAACCAGATGAAACTATAGCCATCCTTGCTCCTCCAAATACTTCCATTACATCACATAGACTGTTCAAATGGAACTAACTAAAGTTCTTGTCATGTGCAGCCTGGACTACTGTACCATTATTTACACAGGCTTTCCCAAAATACTCATTGCCAGAATGTAACAGCTACAAAGGGAGGCAGGCAGAAAAGCCTTAACTTATGCAAGTAGAACCACAAAAAACCCATTCTGAAAGCTGTCAGTTGGCTACCAGGGTTGGACAAAATCCCAAATAAGGTTCTATGCACCATACATTACACCTATTGGGGCAAAGCCTAAAATATGCTCAAACATATGCGCACATTACACACCAGATATAATCATCAACTCATCAAGTGCAGACTTGATCCAAAAGCGATTGGTGGAAAAAATAACACAGGGGCAACTTTGGGTACTGCAAGGCCAAGACTGTGGAATGCCCTGTGACCTTCATGAGATAAGAAGGCAATTACAGTCACTTCAGTAAGCTCTTGAAAACTGAACTATTCAGACACGAATTTTAAAAATGAATTGGACTCCTAGAGGCTGCGATAACAAGATTGAAGTTATGCGCTTCTTTTGAATATATTGGATTGATTCCTTATATTTGCCTTTCAACATTATTACTGTTGGGGATTATAACTGGGTGTCACACTGACGATTTTATTGTAAACATTCACACAGTTGTAATTAAAATAAAGTGGAACGAGCTAAAAAATAAAAACTCGGATAGCAATCAAATAAGACAAGAGCTGTAATGATTTTCAATAAAAAGGTGACACGCTGTCTTCAGTAAATCAAAGTGAAAATTGACTAATAGTGTTGCCAAAGTCTTGCTGAACAGAATGCATGAATTGTTCAAAAGTTTTATATAAAATAGAAATAAGCTTGCCGCACAGCTGGTTATTGATGTGCACTGCACTTCACCACAGATGAAATCAAAATGGAATGAAATGTTTAAATACAATCCAAAAAATTTAACTGTTCATTCAAAGCCCGGGTTCAGTTATAAATTCAATCACATAACATAAATTCAATATACGTAGGATTTATTAAATCTCTAAAATCATTTTCTAGCAACACCTGGATACTTGGGAAGTGTGTGATGAATGGCAAATAACTTTTCTTTTAAGGATAGCTTAATACTATTTTTCCTCTTCCAAACCAATGCCTACCATAAAGAATGCTTTGTGAAAATAACTGTCTGAGAATGTCCTATTAAATGCCATAAATAACACAATGGATACAAATCTGACATGAAGGTGTTAAAAATCTAAAAGATGTGATCATTTTTTCATATTTCGAGTTCTAGGGGAATAACATGGATTGATTTTATTGCGTACAATACTGACTTACTTACTGCCCCTGTAAATATTAGACCTCTTTTACTTGTTAAATTTCAGCAGATTTGACCGTCTAAAATTTATTCAAGGGTGTGACCTTTATTGCTTCTGGTGTTTACCAGATCTATGCGCAAGAAAGCAAAATTGAGCTAATAGAAATTAGGAATTTTGAACAGCCCGTCTATTGCACATTTTCCTGAGTGCGAATTATACACCAGCGGATATATCAGTATGTCATTCTGGGCAGTTCACTTGTAGATGGGACTTTTTTTTAACCTAACTTGGCCTGTTTGCGGGGCATATATTAACTCAAACATTCTTCAAGTTAATGCATGTGCTTTAGACAACAGAGCTTGGTAACATGGACAGGGAATTGTTGCTTTGCTTCTCCAAGCTGTGCTGCGTGTGCCCATGCACTTACTTCTCTGAGTTAATTTATTCTCTGCCCTAAATAATGAACAGTATTAATGGCTTCATCATAATTTCAATACCATTCTGATTTATGAACCTTGGAATGGAGGTTAATGTGAGAATAGCGCAAGATACTTCAGTTGGACTTGTTTTTTTCCGCTATTAGCTTGCATGGTTTGTACCACATTTTTTTCTTGTCAAAACCATGGAATCAAAATAATTCTATGCGCATGTATTATTCTAAATCAAGCATAGTTATGATTTGCACCCAAACTGAGATTAGTGTCCGATTTGAAATGACATCCTTGGGTTTCAGTCATGCACTGTGGCCTCACGCCTCAATCAGAGGGGTACTGGTGGGACGGTCACATATTTGCTTCATTGGACTAGTGTTGATTAGTGCACTGAGGTGTAAAGGGCACTAGCCACACCTGTGGGAAAACTGGGCTGAATGCAGGAGCCCCCTCACTTTTTGCCCCCATTTCTAGCGGATACTGGTGTTTTCTGACTCTGACTGTGCCCTGGGCACTGCTTTAAAATGGTATGTGCAAACTAGTCCTAGTTATAAGTGGCTCTGACAATCTTCCTATAAGTCCCTTGTACATTGCAGGACATGTATGTTTAGGGACCCGAGGGTAGTTAGGACAATCATGAATGCTGTGGGCTCTGGTGTCATTTTCAAAGCAGGCTTGCCTTGCTGGCTGCTTTTAAATTGTAGGTAACCTAAATTCGACTTCGGAATTTTGGTACCTCCAAAGTCTCAAACAACCTTATGTTTCCACATGTCACCCCGAAGATCTGCCCTAGGTGCCCCAGTGGTTGGTTGCAGGGTGAATATTGGCAGGAACTTAATAAAATATGTTTTATATGCCCCTGTGAGGGAAAAACAACCACATTATTTTCTCTTCATTGTGGTGCATTTGCACAATAGCCTAACATTGGGAGGCTTTTGTTAAAAATTAGAAAGTCTCATTTCTGCTAGAAAAGAGCTAAATATATCATGTTTGGTATCAAAGTAACAGTTAGAATACATCCAACAACTGCCAATGTTGGACTTATTATGATTAGTACACAGAAAGAGTGTTCAGACTCTGGCAGCCTGAGCCAACCGACTTTAATGAGGAGTGAATTGGCCTCGGCTGAAACAAAGGAAGCATCTGGTGGAAGAAGAAATGCTGCAGAACACGAAGGGGGTCGAGTGGTCAAATTGGTTTTCAAAGGAGGGGAAAACCACCTGGGACAGACACAAGACCTCTCCCATTTCCTGCTACCCTACCAGAAGTAATTAGATTAGGAGAGGGGCTGGAAGAGGTGTGTTAGGGAATGTTGTCCACACCAGTGGGTGTGCTAAGTCTGATGTAACCTCCAAGGAGAGATTTTCTCCATGTTGGAATTTTAAAGAATGTTGCTTTCTGTGGCTGATTTTTGCCACACTTCACAGGAAATGGTCACATCGGAGGGTGGCACCCTGCACCTCAATGGTCAGGGGTGCACCCCTGCTTGCCAACCCAGGAGCTAGGATAAATATGGCAGAGCTTCCCAGCAATTCAGATCTATGCTGGAAGAAGATACTGGAGATGAAGGACTTCCATGCTGAACTCGTGGTCTGCACCTGTAGGCCTGTACTTACAAGGACTGCACCAAATGTATACTTTGGGTTTCACCACAAGAAGGACTTTGCTTTATTTCTGCAACTCCAGGAGTGGACTTCCTGTAAGCTACATGTTCAAAGGAGCTGACCAGAGTCCAATGCTTCAAGTCCTGCAGGAGGAGCCCAGCTGACCAGAGTGCAGTGATCATTTGAGGATTCTGACCAGGTGCATTTTATGTGTGTAGTCCCAACTTCCAAAGAGCAACTCAGAGCTTCTAGAAACTTGGATCAAGTTTGTGGATACTTCAAGGACCCAAAATGACTTCTGTAAGAAGATCCATGGGTTTGGAAAAGTTTGCAGCAAAAATCTCCATGAGGTTACCAACCCATTAAAGACAGGCAAGTTAGCAACGTCCAACTGCGACCCAGGTTCGTTCTGCTAAAGCTCTGGAGCTTTTCACCTTCAATTAAACTGACAGGAGTTGACCAGGACCTCACTCTGAGCCAAACCGATGATATTGCATCAGAAGCTGGCCTGAAGATAAGCCTCCCCCATGATAATAGAAAAAACTCCAAAAAAGAGACTTAGGCCTCATTATGAGGCTGGCTGTCACAAGACCACCAGCCTCACTGTGGCAGTCAGAGTGCTGCAGCTGTGGCGGTCTGACTGCCAAATTACAAGTTAGGCAGGTAGACCCACCTAATCACTGCCGTCCCTGCCAGAATCACAGATCCCGTTGGGGTGATGGGGGTCTTGGTTGTAGTCAGTCAGGACGGAGCTGAACTCAGCTCTACCTGGCTGATTACAACCTTTTTCTCCACCAGCCTTTTCATAGCAGGCCCCCTCTATGAAAAGGCTGGTGGAGAGCAAGTGATGGGAGCACAGAGGGGCTCATACACTGCGGACGGCCCCCGTGAGACGGCATTTGACTCGCTCCATGTGGAGCCGAGTCCAATGCAGCTGCACGTTTTCCATTGGGCTGACTGGCTGAAACCTTGGTTTCCACCAGTTGACCCAGTGGAAAACTCATAATGGGTCTGGTGAGGAGACCACCAGCACAGTGGCGGTCTCGTCACCACGAGTTTAGCAGTCGGGTGTTCCGACTGCCAGACTTTTAATGAGGCCCTAAATCAGAAGGTAATATTTTGACTGAGGCCTACCATTCTCTGTATCCGACTTGGGCTCCATCGTGATCGGCCTCAAACTTTGATTTTGTCCCTTTTGAGCACTACCAGAGGTCCCTAGTTGGCACATTTTGTTTTTAGGTGCTAAAAAGTGAATTTTTAGATATAGGCCCTCATTACAACATTGGAGGTAAGTGCCCCTTACCGCCATACTGACTGTTGCCAACATACTGCGGCAGTATACTGCTACCGGTATTATGACCCACACATAGAAATCCACCACTATATAGACACACACACAAGTCCGCCAGACCAAAGGTCGGTGATAAACTGGCGGTACCAAAACCCACACCGTTACGCCAACAGAAATATGCCCACAGCATCATCACCCACGAATCACTGCAGTGGTCATTCAAACATTGGCGGTACACACCGCAGCACACAAAATACACACACACTAACAAAACTACACCACATTGGACAATACAAAATACACATTCTTGACACTCATACACACCCACACACCCACACACCCACACCACTATAAAACGCATACACACACACTACCCACAACCTTTTATGACCCAAAAGATTTTGGCAAGTGAGAAAGAGACAAGCCAGGAACACCCACTGAATCACAGCAACAAAACACAATCACCCACACACCATCCACACACCTCACAGCACACACCCCAACACATCACCCCACACACCCTCACACTGACCACTCACACTACACCAATGGCACCACAACAACACCCCAGGTTCTCAGAGGAGGAGCTAAGGGTCATGGTGGAGGAAATCATCCGGGTAGAGCCACAGCTATTCGGATCACAGGTGCAGCAGACATCTATTGCAAGGAAGATGGAGCTATAGCGGAGAGTCGTGGACAGGGTCAACACCATTGGACAGCACCCCAGAACAAGGGATGACATCAGGAAGAGGTGGATTGACCAACGGTGGAAGGTGCATTCCGTGGTTGCAGGACACCACATAGCTGTACAGAGGACTGGCGGTGGACCACCACCTCCTCCCCCACAACTAACAACATGGGAGGAACAAGTCTTGGCGATCATGCAACCTGAGGGCCTCGCAGGAGTAGCAGGAGGACTGGAATCTGGTAATTCAAATATTTATTACTAACACCCCACTACATGCATGCTATCACAAACTCCTACCCCTACCCTCACCCCATCACTCCACCACCTCACATATACTCCACCATCACATCTCACTCATCCCTATACCATGCCCTGCATGCAACACCAATGCATGGACCCCCATCACAGACCTGCATGGACACCCATCACCACAGCAAGCACACTAGTTACAATCACTTAGCCAAACCTATAACATCTCACACAACCCAAAGGTGCCTTGCTATTAACAACCATAGAGGGAAACATATCCATGCACAAGATGGCACACGCAGAAACAATGACACTGCATTTACATCCCCAAAGGACCCCCACTCAACGTCACAGGAGAAGAGGAGCCAGCCACATCCAGTCCCCCACCAGAAGAGGCCCACAGTGATGATAGCAGCTCTGCACGTCTGGATCACGATGACCAACCTGGCCCATCAGGGACCTCTGGACAGTCAGTGACCCAGCCACAGTCACAAACCACCACAGAGCCTCCCCCCTCAGGAAACACCAGCACAGCACCCACCCAGCGGGCCCATCCCTCTGTCCCCAGGACACGTCAATCAGCAGTGTGTCCACCACTACAGGGACCCCAGGCAACCCCACAAACACAGAACGATCAGGGACCTGGGGTCAGTGGCAGTGGGCACACAGTTAAGGGGACAGAGGCGCAGGACAACAGGGAAGCTGGGAGGGCTGCTGTATTTGACAGGGGGAGGATAGGTCCAGGGAACCGACTCTCCACGAGGCACTCACCAACGTCCTGGGAGCATACCACCATTCCCAGGAGACCATGGGCCAGATACTGGCCATGTTGCAGGAGACCCAGCGAGCTGCAGGGGGGACAGTACCTGGGGATCAGGGAGAACCAGAGGGACATCCACACCATCCTGGTCACCATTGCAGGGCTGCTGCGGACATGGCCAACACCATGAGGGAGGCAGTGGCACACCAACGGGCCCCTGAGACCAGCCACACCTAAGAACAGCCCTCCACCTCTGCCGATGCTAGTGGACAGGAAGCCCCACCACAGGAACAACAGGCCACCAGCAGCCCCCCTGCAGAAGGAGAACCACCATGCAAACGGTCCCTCCAATCCAGGCAGAAGCCAGAGAACATTGCCAAGACCCCCACAGGGAAAAAAAGACTCTCCTGTTTGTCACCCTTGTGTCCCACTCTGTCACCCTGTCCACCTTGGACTGACATTGCTCCACTTCCTATGGCCTTTGGGACAATGCATCTGTGATAAAAAATAGACTGAACTCTACCCTGGACTTTCCTTCATCATCAACCCAGCCCATTGCAATGCCACTCCACTTATCAGCACCCAAATAAACACACTTGGAACGCAATCAAATACGGAGTCTGTCAATTGTGTCACAAATGTATTAGTTACACAAACTGCAAACATTGCAATTCAAATGTACTGTAATATTTAGATAGGTTTGAGCTGTCAAAGAGTGCAGTAAGTGGCCATGGAAATAGGGAATTTAGGCTGCCATGTTCAATGTCCAACACAAAACTGCAATGGAAGGTGAAGTTACTGTGTCTTACCTGTGTGTCACTGGAAGTACTGTTGAATTAGTGTGGTTCTGTTGTCCACATCTTCTTCCTCTGCCTCCTCTTCGTCACTGTCCGCAGCCTTCCCCGCTGCCACATGACCATTCCCAGGCTCATCCTCCCGCAGAAAAGGCACCTAGCCTCTCAAGGCCAGGTTAGTCAACATGCAACATGCAACGATGATCTGGTGCACCTTCTTGGGTGAGTAGTATAGGGATTCACCAGTTAGATGGAGGCAGCGGAATCTGGCCTTCAGGAGGCCAAAGGTGTGCTCAATGATCCTCCTTGTTCGCCCATGTACCTCATTGTAACATTCCTCTGCCCTTGTCCTAGCATTCCTCACTGGGGTCAGTAGCCATGAGAGGTTGGGGTAACCAGAGTCACCTAAAAAATTGAGGGATACCTGTTAGCCAGACTCTCACACTTAGGGCCAACCCCACACGCATATACCTATATCAACTGGGTGGGGACCATGTGGTCACCTATTAGCCACACCTGGGGCCTCTGGAATTGAGACATCACATATGGGATGCTGCTATTCCTCAAGATAAAGGCATCATGTATAGAGCCAGAATACTTGGCCAAACACACCACCTGCACATTCAGAGAGTGAAAGCGTTTTCTATTTCTGAACATTTGTTCATTTCTACGGGGTGGGGGGGCAAATGCAATATGTGTACCATCAATGGCACCAATGATGTTGGGGATATGTCTATGCATAGAAGTCAGCCTTCACTGTGGCCAAAACGTCCACCTGGGGGGGTATGATGTAGCTGTGCATGTGTTTCAGCAGGACAGACAACACTCTGGTCAGCACGTTGGAGAACATAGGCTGAGACATCCCTGATGCCATGGCCACTGTCGCTTGGAAGGAACCACCTGCCAGGAAATGGAGCACTGAAAGGACCTGCACTAGAGGGGGGATACCTGTGGTGTGGCGGATAGCTGAGATCAGGTCTGGCTCCAATTGGGCACACAGTTCTTGGATTGTGGCCCTATCAAGTCTGTAGGTCTGGATAAGGTGCCTGTCCTTCATTGTCGCAAGGTCCACCAGGGGTCTGTACATTGGGGGATGTCTCCATCTCCTATTCATCCTCAGTGGTTGAACTCTAGGGTAAAAAAAGGTGAGCAGATGGTCACATTCAAACATATTTCAAACGTAATATGCTTTTTTTCCTTCACAGAAACAGTATGTGAACTCTAAAGTCAGTTGATGTGCCAATGTTTGCTGTGACGCAGTGAGGTGCCATGGCCTGTGCCCCCCTGAAATGGCGTCTGCCTGACCTGTGAGGAGGGACAAGTGGAAATGAGGTAATTCCGCTGGCGTTGTATGCCATTGCGGTCGGCGGTCAATGACTGCTGCGCAACACCACATTGGTTATCATTGGGACCTATAGGTTCCAGGAGCCAATGGCAATGTACGCCGGTGGTGACGGTACGCACTGCAGCTAATGTAACCATCATTTTCTATCTGTGCACTCACTTGCTACCTGACCTTCAAAAGGAGAGGACCTACACTGCAAGTGCTGCTGTGACCTGTGTCTGGAAGCGACAATGGCTTGAGTGTCTGGGGAAAGGGCCCCTGCCTTCACATCGGAGGAGTTGGAGAGACTGGTGGATGGGGTCGTACCCCAGTACCCTTTACTCCATGGTCCTCCATACAAACAGGTGAGTACACTGTGATCATGATGTGTGGGGCATGAATATATGGATTGCTGTGTGTGTAAGCCTCGTGTAGGCGGGTTTGAGGGGTCCTGGGCAGAGTGTTGCATGGACAGTGGTCAATGAATGTGCGTACGGGGATGGGGGATATGCTGGGCCATGAGTATAACAGTCCGGACGGTATTACTCATACCTTTTCTGCTGTATTTTTTCTGCAGATCAGCACCCATCAGAAAAAGGGTATTTGGCGTGCCATGGCCAAGGAGGTGCAGACCCTGGGGGTCTTTGATGAAGCATCCACTGCCGTCAATGTTGGGAGGACCTGCGCTGCTGGGCAAGGAGGACAGCGGAGGCCCATCTGGGGCTGGTCTCCCAATGAGGAAGGGGTGCCCGTTGTACCATGACCCCTCTTATGTTCTGCATCCTGGCGGTGGCCTATCCGCCAAAGCCACCAACGGTGAGGGCACCAGTGGGACAGAGGGCGAGGGGAGCACCACGACGGATCAAGAAGGGGACAGTACCGACTGCGACACCTCCTCTCATGGCAGCTCCCTGGCGGTGGTGGACACCTCTGTGCTCACCCCAACTACAGGTACAGCCGCCACCCCCCTGTCCCAGCACCACCCTCCCAGCAGCCCCTCAGCAAGTTTCCTGTGCCCGCTCAACCAGGAGGGTGGGCCTCTCCTTCGCCGCAGGCACGTCAGGCCCTGCCCCAATCAGCCGTGCTGCACTCGGTGAGGAGGCTATAGACCTCCTGAGATCCCTCTCTGTTGGGCAGTCAACCATACTGAATGCCATCCAGGGTGTAGCAGGCCATTTGCAACAAACAAATGCATACCTGGATTCACTCTGGCTTGGCGGCCCAACAGAGAGCATTCCAGGCTCTGGCCAACGCACTGATGGCAGCCATTGTCCCTGTCTGCAGCCTCCCCTCTCCAACATCCTCTAACCAGTCCCAATCCCCTCAACCGCAGCCTATCCCAAGCACACCTTCAGACCAGCAATCACCCAAATAAACACACAGAAGTGGCTCAGGCAGACACAAGCAACAAAATTAATCTGACAAGCACTCACACAAGCACCATCCACATGCAGACACACCAACATCCACTGCCTCCACTGTGTGCCCCTCCTCCTCCTAGTCCACCTCCCTACCAGTAGCTTCTTCACTCACTCCTGCATGCACTACATCCTCATCCACTACCTCCATCACCAGCACGTTCATCACAACACACCCTCTCACTGGCAGTCATCACAATCACATCCATGCACACGTCCGCTGTGTCTTCTCCCACTGTGTCTGTGACCCTTCCTCCCAAAATACACAAATGCAACCACACACCCAACAGCCATTCACCTCACAGCAGCATCCAGCCCATGCACCTGCACCCAAACACAGCAGACTGACACCTCCTAAACCACTCCCTATTCTTCCACTCCCAAACCTTCACCCTCTTCCTGCCCCAGTGTCCCTAAGAAGCTTTTCCTTGCCAACATTGACCTGTTCCCTACCCCTCCCACTGTCCTTCACCTTGGGCCCGGGTGGCCAGAACCCTGCCCAACCCCTCAGCCACCCAGTCCACAGCCCCTGTGGTTTCTGCAGCTACTGCAGGTGTGAGAGGCTCCAAGGAGGCACCCGTCAGCCCAGCCAGTGTGCCAGCACCACCTGCCAAGGCCAAGAAGGGTCCGCCACCAGGGACATCAGCCAGCAAGGGGAAGGAGGCACCACCTGCCAGCAAGGGCAAGAAAAAGACACCAGCTGGAACGAGCAAGGAGGCACCACCACCTGCCAAGGGCAGGAAGGGGCACACAACACCAGCCATGACACTTCAGCCGTCCGAGGCTGAAGGTGAAGGCCTGGAGGCTACCAACACCACTGCCAGCACCGCCACCTGCTTCGCCGGCAGCAGCACCACTGCGAGCAGCAGCAGCCCCAGTGGGCAGCCGTCCGAGGCTGCAGGTGAAGGCCCGGAGACTACCACCACCACTGCCAGCACCGCCACCTGCACTGCGGCCAGCACTACCACCTGCACCGCGTCCAGCACCGCTACATGCACTGCCACCAGCAGCACCACTGCCAACAGCAACAGCCCCATTGGGCAGCCATCCGAGGCTGCAGGTGAAGGCCTGGAGGCTACCACCACCACTGCCAGCACCACCACCTGCAGCGTAACTGACATCCACTGAGCAGCCGTCACAGCCAGCGAGCAGTGTGTAGTGGTGACTACATGGGCTGCAGTGCGTCCTGGCCCCTGCAACACCTGTCTTTGTGACACACAGGTGAGAGACTGTGACTTTGCCCCATCCAGGATGAAGCACACTGGGCACAAAGCCCCCTCCAGAACCAGTGGAAGAAGCCATCCACTCAGCCCCTCCTTGCCAGGATGAAGCACACTGGGCACAAGGCCCCCTCCAGAACCAGTGGAAGAAGCCATCCACTCAGCCCCTCCTTGCCAGGATGAAGAACCCTGGGCACAAGGCCCCCTCCAGAACCAGTGGAGAAGCCTTGCACTCCCCAGGACCAAGCAGTGGGCAAACCTCCCACTTGAGAGACTGTGGCTTTGCACTCCCCAGAAGCAAGCAGTGGACAAACCACCCACTTGAGAGACTGTGCTTTTGCAGTCCCCAGGACCAAGCAGTGGGTAAACCACCCACTTGAGATACTGTACTGGTTCTTGATTTATGTATGTATTTTTCTAAGACTTTACTATTATACTCATTTTACTCCATTCCTTTTGTCCTTGCGTTATTCCTGAGGGTTACGGGCGTATATGTAATGTTGTTGCATCAGTGTGTGTGTGTGTGTTGGAGATGAGGGTGAGGGCGTAGTGTGTTGCGTGTGTGTGTCGCTCTCTTTTTCCTCCGCCCCTCCCTTGTGTGTTAGGTGCAGTACTCACCGTGGTCGTCTTCGCCGGCGTTCGTGTTCCTGGTATATGAGAAGATACACCATCATTGGGAACACCTGCAGCTCAGGCTCCATGGCGTTGTGGTTCTTCCTTGAGTGTCGAGAGGTGTGTCGTTTCCCTTCAGAGTAGTGTTTCCGCCGTGCTTTTGATGGCGTTGGTACCACCCCGGAAAAGGTGGTGGATAGGTGTGTTGTAATGCAGTGGGCGGTACATTTTCTTCTGCCTGTCTGTTGGCGGTTACCGCCACCGTGGCGGTTGGTGTGTGAAAGTGGCTGTTTTGGTTGGCGGTTTCTGCTGTGGTCATGATTTTGATTTTTTTTACTGCCGGCCTGTTGGCGGTGTTACCGCTGCTTTATCACTGATCGCCAGGGTTGTAATGAGGGACTTAATCTTTCAAAAACTCATATCTCCGGTTCCCTACATTGGATGTTTGTCATTTTGGCCTCATTATAAAGATACAAATATTTCCTATTTTTACAAATTGATGTTGAAGTTTTATTGTGTGTTGTGTTTTACTTATTTACTATTTTGTTGATATTAAATGCTTTACACACCTGTCTCCAAACGTAAGCCTAACTGCTCTGGGCCAAGGTACCAATCATTGAGAATAGAATAATTTATTGATTCCTTGACTGGACCTAGTGTGGGATTGTGGCCTGTTATTAAGTGTAGGTACCTACTTGCCCTTACTAATAATCCACTTTCCAACACATAATGTGTGGGGTAATTAGCTGTGCATTTATGAAGAAGTGATTTATAGTTATCTTGGGGAATGATTTATAAGAAGAAGAATACAAAAAAGCAGCAGAAGTGCACGGGATTGACAGAGTTCCATATTGAAGTATAAGCTGCAAATGGAAGGGTCCAATATCTAAACTGCAAATAAATAAATGGGAACACACCGGACAAATATAATTTAAAGGTTCCTCCCCTTTTGGCATAGAATTGTATAGTAAAAAACGTCTTGTAAGGCTGGTGGCACATCTGGACAATTCATTATGGGCAGTAGCTCTCTCCCAAAATCGTGATTTGACCACTAAGCCAGTGTTGGCCAGGATGGATGTTCCCAGAAATTGGCTAGGCCTAGGACTAACCATGCTTTTTTCTATATAAGCCAGCCACTTAATCTTCATCTTCATAGGGGATTCAGTTTTATAATCTCACCAAGTCCCTCTCTTTAGTGGTACATTTACACAAATACACACTCATTAGCGTAGCGGCCTCAGAGCAGTGAACTCAGTAACAGGTTTGAAACCTAGGTCCAGAGTTAAAAGCACCAAAGGCATTCCTCTCCCTAGACCAGTTAGGGCTTTAAAAAAGTGTTATAATTGGTGCCCAATGTACCCATATTATGGTGGCCCCATAGTTCAGCACCATGTAATGTTGCATCCACTACTTGCATCCTGTAGATTTCCATAAATGGAAGTATTGGGAACCAATAAGCCCTTTTAGTGAACCTGAGAATTGCCCCAGCTCTATGAATTATCATGTATGAACATTTAAGGATCTGTGGGTCCCAAGAACCAGAGTCTGCCAGGCAAATCTCCAAGTAGTCAAACTCCTGAACTCTTTCCAGAACTTCCTTACCTACATTTACAGTGCCCCTCACCCTGTTCTTACTAGAGCAGGTCATCTCTTTAGTTTTGATAGCACTGATTTCGAGACATTGTTCAGAGCAGTATCTATATGTATATATAGACACCTTTACCTCTTAGCACTGGTTGTGGGGTCCCAGAAGGACCCCCCAGGGCTACAAAAGCATATTTAAAAAAAAACAAAAAACGCTAGTCCCAGTGGATCCACAGATCCAGGGAAAATGAAAAAAAAAAACAAAGCTCAGGCTCCCGTGCTTTGGATTTTTGAAGCCCTTGGGTGGGCCATGTCCCAGGGGTATTGTTTTAAAGTAACTGGGGCTGTCTGCCCCCGTAGCCCAGGGGACTGCCACCTCCCTGGGGCAATGCTGAAAATATGTGCTGGAGGGCGCGTGGCCCCCCTCCTCTCCGAGGACTACCACATCTCCAGGGCAAAATGTTTTTCATTCTGTGGTGGAGGGACATCTGCCTCCCACACAGCCCAGTGACCATGACCTGCTGCACTTTAACTTATTGGATGTGGGGGCCACGTGGCCCTCCCACAGCCCCAGGGACCACCAGCTCCCCAGGGGCATTCATAATATAGCGTGACAGGGGCCACAGAGCTCCCTTTAACCCCGGGGACCACCACCTCCCCAGGTCTCCTATTGCTGGAGGGGGGTTGCGCATCCCCTCCTCAAGGAGCCACTGATGGCCCTGATGATCGCCACCCCAGGGCCGGCTCTTACTTTGTCCTGGGGTGCCCACCACAGGGACGTAGCTCTTTGCTGTGGCTTGGCTGCAGCTTTGACTGCCAAGTCACAGCAAACACCCTGCTTTCTGACAGCAGCTCCTGTCAAACAGATTTCGCTGTCAAAAAACAGAGGTTTCATCTCTGTTCCTTGCACACAGATATGAGTGCAAGGATAAGAGATGAAAGCATTACTCCAGCAACCTGGCAGCTGGTGTTAAAAGCAGCTTCCTGCTTCTGGAGCAATGAGACTGCGGAGGAGGTCTTGAGGCTCCCCATGGTCCCAGAAAGCCTGTAAAAGGCCTATAATAAAAAGAAATCATCAGGGACTGCAGAGTAGGCTTTGAGGCTCCCCCCAAGTCCCAGATAGCCCTTAAAGGGAGAAATATATATATTTTTAAATCAATAGTTCATATGTGATTGTGAAAGACCTCCACTCTGAGCGTTAAAGGATCGAGTCCAGGTGTATCCCTGGTCATTTCTCTCCTTTATTTTATTTTTTAAATTCAAAGTTTAGGACTCATACTGAAAGATGATTTTACTCTGTTTAATTGACAAATACATTTTTCTTTCCAATTTGTGCAGCAACATCTCATTCTAAAAATATCATCCATCAAAGCCTAAAAAACTCTCTTTCTCTATCTCTATCTCTACCTCTACCTCTATCCCTCTCCATCTCATTCTCTTTCTCTTTCAATCTCTTTTTCCCACTCACACACCCATTCGGACCCTTACGCAGCCACTCACAGACCATCTCAGAAACTCGTGCACCCACTCACACAACCTCGTGCACCCACCCACAACCCCTCATTCACCCACTCACAGACCCACTCAGACACTCATGCACCCACTCACACACCCACTCAGAGTCTCACACACCCACTCACAGACCCAATGACACCCTGATGCAGCCACCCACAGACCTGGACAACCCTGGCTAACTCACTAAGACACTCATGCATCCACTCTCACACCCAGACACTCTCACAGCTACATTTATCCTGAATATACACCCCCTTATACCAATCCTCACACACAGAAAGACAGGCAACTCCTGCCACACATGGCTAAAGGGTTGTGCGCAGTGTGGGGTTGGGTGGTTAGGGGGTTGGCCACTGGGTCTGGCTGCAGGCTAGGTCTTGCAGCAACCCCTGCCACACACGGACAAATGCTGTGCATGGTGCAAGGTTGCCTTCTTATAGGGTGTTGGCCCCAGGGCCTGGTAAGGCCGTTCTCGGCGGTAGTTAGATTAAGGTGCAGTAATTAAAAATAATAAGCATTAAAAAAAGATAGAAATTCACTTAAAAACCAAAGTTTACAGGAATGTTATAGTTAGGCTCACATTTAAAAGGTACAAAACTATGAAAATTAACCAGTTATAGTTAGAGTTATCTCAAGTAACTCACGCCCTTGCCATGCACTGCTAATTTCCCCACAAATTACAGCACTCATGACATCTTTGATAACATAATTGATAAAATCACTGTAATATTTGCAGTAAAGTGTTTGATGAAAAAACTGGACATGGAGAAGAGGTGAGTTATACTTTCCTTAGGGCTCGAGTTATTGTTACTTTAGATAACTCTAACTACAACTTGTGTGTCTAACTATAATGTCCCTGTATGATTATATATATATATATATATAATCGCCCAAGAGAAAAACACTGCACTCCCAGGAATTCTTTAGCAAGTTGATTTAATGACAGGCAGAGTTACTTAAGCAGCATAAATCAAGCTCCTTGACGCGTTTCGACATCTCCTCTTTATCAAATGGTTTAAAGTCTTTTTCCATGCTGGTTTAAAACGCCTGTCTTTCTAGTGCACAGAGGTATTGTGGGATTTATATCTTCATATCCCACAACTGTGAACTTCATTATTCTGTGAGCAGTTGAAAATAAAAAGGAGGTGGCACAAATAATGTTGGTGCAGTAACCAGTAAGTAGTTTGTACCATTAATCTTCACAATATCAGTTCACATTTTCATTATTTCAATAGTTCAACTCTCCGCACTTCAACATTCATGCATATGCTCCAATACCTGCAGTGTTTTTCACAGAAATCCATTTTATGTCTTATTTAACCTCTGTGCACAATAACTGTTGGTGTTCAAATGCTGTATCCCCGGACCCTCTATATAATTAAAAGGGTCGCATCGGTGCTGTGAATCATGAAATGAAGAGACATATGCTCACCATAATTTAGATAAGTCCATCTCTTCCACAAACAAGTTGGCACGAAGGCGCTTTGGAAGTTATTGACCTCACAGTCTGTTCCAATCTTCCAAGTACAGTACACAAGCAGGGGAAATGTTTCTCCTCGCTAATATTGTTGTAAATTATATCTTCCTTTCACAGATCTGGGTGCTCCTGCTTATAAAGGTTTTCAACCTCAACTCAGTCTTCAAAGCAAAGCACTCAAACTAGATAGTTATATATATATAGTAATATAAATATATTACTATATATATTACTATATATGTCGCCACTAGGTAGTTATAGGTAGGACTTAGTTTCCATAGGAAAAGCTTTTTTTGACTTGCCTCACCCTTTGACAAATCTTAACAACATTTTCCCAAAACAAGTGTCACTGTGATTCTAGTGGCGCATAAAACGTTTTCGGGCTGATCCATCAAGCAGGGGCTGAGAAAAAGGAGGCCGAACGACTGGACGGAATTACCCCAAGTTTGGCAGAAAGCCAGCTGTCGGTATATGGACCACGCTTTTGGTTATTTAGAGTAAATCTGTTCAGTAGTTTTTGAGAAATTTAGGGGAATTCAAATTTGTATAAGTGTGTAAGTGTTCATAGCCGTCTTGGGACTTGGCTTGAGATGAGTCCCAGAAAATAAGTAAAAATAAAATAAAAGAAGGGTAGAGAGACCCGAGCCCCTTAGCACTGGGACCACCCCAGAGCAAACAAATATTTGTGTAATTATTTTTTTGCCGCAAGTTCCAGAGATTTCCTGCAAAAAATGGAAAAAAACACAAGTGTAGGCTCCGAGATGCTTGTGTATTTTGTAAGTCGCCAGGTGGGCCAGGTCCCAGGGCCATTACAAATTTTGTGTTGGGACTATCACCTCCCCAGAGCTTTTATTTGATTATATGCAGGGGGACCTGTGGCCCCCATCTACCTTGGGGACTGGCACCTCCTCTGGGCCACCATTTTTATGTATTTGGGGGGCCTGTGGTCCCCCACTCCACTGGGGACTGCCATATCCCCAGAACATTCAACCTAATAAATATGGGGGGCCTGTGCCCCCCCCACACCCTGAGGACCACCACCTTCCCAGGGCATCAATTTGAAAATATGCAGGCCGTGGCCGCTCCATGCCCTGGGGACCCCCCCCCTCCAGGGCAAAGTGTTAAAAAGAAAGGGGGGCCCAATGGGACTATGGCCCTCATTCGGACCTTGGCGGGCGGCGGAGGCCGCCCGCCAAAGTCCCGCCGTCAGGTTACCGTTCCGCGGTCGAAAGACCGCGGCGGTAATTCTGACTTTCCCGCTGGGCTGGTGGGTGGCCGCCTTCAGGCCGCCCGCCAGCCCAGCGGGAAAGAGGCTTCCACGATGAAGCCGGCTCGGAATCGAGCCGGCGGAGTGGAAGCTGTGCGACGGGTGCAGTTGCACCCGTCGCGTATTTCACTGTCTGCGCAGCAGACAGTGAAATACATTTAGGGGCCCTCTTACGGGGGCCCCTGCAGTGCCCATGCCAGTGGCATGGGCACTGCAGGGGCCCCCAGGGGCCCCGCGACCCCCCCTACCGCCATCCGGTTCCCGGCGGGAGAACCGCCGGGAACTGGATGGCGGTAGGGGGGGTCGGAATCCCCTCGGCGGCGCAGGGTTCCAATGGGCGGCGGTACACTGGCGGGAGCCCGCCAGTGTTGCCGGTCCGAACGCGGCTTTACCGCCACGGTCGGAATGCCCATTGGACACCGACGGCCTGTCGGCGGTGCTCCCGCGGTCCTCCAACCCGGCGGTCATGGACCGCCAGGGTTGGAATGACCACCTATGTCATGATGGAGGGGGCCACCCCCTCATGGAGCCTCTGATGTCCCTGGGGACCACCAGCCCCCCAGGGCTGGCTCCCGCAATGTGCCTGGGTACCAACTCCCAGGACATAGCTGTTTGTTGTGGCTTGGCTGCATCAAAACCACAGCAAACATTTTGGATTTTGACAACAGACCTTTAAAGCAGGTCCTGCTGTCAAAATCCAAAGTTTCATCTCTGTCCTCTGCACGCGTGCAGGGAACAGATATGAAATGCTTCAGCAAGCATGGAGCGGCTGTCAAAGCAGCTCCTTGCTTGCTAAAGCATTGGCTCTACGAGGGAATCCTTAAGAATTTTGTTAATTTCATTTATTTTATTTAAACAATATGAAAGCCCAAAAAAGGCTAGATAAAAAAAATGAGATGTCACCAGTGATGTCACTAACCATGTCATGAGTGATGTAACGTAAGGTTATAAGCAGTGCATAACGAGAGCGCAAGTCATAGTTAGCTCAGGTAACATTAACTGCTGAATTTCTATGGTTTTGCACGAGTAAATTCAGAGCCTAACTACAACGTCCATGTAACCTTTGGGTTTTTTCCATGAAAAAAAAATATATATACATATTTATACTCCCTTTTGATCGAGGATTATCTTGGGTAATTAGCAGTGCATGGCTAGGGCACAAACTATAGTTACTTTAGGGCACAGGTTATAGTTACTTCAAAGAACTTTAATTATAACTGCTGAATTTTAATGGATTTGTATGAGCAAATTCAGAACCTAGCTATAATGTCCCTGTAACCTTTCTTTTTTCATTGAAATGTTATGTTTTTTTTAAATTCTATTTCCTAACTCAAACATCCCTGTAACCTTTGATTTTTTCAGTGAATTTCTAAGTTTTTTTAACATAAAGTAATTTTCATTACTATGGCCCTCATTACGATCTCGGCGGGTTTCACGCTGACGGTCAACAGAAGACCGCCAGCGCGCAGAACCCCCGCTGGCCAAATTGTGAACATCCAACTGGGCCGGCAAGCGGAAACTGTGTTTCCGCCCACCGGCCCAGCTCGATTCAGGGCCTGAACATTGATTTCAGCGGCAATGTGGCAGTGTGCCGGGTGCAGTAGCACCCGTCCCCCATTTCACTGCCCGTAAATCAGGCAGTGAAATGCGCGATGGGGCTGTGCATGGGGGCCCCTGCACTGCACATACCAAGTGCATGCGTCGTGCAGGGGCCCCGAGGGGGGCCCAAAATCACTCATTACGCCAGCCTTTCTCTGGTGGTATAAACCGCCACGGAAAGGCAGGTGGAATCGGACTCATTATCCAGTGAGCAGTGCTGCCCTGTCGGATCAGAAATGCCGCCACTGCCAAGTTGACTGGTGGTAGGAACCTGGCGGTGGTGACGTTTCATCCGTGGCGATTCTGCCACATACCTTATATGGCGGTCTGGACCACCATGCCAGTGGCGGAAACTACCTCCATCGCCGGCATGGTGGTCCAAACCGTCATGTTCGTAATGACCACCTATATGTTAACCCAACAAGCACTGCACAAACCCTGCAGACAACCCTTATAACAGTCCAACCTCATGCTGTGTATGTCCTTTGGCAGGCCTTGCGACCAACCCAATAACCACCCAACACTTACAAGCCCAAGCAGGGGCTGAGAAAAAGGAGGGGGGGGGGGGGGAAATGCGCATTTCCCATGTTAATTCCTATTGGAGCTTTGTACATAACTACAACCCTAACAACTGGCCAGAATTACTCCAGATTTGTCAGAAAGGTAGCTTTTGGTACGCAGATTATGCTTTTTGTTATTTGGTGTAAATCTGTCCAGTAGTTTTCGAGATACAGAAAGAAAAAGAAATATAGATATCTGGAGACGGGAAGGCTTCCTGAATCCTACCGATCTCATGTTTGGATCTGATTGGCTGCCAACCCTTCAGCCAGGAAGTGTTGGCAGCCATCTTGGGACTCAGCATCAGCTGAGTCCCAGAAAAAAGATTAAAAAAAAAGAAAAGGGGCCTGGATAGTGATACCCTGACCCCTTAGCTCTTGTGCTGGGGTCCCAGAGGGACCCACCCAGGGCAAAAAGGTACATTTAAAAAAAACATTTTTGCTGTGAATTCATGACGGGGTCACACATTTTCGGCAAAAGGTTTAAAAAAACAAGCATTTTTTCCCCTGCTTGTTTTGAAAAAATCCCTGGGATACCCAGGTCCCAGGGGCATTTAACAAAAGACAAGGAGGTGGGCACACAGGACACCCCTCCTAGGGCTTATTCATGCCCATGGGACCGCCAACTCCCCAGGGTTATATTGAACAGTATTTGGAGGCCATGTACCCACCTGTGCCCTGGGGACATCCGCCTCCCAGGGCTAACATCTAATTATATACGGGGCATGCACCTCTCTCCTTCAGCCCCAGGACTCTCACCTCCCAAGGGCTGAAATAAAGTAAGATAGATGGTCCGTTGCTGACCCCCAGCCCTGGGACTCACCACCTGCTTGTAGGTGTTTAAATGTTGAAGGAGGCCTAAGCGACCCCCTGGTGGAGCCAACAATGGCCTTGGGGTCTGCTACCCCCAGGGCTGGTTCCTGCTATGTCCCACCGACTCCCTAGACATAGCTGTTTGCTCTGACTTGGTGGGAGAATTGACAGCTCCTGTCAAGTCAGAGCAGTCACTCTGCTTCCAGCAGGCAAGAGCTGTCAAAGTGCTATAACCCACTGGAAGTAGAGGTATCATCTATTTCCCTGCTACAGGCATGTGGACAGAAAAAGAGATAAACTGATTGGTCTTCCACAAAGGGAGCTTTATGTTTTGCATTTCCCTGTGTGCAAGAGCAATGCAGGTCCCCACAGGATGTGGGGAGCTGGCTGGGACCATCGGGGCCTTGAGGCTCCCCCCAGAGGGCACCCAGGAGAGATGGTCAGGCCCAGGGGCCGGGACCACAATTGGCCTGAATAGGGGGCAAGCCAACCCCACCTTCATTTTATGATGGTCAGGCCACTAGAGTCCATGGGTCTCCCTTTAAATTTCTAAGTATGCAAATGTGCAAATCACCTGGAAGCTGCACCCACTGGCCCCGTTCCATCCATCTTAGTAGTATGCATGTCTTCCCCTCTTTTCCGAGGATGATGGATAGCTTCCCAAAGGGCCCCCAGTTCATTTCTTGTTGATTTAAATGCTTCATTCTTGATGCCGAGTAATATGAGGACATCTCCACAAAACAATGAAGCACTTACTTCATATGGATAGGAGTGAGGACCCTGGTTTGGTGGAGTTTTACATCTTTGTAGTATTGTTGTCCTTTTTAATAGGAGTATTCATTCTATCACAGAATTCTAGAGAAACAGGGAATAGGAGTAATCATGTTGCCAAAATGCAAGTATGGTCGCTGGTTCGACTTCCTTCATTACCCAGCTGTAGTGCAGAATACATAATGGACATTTACCCAAGGAGGCAGAAAGAACTCAACTTGGGTAGATATTTTGTGAAAAACTGTGTACTCTTGTTGGATAAAAGGCAGGTGAGATTCCTTTGTGGCAGAGTCACTCACATAGCTACAGACACACCCACACAGTCACCCACACACCCACTCACAAATGCACACAGACACTCACTCAGACGCCCAGGCACCTACTCACAGACCCACCAAGACACTCATGCACCCACTCACAGATCCACTTACACACTCACACACCTACACACAGACCCACACAGAGTCTCACACATCCCTCAGATACCCATTCAAATGCTCATGCACCCACTCAAAACCTCATGCACCAACTCACAGATCACTCAGAGACTCACATGCCCACTCACAGACCCACTCAGACTCATTCACTTACTTACAGACCCACTTACACACTCATGCACCCAATCACATTACCACTCAGGCATTTACGCACCTTCTCATAGGCCCACTTAGACTCACACATGCACTCACAGACCCACACAGACACACCCACTCACAGAGACACTCTCACACCCATTGTCCCACCTGGAGAAACACTTACACCTACTCTCACACTTAAACAAATACTTTCACACTCGCTCTCACATCAATATACAACCTCAAACACCCACTCCCACACCTAGACAGACACTCTTACACCCACTCTCACAACCAAAGAGGCATGCCTTGCACCCAACTCCCGCTGCAGATGGCCAAATGGTTGGGCGATGGTATGAGTTATAGTTACCTTAGGGCATGTGTTTTAATTACGTGAGATAACCATAGCTACAACTGCTGAATTTCTCTGGTTTTGTGCGAGTAAAATCAGAACCTAACTATAATGTCCCTGTACGCTCTGTTTTTTTTAAGTACATTTCTTTGTTTTTTTTAAATTCTATTTCATTACTTTTTTTTTTTAACATAATGCACTTTTAACTACCTTATGTTAATCTAACCACTGCTTTGCAGCCAACCCCCCTCTATAACCACCCAACCCTGCGCCACGCGCAGCCCTTGGCTGTGCTCAGCAGGAATATGTGGCCATATTCCAGTGCATCAAAAACATGCCTCCAAAACTGGTGGGAAATTAGCTTAGTGGGTCCTTTTCATGAGCTGTCCATCCTCTATAAATTTGGATAATTAGTACTTTAGAGAAGTGGAACTTCAACTTGGGCACCTGCTTTATTTATTTCTGTAAGTGCTGCCAATTGAGATTTGGTTTCTATGAAATTAGCATCATGTTAAAATAAATCCAGCCCTGCATATTTATCCAAGAAGAGGCCACCATTTTGTGAAAATGTCTACCCAAATGGAGTACTTTATACTTGCTAATTAGTAGGTGATACCTTGTTGGGAATATGTATAGTGCATCTCCTACACCACAGCTGCTAAAGGACATCAAAGAAATGTCTCCAGTGACCTTGTGTATCTGTAATTTTGCCAATGTGATTGTTCCTCAAGCGTCTTCCTCAGATAGGTTTTTGAGGTGCAAATGCAGAGAAAACACCAAAGTGCGTTTTCTATGCAGTTGAACCTTGAAAATTATGTGTTCATTCTTGTCATGGACCACGTGGGGAGTCCCAAGGCCCCCACAGTCCCAGCTGGCTCCCCGACTCCTGCAGAAGCCGGCATTGCCCCTGCTTGCAAGGAGCTACCAGAAAAGCAGAGTGCGGAAGCAGTACTTTTATTTCTTACCCAGCCTACATGCCTGCTTGTCTTTTCAACTTTTTCAGTCAAATCTGCAGATCCAACACAGATTTTAATTAAAATGTAAGACAAATTCATTTTTTACCCTGGCTTGATGCCACGACCAAGGCTAGAGTGGTAGGGTATTTGTCCTTTGCCCCCTTTTCTTTTTTTTTAGTATCTTTTTTGGGACTCGTCCGAAAAAGGCTCCCAACACTTCAATCAGATCTCAGCATGAGCCTCCCCGTCCCTTGATATCTAAATTTTTTAACCTTTAATAACAACTTTATGAATTTACACCAAATAACATAAAGCACAATCTGCGCACCAGTTCTAGCTTCCTGCCAAATTTGCTGTATTCCGTCCAGTGGGTCAGCCTGTAGGCAAAGACAAAGGCAACAACCTTGCCGAAACATATTCTGCTTTTTTATATTTCTCTGCTAAGAGAGTAAACTTGGGTCAAGATTTACAAGGCCCCAGCATCTCTTAGTGCCACACTAGCGTAATTTGTTTACGCTAATGTAGCATTAAGGAGGCCATTCTCATTCGCCATATTTACAAAGTAGCGCAATGCATGCATTGCTCCACTTTGTAACCCTGTGCGTCACATTATGCCTTCATCAGGCATAATGTATACAAGGGGGTGTTCCCCTGCAGAGAGGTCTGTAAAAATGGTGCAGTGAAGTTTACAACATTTTACTGTGCTATTTTTATCATTATTTATAACACCTGCTCAGATCAGGCATTACAATGATGCACCCATTACTTTCAATGGGCCTCCCTTTACTTTGCATTATTAGCGCCCCAATTTATGGCACTAACCCTGCAATATACCACAATAGCGTCATACATTCTAATGCTAATGTCCTACTATGTGCCATGGTGCATTGTATTGTAATTACTGCACACACATGGTGTCTTTAGAAAGGTGCTGGAGGTGCAAGAAAAGTGGTGCATCACAGCTGATGTACCACTTTCTTTTAAATCTGGCCCTAGGTATTTTCACTGCTTGTACAAAGTGCCTGTGCCTTTTCATGAATAGGAGGCAGTGTGTGTATATATATATATATATGTATATACAATCTAGATTTGCTCACCTCAAATCTCTGTTTTTCTAGCAATATTTTAAAGCATAGGATTAGTACAGTGCCATCCATGCCGAGCTAGAAAATGACAAATGGCCTCATGCCATGGTTGCGGCCATCAAAATGTGCCATGCTTGCTGTCTCACAGACCGCCGCATTAGGAGTTGAACATCCAGGACTGCCAAAACACAGCCAAAAAACCAACACCGTCAGGTGGGAAATAGGCAGTCCACCCACCAGCACACCCAGCCCGTCAACCAACCACCTACCGTATTACAATTCACAAATCACAATGTGGGTTCTTTCATGGCAGTCTTCCAATGGCGACGCAAACCGCGGCAGTTCCCACAGTAATACAAAACACCACATTGGATGGATTTAAATTCCACACAGCTGCCACATATTCACACACCCAACACACCTACAAACTTAACTATAAAAAACACCCCTTCACACACCACAATTCTTTGCACCTACAACGTCACGTATAGAAGCTAGAGCCCAAAATCAGAGACACAGTACCACACATTTGGCACCCCTCCAACTATCACGTAGCACCTATCCCCCATCAGCACAACACTCCCACCACACATAATAGCACCTATACATATCATTTGTTAACCGTCCCCACCTCACCATACAGCACGTACACCCCATCAACCTTTTTTGTGTTGCCTACCACCACCATGTCATCACAAAAACTCCTGCGTTTCACAGGTGACGAGTTAAGTGTCATGGTGGATGAGATGATCAGAGTAGAACCACACTTATTTGGAGCCCAAGTTCAGCAGACTACAATTGCAATGAAAATGGAAATGCATCAAAGGATAGTCGAGAGGTTGAATTATGTAGGTAGCTACCCATGCCCAAGGGAGGATATCATGAAGGGGTGGAACAACCTCTGGGGGAAGGTGCATTCCATCTCTGCCAGGCACCAGCTGGCGGTCCTCAAATCTGGTGATGGTTCCCTACCTCCTACCATACAGTTCACATCATGGGAGAAGGTCTTTGCCATCCTGCATCCTCAGGGCTTGACAGGAATACCTTGGGGAGTGGAGAAAGGAAAGTCACAACACAAATAATGTCACCAAAATGTATTGTCATGCATACTCACTGATCACCTTTTGCCACCTTCACTGTCACACCACTCACCACGTCTGTGTCCAAATGTCAAAATACCCCCGTCTGGCATCTCACATGTGAAGTTAACTCACCTGGGAGCACACTATCTGTGTATGGTGTGGGGAGTACTCAGACTGACAGCACTACAACTCCTAAGAGGCAATGCTCTATCATTACTAAAACCAGAACTGTGTACCACATTGAAAATAGCCTAGCATGTAAACTAAACAATCGAGTATACTCACTGAAATGGTTCACAAATGTATAGTCTGTGGGAATGACAGCAATGCTATGAACAGCTGTTAGTACGATACCAGTGACACGCAGCTACAACTGTGTCCTCTGCTAATCTGTCCCTTCTACCTTATATCACCAAGAGAACTGTACTCACCTGGTAGATAACAATTGTATAGTATATTGGCATAGGACAGCTATTGACAGGAATGCTAAGGACAGCTGCCACAAGGTGTACTCCTCACACACTGCCACAACTATTTCCTCTGCTACTCTGTCCCTTCTGCCTCCCATCACCTATAGAACTGTGCTCACCCATGGAGATAACAATTGTGTAGTCTGTTGGCATAAGAAAGCTATTGACAGGAATGTTAAGGACAGCTTCCACTGGTATACTTCTTACACACAGCTACAACTGTGTCATCTGCTAATCTGTCCTTTCTACATCCCATCACCTATTGGACTCTACTTGGGGGGATCTCACATATATGCAGTGTGCTGTACTTTGTGCAACCTGCCACATACAGGCAGGTAGACTGGTTACTCTAAATCTGATGGCTAGTCCGGTGTCCACATTCCCATGACATTGTACAACTGTCTGTTAACTCTACAATAAAGTTTTGCTAACTAAGAAGAACCCAGAAACATATAATGCACCACTGCTGCCAATATATGAGTCTATGAACAGGCATCCAAAGCCAAGCTACTCAGACATCCTGTAGCAAGATTACTTAAAAAGGAAATGTCTGTAACCTAAATGTCAGGTCTATATGATTGAAAGCAGGAGTCACTGTCACATAAGGGGATCAAGCAAATCCAACCTGTTTATGGCCCAGAGCATATCTACCTACAATAATTGATGCTACATGTCACAATACAACCTGTACCTGTCTGTTTCTCATCTTCAACAGGTCTACCTGCTTCTGGGACCAGGGAAAACACTCCTGAGACTGCCACTTCCCCCCTTGATTAATCCCTCAGTGAGGACAGCGCTCCTGTATGTGTGGACATTGAGGATGGCTCTGTCCCATCTGCAGAACCCGGTCAGCCTCACCCTGCCCACATCGACTCCTCACAACCATCATGTGCCCTCCATACCAGGGACCGGAGTCACACCTCGAAAGCCCCAACAATGATGGACCTGGTACCAGTGGCATTGGGCAAACGGGGATAGGGTGCATGGGAGCAATGGTGTGGGCCAGTGGCATGAGGCTCCTAGGGATAGTTCTGTCCAGGATACCATCTCCTGAGTCTTGGGAGCCTACCAACAATCCCAAGGCATGATGGGACAGATACTTTCCATGCTGGGGGAGATCAAGCAGCTGCAGAGGAACAAACACAAGGAAGTCATGCAAAAGTAAGAGGCCCACAATGCCCACATGGTCTCCCTAACAGGTGTGCTGAGAGACATCAATATCACCATGAGCAGGGAATGTCCAGAACACCAGACCCCTTCATTGTCCAAGTTACACCAGCCCCTTTAACATCTGTGGCAGCTAGTGGAATAGAGGCCCTACCAGGGGAAGGACCTGCCTCAGACAGCCCTGCCTCTATAGCTGAATAGCCCCCCCAAGCGTAGATGCCCACCCAAACAACCAAGAGGTACAGGTGGCAAGACAACAACCACTGCCAGGAAGTAACCTCTAACTGAGAGATTCCATTTGAATGCCTCAGATGCACCCTGTTGACTTTTCTACAACCCCTTTCCAATTTTCCAATATAGTAGGTTACTGGACTTGAGACTTCAAATGATGTGGCAGCTGCTCTAATGATAACATCCACCATGACTGATCCCTTAACTGTTTGAACATCACTTTTTTTCTCACATTCTTCCTACTCTCCTGTGCACATGAAAATAAACACAAATAATACACCATGTATTATAGTCATTTTTCATTAATGTGAGTTGTTTCTGATTAACTCAGAAGGAAGAAATGTGAGAAGGGACATGTCATGCTGAGGGTCACTACCAACACCGTGACACAAGTGGACAGTCACCAAACTATTTTTTATTAGACTGTGCAGCACGTAGGCTGCCCAAACATCAGGAATGTCATAGTCAAGTATGTCTAAACATTTTTTGCTTTTGCGTAGGTGTCAGTAAGTAATATCGCACCTGCCACTCAAGTAAGGGACATGTCAGTCTGTGTCCCTCAGAATAGGCTAACAGATTGATGGAAATTGTCATCAGCATGTCTCTTATCATATACCAATACCATGCCTACCAAATCAACATACCTCATAATAACAACGGAGGACAGTACAACAGTCCCTAGTCATGTTACTCACCCATGTCAGTGTTGACACACATACCTGGCCACCAGTATGTCAACTGTAGCCTTTCTTTGGTTTTCAATATTCCAAGATGACTCAATTACATTTTAACTAGAATACAGTGACTTCTCTATGCCTATGTTAATTAATGCAATGGATATTACACACAGTCCTCCTGTCAACAAAGAACACAAACAATTGCTAGTTACACATAAATACATTTATACAACTATTTTAGAAAAGATATGGAATTCTATTAAACATCATGCTTACTGAACATAATCTTCTAAGTACTTTAGAGTTACAATTGTCTTGTTAGTTTTTCTGACAAACTAGATTTCCCTTGAGCACCTCCGCGATTAAGATTCCAAATTCTAGAATCTTCAGTCTTAACTGCATTTGTGAATAACTTGACAACTCTCATAGGTTATGACATCCCTGTACTCCCTCCTTTCTTCACAGATTTCTTATCAATATCTCTTACTTTGACCTTTGTTTCTTTAACAGACTTCCTTGTATCAAAGCTTTCTTTGCAGGCTTTCTTTGCAGGCTTTTATTTTTTTCTTCCCTTATTTTCCAATTTTCATCTGATTCCATCTTGCCCGACCTTAACTTCATAGCATTCACCCAGGTAGGTGCTGGAAGAGTATTAGGGTGTCTGCCTCTAAAGAATTCAAAAGGAGTTTCCCCAGTAGTGGAGTGAGGTGAAACTCTCTGTCCTTCAGTTCTTTTGACCACTTTCTTCTTCTAATTTAGCCCACTGTCTTTGGCCATAGCTATAGTTTCTTTCAGCACTCTATTAAAGCGCTCTACCATGCCATTGGTTTCAGGATGATATAGTGCACACTTCTTGTGTCGTATAGCATAGTCTTTAAAAAACATTTCCATTTCTCTAGAGACCAATTGTACTCATTATAAGTGAGCATAACATTACCCTCTCTCCCAAATAATTCTTTAAGAAAACCTATTACATGTTTTGTTTCAATTCCTTAAGTAAACATGAACTCTGGCCACCTAGATTATAAATCAGTCAGAACTATGAGGTACGTGTCATATCCTTCCCCGTGAATCAGACCTAAAATGTCAAGGGCAACCTCTTTCCACAGTTGGGTAGGATGATCTCTAATCTTCATGGGCTGAACATAGAGTTTGACTTTTTTCTCACTTATTACACATTGCATATATTCCCTTATTGTTCTCTCTACTATACTGTCCATATCTGGCCACCAGTATGTCAACCGTAGCCCTTCTTTGGTTTTCGACATTTCTTGATGACCAAAAAGTGCAAGATATATCCATTTCTGCCTCAGCACAGTGGGAGGAACCATTCTTGTACCTCTGTGGCCTGCAAAGAGGGAACACAATGACAGCTACATACATGTCAAACAGCATCATTGTCAACACAATGTGAAGGTTTTTGGAATGGATTGCAGAGGATAACATGTCAAAGACAAATGATCACACACTTGACACCATTGGACCGGCATACCGTGGCAAACAGGTCAATTGTGTTGCACAGATCTGTGCCATCCCACTATCCTGGCAGTCTGGCCATGGGACTCATACACTCCAAAAACTGTAACACAGTACCTGGATCAATCCATGTCCTCTTCTCATCTCAGACAGGCTAAAGCCACCTGCCATTGACACAACTCAGAAATGTCCACATGAGGATGGCGTTGTGAAGAGACCTGGAAGGAAAAAGTGATAAACAAGGAGTTTGGGCAGGTAAAGACATACATGAGATAGAAAATTGTGTTCCAAATATTGTTGTTTCTTTGATTGTGAATTTTGACTGCCTCAAACAAAGGAGATCCTCACAAGAGTCACAACTCCAAGTCTAAACTTGCCTGAAAAACTGAGCTGTGTACTGCATAGCATCAAATTACCTGTCGGGTTGTCATGCAGAGACCCTTATCAACCAATCCTGACCCCTAAAGTACCCCAAAGAGTCAGTGAAATCACAGAACATCACATATGTACACTCAGGTGAAGTACTGATTGATGTGATCTGCCCGAATGTCTCCACCTTCAGCCTCATCACTGTCATCCTCACTTAGCATTTCTGCATTCTCACCTAGTGGAACTGCCAGCTCGCCCTCATCTGGGATGTATAGGATCTGTCGTGTCAAGGCAAGGTGGTGGAGCATGCAGCATGCCACAATGATCTGACACAGTTCAGCGGGTTAGTAGAGGAAGGCTCCACCAGACTTATGGATTGCTGAGGAATCCTGCCTTCAGGAGCCCAAAAGCCCGCTCTACAACATGCTGTGTCCTTCCATGGGCCTCATTGAAATGGACTTTCTCTGGCATGGTTGGGTTCCTCACTATTGTCAACAACCAGGGACAGTTTGGGTAGCAGAGTCCCCTGTAAGGAATTATGACATGTGTGCAAACATTAGTTCAAGGCACCATCACATGTGGCAGCAGTCATAGCATACAAACACACAAGACATATGTAACGTACTAACCAGCCAAGCCCTCGCTGGGTACTGTTGTGTCATCAGCTGTGGGATAGCGCTGTTCCGCATGATGAAGGCATCGTGGACTGATCCCGGGTACGTGCACATATTTGCGAATGTAGAGGTCTGGCAAACAAACTAGTTGGACATTTATAGAGTGGAAGTTCTTTCTGCTCTGATAGACTGTTCATTGACATGTGGGGGATCCAAGGCTACATGTGTACCCTCAATGGCTCCCACTAAATGTGGGATGTGTGCCAAACCATAGAACATTGCCTTAACATGGGCAAAATCCTCATGTTGTGGAACTAGGTTATCCAGGTTTTTCAACATTGAAGAGAGTACAACCTTCAAGACCAGACTGAACATAGACTAGGACATCCCTGCAGTTGGGGCCACTGTATTTTGGAAGGAGCCTGTGGCCAGGAAGTGCAGCACTTACATGACTTGAACAATGTGTGTTATACTATTAGGATGACTGATGGCAGTCATCTTATCTGGCTTGAACTGACGACAGAGACCCTTGAATGTCTGCCTATCCAGGTGGTAAATTTGTCTGACATGTCTATTCTCCATGGTCTGCAAGTCTGCTAGTGTACTGTACACCGGAGGTTGTATGACCCTTCTCATTCCAGGGTAACTTATCTTATTGTGTCCCTTGTAGGTGACATTACATATGTCACATAAAAACTGTGACATGTAATTTGATACAGTGAAAATGTGATTCACAGAACATACCAATAGTAAAAGTGGTACAGTAGTTACCTGTTGTCCCTTTAGCTCAAATAAGATATGTATATATAAACTAATACGTCAGCGAGACTATGGGCCATATGTACGAACACATTTTCCCATTGACACAGATTGGGAAAAACCCTTTGCTACATCTGGCCCTATGTGATACTAACATCAGACAATGCCTGTGATTAAATGCCTAAAAAACAAGATTGCACATGGCCGAGAGGGTGGTGACTGTACCACAAATGATTTGTAGGATTTAGCAGAACAACATGACAAAATGATCCTTCATTCAGGGCAAAAATACATCTTCAGAAAATGCCAGCACTATCAATTATGCCATAGAAATGTTTTCCACATTGCAACACATCAAAAATTACCTTTGTCAACCATCAAGAGGCTTTAAAATGTTGACTGCCTGACCTACTCCACTTAACAATAGGAAATTACTACGACCGTCGGCGGAAGTTGTCATAGAGTTAGGCAGAGACTACCTCGGCAGACATTGCCATTAGATAACATTACTGCCTGTGGTGGTCTTCGGCTAATGGCAGTGTCTGCCAGCGGTGACAGCTGCATATGTGGCGGATGAGACCATCATCTCCTTCTTAATCTCTCACATAACTCCTGATACAGCAGCCAGCAAGACCTCCATGACCTGAGCTGCTGTGTACTGCCTCCAAGAGCCATTATGCCACATCCTACAGTTGATAGGGCCCCTGCCTTCTCACCAGAAGAGCTTGAGAAGCTTGTGGAGGAGGTCCTACCCCTGTATAGACAGACCTGTGGTGCACCAGAGAGGCAGGAAAGAGCACCATGTGCACATATGTTTCTGTATCTCTATTAACTTTTCTTTAGTTAGCCTAGGCTTCTGGGCAAAATGTCAGAATGTGTCCTTAAAACACTCTAGGTGCCATCAGTGTGCTTAAATGGTTGAGTTCCTGGGCATGTACTTATGTGAAGTGACAGGTTTAGAGTCCTGAGACATTTTGGAGAGTGTGCAATGCGTGTTCCCTGATTCACCTTGTGATTGATGCACATGGTTAGCTGAGGTGTCAGAACAACCATCACCAGGTAAATCCTGTCATTAGATGTGTATTATGTGTGGTCATATGTGGTACCATGACAGCAGGAGTTGCTGATGCATGTTGTTTGCCGGTTTGTCTCCATATTTGTGCCCTTTCTGTATCTGCACATGCATCTGTGGCCACACCTGATTTTGTTGTAGTGTTGTACTGAAGTCCTCTAATAACAAACTATGGCCCTAAGCTCTGAAAAATGACAGCCATTGGAAATTGGCTGTGGATTATATGATGTTTTGTGATGTATCTCGCTGTTTGGGACATGGTTTTATGGGTTGATTTGTGTGGTCTGCCTGGAGAGAAACTTGCTTTTCAGTTGCCACTTTCTTTAAATATTGCCATCTGGGCTGTTATTGAATAGCTTTCGCACTGCAAGTGTGAGCCTGTAGCCACAACCTGTATCCATAAACAGCATGTGAAGGTTAAAAATCATGCCTCACTACTAAGATTCATTGACTTGAGCCTATGCCCAGTGATTACTATTCTCATTGTATTGGGTGCATTGTGGAGATCTGAGACAGATATCCTAAGATCAACTCTGACCATTTGTGTTACATATCCTTGACAGGTCCCATGATCACACTTCCCTGTTGGCCCCTTAATCCAGGTCTGAAACGTACCATGCATGCTCCTAATTATTTGGGCATTGAACATCTAAAAACTGTGCACTGATGTTCCCTGATATATGAGCCTATGTTTTGGACATGATGTGGGACATGTCCAACGCAAGGCCTGTGTATCTTACTTTGACATGGTTTTTGTGTGCACACATGTTTTGGAAGTAAATTTGACATTTTTGTGACTGACACAAAGACTTCCACTCCCTGAAGTAACACATGGGTGCATGTGTATGTGCATATGTGCACACCAGTAAAGGCTTGCATCTTTGTGTGTACAACATGTGACTCCTCCGTTGTATGTTGACGTAGCAATATAGGCCTGTCTGTAGCCTGGCTGTGACCTGTGGGGATCAAATGCAGCTTGTGATCATCAGGGGTTGTGGATGTTTGTGTGTAATGTTTGCTATTTTGTGTACCTGTCACTTGCCCTTTGGTGTGATATGTTATATTGTGTTCCTGGTCAATGTCATGTGGATTGCTCATGTCACACAAAACACACTGCTTTACTAACTAGTCAGTGCAGGGGCTGAGCTAGTTGTTGTGATGGATACCTAATGTCCCCCAATCCAATAACTGCTATGTGCCATAATTGGACAGGATGTTCAAGACAGGTTGGTATCAGCTTGTTGGACTGACTTGTAGTTAACTCTGCCTGTTCTTGTGTCAGGCTTGTGGACATGATTGTCTGTCTTGTCGTTTGCATCCATACTGGTCAACACCCATCAGAAGAAGGGGATTTGGTGATCCATCACCAAGAAGGTGTGGACCCTGGGGGTCCACACCCTGCGGAGCGCTCACTGTTGGAAGAGGTGGCAGGACCTGAGATGCTGGGCCGGATTATTGCAGGGGCCCATCTGGGGCTGTCCTTCCAACAAGGATAGGGTGCCTGTCAGATCATGACCCCCCCAAATGACCTGCATTTTGGTGGGGGCCTACCCAGAGTTGGATGGGCATTTGAGGGCAGCACAGCAGTCACAAGGAGGTAAGTAAAAACCTAACTCATATTTGATCCTTTACCAGGAGATTGAATGACGGACAGAATGGTAGCTCTGGCAATGTGTGAAGTGTCACGTGTCACAGATCTTCTGTGCTCACATTGGTTCACATGGGTGATGTATTGCCAACAGGTGTGCATATTCATTTGGATTTGCGACGTGGTACACAACTATGGGGACCTCTCAGTCACATTGCACAGAATGGAGCTCATATGCCTGTGTTTTGTTTACCAGTAATCTGCTTTTACTACTCTGGTGGGTATTAGTTCCTACCAACAGATCATTCCTCCATAATGTCACAGAAGAATGCTGGGACAGTTGTTTCTCTCTGTCCTCTGCTATGTAACGGTGGGGTCTATGTGTGATTTTAATTCAGGAAGGAGCAAGTCATCCAAATTCTATGTTGGTTTCTGGTATCTCACAACATTCAGTGAGGCTTGGGTGTACTTCATGCATGCAACATGACGTCCATAGATGACATTTTCACACCTGTTGCAAGGTAATTCCCTTGGTAAGGGAGGAATGTACATTGCCGTGTGTGATGGCTCATCAGAGTTGACAAAATGAATGTTGGATACCTGTCCGCATGTGCTACAATTAAACTGGGACACAAATATATGTATCAGATGTAAGCATGTGATAGCCATGCTGACGTCCTGATAGCAGAAAGTTATCGCATTTTCGTCCATGTTATACTTTTGTGGGTATGATAATTAGGCAATGGTTGCCCACTCAAAGCTATGGCCCATACAGTACTATGTCAACATCATGGCGGTCATTCTGACTGCGGCCCGCCATGCGGTCACCGCCATTTGGCTGCTCCGCGGTCAAAAGACCACGGAGGCCATTCTGGCTTTCCCGCTGGGCCGGCGGGCGCCCGCCAAAGGAGCGCTCGCCGGCCCAGCGGGAAAGGCCCTGCAACATAGAAGCCGGCTCCGAATGGAGCCGGTGGTGTTGCAGGGGTGCGACGGGTGCAGTTGCACCCGTCGCGATTTTCACTGTCTGCTACGCAGACAGTGAAAATCATGCTGGGGCCCTGTTAGGGGGCCCAAGCCAGTGGCATGGGCAGTGCAGGGCCCCCAGGGGCCCCACGACACCCGTTCCTGCCATCCTGTTCCTGGCGGGAAGGGGGTCGGAATCTCCATGGCGGCGCTGCTTGCAGTGCCGCCATGGAGATTCAGCCCAGACAGGGGAAATCCGGCGGGAAACCGCCGGATCCCCTTTTCTGACCGCGGCTTTACCGCCGCGGTCAGAATGGGCAGGGAAGCACCGCCAGCCTGTTGGCGGTGCTTCCGTGGTCATCCACCCTGGCGGTCGATGACCGCCAGGCTTGGAATGACCCCCCATGTCTATTCTGGCATCAAATTCATGTCTCACTGTTTGTATTTTGTCACGTGTACCTGCCATAGCTATGAGGGATGTGACACATGAGGCCAGGGTGTTTGGCCATTTCATGTTTGAAGATTAACTTATTTGGCACTGTTGTGGTAGTTCCTATATACCTGTATCATATTGTGTAGTAACATAATATATTTCACTTGTCTTGGACACGGATTCAGATATTTCAACTGAAGCTACTCTAGTCTTTTGTCTGACTTTGCAATATTTAGGACTCTGCAAAATGCTGCCATATAGCTGTACACCTTTTTCCACTTCCAAAGCTTTTTGCATATGCATCCTTGTACTTCTTAGTTCTTAACATTTTATTCCACCAATTTTGAAACATAGGAACTATTTGAGTCTGCCATTTTTGCAGTATTAAAGTTTGAGCTACCGTAAAAGCAATAGCAATAAAATATTGAACATATTTAGTTAGTTCATGTGATTTCTTAGACACTTCAAACGGGACTAAGCTTGTCTCAACCTCCATCTGAAACTTTGAGCTACGATTTATTGCCTTATTTAACCACTTCTATGCCTTGGATGAGATGATCTCGTCCAAGGCTACAGTTCCCCTGTGCCTTGGACTAGATCACCTCGTCCAAGGCACAGGGGAACTTGGGGGAGCGCTAGCGCGCCCCCCCCGTTCACCCCCTCAAGGCGGGGATGGAAGGGGAAGACCTTCCCCTTCCACCCCCGACCCACCCACCCCCCAGTGACGTCAGCGCGCGAGGTGCGCTGATTTGTCACAGGGGCCTCCCCCATCGCGCTGGAAGCTCTGCTTCCAGCGCGATTGAAAGAGAAATGCTTTGCATTTCTCTTTCAATCACTCGGGGAGGCCCGGAGGGGCTTCAAAGGGAAGGAGAAGTATTTCCTTCCCTTTGAAGTCTCTCCGAGGGTTTCAAAAGCTGGATTGCTTGCAATCCGGCTTTTGAATCCCCACTAGACACCAGGGATTTCTTTTTTTTTCTTCTGAAATTCACATAAGGGAGCGACCCCTTGGGCAAGGGTCGCTCCCATGGGGGGCACATTTTCGGGAAGGCCTTTTCTGCCCCCAGGGTGGGCAGAAACCTCTAGGCACCGGGGACCATTTTTTTTATGTTTCATTTTTTTTTTTTAGGTGGGGAGCGACCCCTTAGGCAAGGGTCGCTCCCCTTGGGGGAAAATTATATTTAGGCCATTACTGCCCCCCTTGGGGGCAGATTGGCCTATTTTGATGAGGCCAATCTGCCCCCAAGGGGGGCAGAAACCACTAGACACCAGGGAGTTTTTTCTTTGCGTGAATTTCACGCAAGGGGAGCGACCCCTTAGGTAAGGGTCGCTCCCTGGGGGGGCAAATTTATTTTAGGCCATTTCTGCCCAAGGGGGCAGAAACGACTAGGCACCTGGGATTTCTTTTTTGGCGCCAATGTCACGCAGGGGGAGCGACCCCATAGGCAAGGGTCGCTCCCGGGCAGGGGGTGGGTGTTAGGGGGGCAAATTTATTTCAGGCCATTTCTGCCCCCGGGGGGGGGCAGAAACCTCTAGGCGCCAGGGGAATTTTTTTTTGTGTTTTTTATTTTGTTTGTTTGTTTTTTTAGAGATGGGGAGTGACCCATCAGGCAAGGGTCGCTGCCCTGAGGGGCAAATTGTATTTAGGCCATTTCTGCCCCCCTTGGGGGCAGATTGGTCGATTTTAGGTCAATCTGCCCCCTAGGGGGCAGAAACGACTAGGCACCTAGGATTAGTTTTTTGGCGCCAATGTCACGCAGGGGGAGCAACCCCGTAGGCAAGGGTCGCTCCCGGGGTGGGGGGTGGGTGTTAGGGGGGCAAATTTATTTTAGGCCATTTCTGCCCCCGAGGGGGGGGGGGCAGAAACCTCTAGGCGCTAGAGCAAAATTTTTTTTGTGTTTTTTTTTGTTTTTGTTTTTTTTTAGAGATGGGTAGCGACCCATCAGGCAAATTGTATTTAGACCATTGATTGGCCGATTTTAGGTCAGTCTGCCCCCAAGGGGGCAGAAACCACTAGGCACCGGGGATTTGTTTTTTGGCACCAATGTCACGCAGGGGGAGCGACCCCGTAGGCAAGGGTCGCTCCCGGGGGGGGGGGGGTTGGGTGGCAAATTAATTTTAGGGCATTTCTGCCCCCCACCCGGGGCCGGCTGAGCTACAGGCCAAACTCCACAGGTAGGCACCTTGCAAAAAACACCTCTGTTTTCTGTGAAAAAATATGTTGTGTCCACATTGTGTTTTGGGCCATTTCCTTTCATGGGCGCTAGGCCTACCCACAGAAGTGAGGTATCATTTTTATCAGGAGACTTGGGGGAACGCTGGGAGGAAGGAAATTTGTGGCTCCTCTCAGATTCCAGAACTTTCTGCCACAGAAATGTGAAGAACATGTGTTTTTTTAGCCACATTTTCAGGTTTGCAAAGTATTCTGGGTAACAGAACCTGGTCCGAGCCCCGCAAGTCACCCCATCTTGGATTCCCCTAGGTCTCTAGTTTTTAGAAATGCACAGGTTTGGTAGGTTTCCCTAGGTGCCGGCTGAGCTAGAGGCCAAAATCTACAGGTAGGCATTTCGCAAAAATCACCTCTGTTTTCTTTCAAAAAATTTGGATGTGTCCACGTTGCGCTTTGGGGCGTTTCCTGTCGCGGGCGCTAGGCCTACCCACACAAGTGAGGTATCATTTTTATCGGGAGACTTGGGGGAACGCTGGGTGGAAGGAAATTCGTGGCTCCTCTCAGATTCCAGAACTTTCTGCCACAGAAATGTGAGGAACATGAGTTTTTTTAGCCAAATTTTGAGGTTTGCAAAGGATTCTGGATAACAGAACCTGGTCCGAGCCCCGCAAGTCACCCCATCTTGGATTCCCCTAGGTCTCTAGTTTTCAGAAATGCACAGGTTTGGTAGGATTCCCTAGGTGCCGGCTGAGCTAGAGGCCAAAATCTACAGGTAGGCACTTCGCAAAAAACACCTCTGTTTTCTTTAAAAAATTTGGATGTGTCCACGTTGCGCTTTGGGGCGTTTCCTGTCGCGGGCGCTAGGCCTACCCACACAAGTGAGGTATCATTTTTATCGGGAGACTTGGGGGAACGCTGGGTGGAAGGAAATTTGTGGCTCCTCTCAGATTCTAGAACTTTCTGCCACAGAAATGTGAGGAACATGTGTTTTTTTAGCCAAATCTTGAGGTTCACAAAGGATTCTGGGTAACAGAACCTGGTCTGAGCCCCGCAAGTCAACCCTCCTTGGATACCCTAGGTCTCTAGTTTTCAGAAATGCACAGGTTTGATAGGTTTCCCTAGGTGCCGGCTGAGCTAGAGGCCAAAATCTACAGGTAGGCACTTCGCAAAAAACACCTCTGTTTTCTTTCAAAAATTTGGATATGTCCACGTTGCGCTTTGGGGCGTTTCCTGTCGCGGGCACTAGGCCTACCCACACAAGTGAGGTATCATTTTTATCGGGAGACTTGCGGGAACGCCGGGTGGAAGGAAATTTGTGGCTCCTCTCAGATTCCAGAACTTTCTGCCACAGAAATGTGAGGAATATGTGTTTTTTTAGCCAAATTTTGAGGTTTGCAAAGGATTCTGGGTAACAGAACCTGGTCCGAGCCCCGCAAGTCACCCCATCTTTGATTCCCCTAGGTCTCTAGTTTTCAGAAATGCACAGGTTTGGTAGGTTTCCCTAGGTGCCGGCTGAGCTAGAGGCCAAAATCTACAGGTAGGCACTTTGCAAAAAACACCTCTGTTTTCTTTAAAAAAAATGGGATGTGTCCACGTTGCGTTTTGGGGCGTTTCCTGTCGCGGGCGCTAGGCCTACCCACACAAGTGAGGTATCATTTTTATCGGGAGACTTGGGGGAACATAGATTAGCAAAACAAGTGTTATTGCCCCTTGTCTTTCTCTACATTTTTTCCTTCCAAATATAGGAGAGTGTGTAAAAAAAACCTCTATTTGAGAAATGCCCTGTAATTCACATGCTAGTATGGTCACCCCGGAATTCAGAGATGTGCAAATAACCACTGCTCCTCAACACCTTATCTTGTGCCCTTTTTGGAAATACAAAGGTTTTCTTGATAGCAATTTCTTACTCTTTATATTTCAGCAAATTAATTGCTGTATACCCGGTATAGAATGAAAACGCACTGCAGGGTGCAGCTCATTTATTGGCTCTGGGTTCCTCGGGTTCTTGATGAACCTACAAGCCCTATATATCCCCACAACCAGAGGAGTCCAGCAGACGTAACGGTATATTGCTTTCGATAATCTGATATTGCAGGGAAAAGTTACAGAGTAAAACGTAGAGAAAGATTGATGTTTTTTTCACCTCAATTTCAATATTTTTCTTTTTCAGCTGTTATTTTCTGTAGGAAACGCTTGTAGGATCTACACAAATGACCCCTTGCTGAATTCAGAATTTTTTCTACTTTTCAGAAATGTTTAGGTTTCTGGGATCCAGCATTGGTTTCATGCCCATTTCTGTCACTGACTGGAAGGAGGCTGAAAGCACAAAAAAGTGCAAAAATGGGGTATGTCCCAGTAAAATGCCAAAATTGTGTTGAAAAATTGGGTTTTCTGATTCAAGTCTGCCTGTTCCTGAAAGCTGGGAAGCTGCTGAGTTTAGCACCGCAAATCCTTTGTTGATGCTATTTTCAGGGTAAAAACCACAAGCCTTCTTCTGCAGCCACTTTTTCCAATTTTTTGGAAAAAAACTAAATTTTCACTGTATTTTGGCTAATTTCTTGGCCTCCATCAGGGGAACCCACAAAGTCTGGGTACCTCTAGAATCCCTACGATGTTGGAAAAAAGGGACGTAAATTTGGCTTGGTTAGCTTATGTGGACAAAAAGTTATGAGGGCCTAAGCGCGAACTGCCCCAAATAGGCAAAAAAAGGCCTGGCACAGGAGGGGGAAAAGGCCTGACAGCGAAGGGGTTAACTCCCACCAGAACAATCTCAATTTGGGGCAATCTGAAAAAATATGGAGCAAATTCTCCTTCCCCTCCTGATGGCAATGAAAACATTGATCCAGAACTGATGGGAACATTTTATGTAAAGCCTCAGGAGTATAATATACCATCCCTGGGAAGAGGAAAGGCATTCTTTTATAGGTAGATGCCCTTGAAGATTTATGTCCTAGTTTAGAGATTATCCTCCAGTCCTCTTTAGAAATTGTACACTATGTTGGTTTGCAATTTCTTTTCCTTAAAATATGTGAGAAATTCACAAGCTGAGTGATCTTCTAGTAATCTATACCAGTTGCCAGTACTAACTAGTTTAGTCCTAATTAGAGCCCTCCATGTTGGGTGTTATTATTACTAGTTATTGGTATATCAGTATTTAGCAAAGGGATGATCTGGAAAAAAACTCAAAGAAAGTCTAGGTCCCGATCCTCCACATGTATTGAGACCTCTTCCCATGTCACATATCTATCTCTTGCTAGGAAATCAGTCAGCTCTTTGAAGCCTTTACTATTCCACTGCCCTATCACAGAATCAGAGAGGTTGAGACCAAAATAATTACATTCCTGTAATTTAAGAAAGGTATAACCTGGTAGGATTTGATACATTTTACAAAAGAGTTCTGTCCTCTTACTAAGCTCACAGATGTACTTTTATTGAGTTTTTTTGTGGAGACCTAAACATAGTACTCGTAAATTCCCTTTGTGAATTCCCAAAGCTGCAAACTTAGGCCCTCATTATGACATTGGAGGTAAATGCCACTTACCGCAACGCTGACTGCCGCCAACATACCGTGTCACGGCCTACTCGTAGTCTGTGTCTGTGGCCCGTGGGAAGTGTGGCGAGGTTTTTGTTCTTGTAGGTTCTGCCTTGGCACAAATAGGGGCAACCCTTTCTGGTAGCCACGGTGCTGCTGATGGAGGAAACGCCAAAGGCAGTCCGTGCCCTCCAGAATGAGTCCCCGAGGAAAAAAAAAAAGGGGAAAAAACCTCAAAAAAAGGAACTCCTGAAACAAAAACAAAGGTAAAAGAAAATCTGAACAAAAAGGCAAAAATGACCAGGAAAAAGCTGGAACAAGATCAGAAAATCAATATTTGACGCAGAAAAACAGGAGCGAAGATCACCACCCAAAGGAAGTGTTATAGCGCAAAGAGAAAAGGAATCACACACCTTAGGTACCCAAAGAACAGGAAATGACCGACAGGAAGTAAAAGTTCCCATATTGAATTCTTTCGCAAACGCACCATAGTAAATAGGGACCCAGTGCATGCAGGGAAAAAGGAAGGCATGCTGGGAAAGAGAAAGGAAACATGGGTAGGAAAGGAAAGCATGAGTTAAGAAGAAAACAAGGATGATAGAAAAGAAGGAAAAAGAAAATGGAAGGTGAGTGGGGAATGCAGGAACTAACGGGTCCCGCGCCACGCCAATGTAGAAACGAGGCCCCATGCCCAATGTGGGGCCTCGATAAAGATAAGAAAGGATCAGTGCGTGGCACTTCCCACTGCCGCGTCCCGAGCCGAACATTCGGCTCACGCAGCATGCCGCTGGGCGACATACCGCCACGGTGGTGAATATCCGTTAACCATATCATGACACACACACACCAATCTGACAGAATACAGCCACATACACAAATCCGCCAGACCAAGGATCAGTGATAAAGTGGCCGTCCCAAAACCCATACCGTTACGCCAACAAATCAATGCCCACCACATTATAACCCATGAATCACCACTGTGGACATTCAAAGGTGGTAAACCATTGGCAGTACATACCGCCGCACTTAGAATGGACACCCACATACAAATCAACACCACATTGGCCAATACTAAAAACACACACCTGACACCCATACACACACCACACTCACACCAATCAATCAATCAGTAATTTGTTAAGCGCGCTACTCACCCTGTAGGGTCTCAAGGCGCTGGACGGGAGGGAGCTACTGCTCGAAGAGCCAGGTCTTGAGGTGCTTCCTGAAGGTCAGGCGGTCCTGGGTGAGATGTAGGTTGATGGGGGGAGAGTTCCAGGTCTTTGCGGCCAGGTGGGAGAAGGATCGGCCCCTGGCTGTGGTACGGTGGACATGGGGGATGGTGACGAGGGCAAGGTTGGCGGAGCAGAGCTGGCATGTTGGAGTGTAGAAGTTGAGGTGCTCGTTGAGGTCGGCAGGTCCGGCATCATGAAGAGCCTTTTGGGTGTGGATCAGGAGTTTGAAGGTGATCCTTTTGTTGACGGGGAGCCAGTGGAGGTCTCTCAGGTGGGCTGAGATGTGTTAGTGGCGAGGGAGGTTGAGGATGAGTCGTGCTGAGGCGTTCTGGATACGGTGGAGTTTTATCTGGAGCTTTTAATTGTTCCTGCATAGAGTGCATTACCGTAGTCCAGCCGGCTGCTGATGAGGGCGTGGGTGACCGTTCTTCTGGTTTTGATGGGAATCCATCTGAAAGTCTTGCAAAGCATGTGAAGGGTGTTAAAGCATGAGGATGAGATGGCGTTGACTTGCTGGATCATAGTGAGCGATGAGTCCAGTATGAAGCCGAGGTTGCGTGCGTGGTTGGTGGGCTCTCTGGCAGTTCCCAATGTGGCAGGCCACCAGGAGTTATCCCAAGCTGCTTTGTTGGAGCCGAAGATGATGATCTCGGTCTTCTCTGAGTTTAGTTTTAGGCGGCTTGCCTCCATCCAGTTGGCGATGGCGTGGAGACCGGTATGGAGGTGTGGACACCTCTATAAAACACACGCCCACAATATCCACAACTCTTTTAAGAATAAAAATAATTGCCACCAGACTGACACGAAGATGACTTAGAAAACTAGACACACACCACATACACCCATACATCTCTCACAAACCCCACATTACACATCCCACCACATTACTTATCACACTCTCACCAACACACACCACACAACACCCATGGCACTACAAAGGCACCCCTGTTTCACTGAGGAGGAGTTAAAGGTCATGGTGGAGGAAATTGTCAGGGTAGAGCCACAGCTGTTTGGAGCACATGTACAGGAGATAACCATTGCAAGGAAGATAGAGCTATGGAGTAGAATCGTGGACAGGGTGAATGTAGTGGGACAGCACCCAAGAACAAGGGATGACATCAGGAAGAGGTGGAACGACCTACTGGGGAAGATGCATTCCATTGCAGCAAAGCACCTCCTCGCCATACAGAGGACTGGCTGTGGACCCCTCCTCCTCCCCCCCAGCTCACTGCATGGGAGGAGCAAGTGCTGGCAATACTGCATCCCGAGGGACTCGCTGGAGTAGCCAAAGGACTGGACACTGGTATGTCAATATTTACTGCTTATCACTCCATACCTGCATGCTATCTCACACCTTCACCGTCACTCCATCACTCCACTCCATCCCACACACTGCACCTACACATATGACTAACCCCAATGCCAAGCCCTGCATGCTATACCAATGCATGGACACCCCTCCCAGCCCTGCATGGACACCCATCCCTAAAGCATGCACAGCATAGGGAAACTAACATTCCCACAATACATCACCATACACAAGCAAAAGGTGGCAGGGAAACACCAATGATAGAGGGGAAGCCAGAGATGTATAAATGTCATACACATGAAGCATAATACATTGCTTACATCCCCACAGGTACCCCAGCCAATGTCAGTGGAGAGGAGGTGCCACAACTATCCAGTACCCCAACAGATGATGACCCCAGTGATGACAATAACTCTGGCCTTCTGGTTATGGATGACCTACCTGGCCCATGAGGGACCACTGGACAGTCGGTCACCCAAGCCCACTCACAGACCACTAGAGAGCCTCCCCCTGCAGAAGGTGAACCACCCCACAAACATTCCCTACGACCCAGACAGAAGACAGAGACACTTGCTAAGACCACTGCCAGGAAATGAGACTCTCCTGATTGTTCCCATTGTATCCCACTCAGTCAAATTGTCCACCTTGAACTGCCGTTGCGTCCCTTCCTATGGCCACTTGGACACTGCACCTGTGCTACAAACAGACTGGAACAATACCCTGGAGTTTCCTCTATCATCACCCTATTCCATTGTACTTTTCCCACAATTTGTCAGTACTAAAATAAACACCCTGGAAACTGTTTCATTCATTGAAAATGAACTGTACATTGTGAGAGAATAGAAATAATGACCTGAAGCTGGCTATAGTCAGCACATCAGTACACAGTTGTCATAGCACAAACATCTGTAAAATTATAAATCATAGGTGACAGTAAGTAGGAGGTAAAAGGTAGTTAATGCCATCATGCAAAAGTCACACAGAATACACCAATAGTGATAGAAATGTGAAGTTGCGCTGTCTCACCTGTATGTCATTGGAAGTGTCATCTTCAGCCTCTTCATCCTCACTGTCATCAGGGACTGCAGCCACAGGGACATTTCGTGTCTCCTCCTTCTGCAGAAAAGGTACATGGCGTCTGAGGGCCAGGTTGTGCAAAATGCAGCATGCCACAACTATCTGCCAGACCTTCTTGGGTGAGTAGCACAGGGATCCACCTGTCAGATGGAGGCACCTGAACCTGGACTTCAGGAGGCCAAAGGTTCTTTGGATGATCTGTCTGGTTCACCCATTCCTCACAGGGGTCAGCAGCCACAATAGTTTTGGGTAGCCAGAGTCACTTGCAGTTATTTAGAGACAACATTTAGCCACACACAATCCTATGATGCATACACTAACATACACTGGGTGGGGACCAAGGGTCACCTATTAGCCACACCCTGTGCCTCTGTAGTTGGGCCATCACATTTGAGATGCTGCTATTCCTCAGGACAAAGGCATCATGCACCAACACAGAATACATTGATGTGGGATCTGCACATTCATGGAGTTGAAACTCTTATGACTCCTGTACACCTGTTCATTCTGGGGGGGTGGGACAAACGCAATATGTGTGCCGTCAATTGCCCCAATAATATTGGGATATGTCAGATTGCATGGAACCCGGCCTTCACAGTGGCTAAATCTTCCACCTGGGGGAAAGCAATGTAGCTGCACATGTGTTTTACCAGGGCAAACAACACTCTTGCCAGCACGATTGAGAACATTGGATGTGACATTCCTGCTGCCAAGCCCACTGTCACTTGGAAAGAACCTGTCGCCAGGAAATGGAGCACTGATAGCACTTGCACACAAGGGGGGCATCCCAGTCAGATGACGGATAGATGAGATCAGGTCTGGCTCCAACTGGGCACACAGATCTGTGATTGTGGCCCTGTCCAGTCTATAAGTCAGTATAATGTGCCTGTCCTCCAGTGTAGCCAAGTCCACCAGAGGTACACAGGGATATGTCTCCACCTCCTTTTCATCCATAGTGGTAGGTATCTAAGGGACACAAGAGTGAGTAGGCTGTCACATTTTGAGCACCTACACCACAACAGCAGTCCACATGGTGCATTAATTTATTGGTACAGTGTTAATGGCGAAGTATGTGCCAATCCAATCTGTGGTGCAGCAATTGTTGATAACCCTGTTCCCCCCTCTGAAATGGTGACCACTTGTCCTGGATGTAGGGACAGGTGGAAGTGAGGTAACTCTGCCGACATTGGGCATCGTGGCGGAAGGCGGTCTTGTACCATCATGCAATTCCTCAATGGATGATATGGGGCTCTATTGAGTACAGTGGCCAATGGGGATCTACGCCGGCAGTGACGGTGTACACCACCATGGATGTGACCCCCATTTTCTATCTCAATCCTCACTTGTTTGCTGACCTTCAACAGGAGAACACTGTTGGACCTGGTTTTTTGACAGGGTCATCCCCAAACTTTTTGCCTCCTTCCTCCTATTTTTTCTGACCTGCTCTTGTTGGCTTTTGAACTCTGGGCACTTTACCACTGCTAACCAGTGCTAAAGTGCATATGCTCTCCGAGTAAATTGTACTGTTGATTGGTTTATCCAGGATTGGCTGTTTATTTTACTTGTAAGACCCTAGTAGAGTGCACTATATGTGCGTAGGTCCTGTAGATTAAATGCTACAAGTGGGCCTGCAGCACTGGTTGTGCCATCCACTTCAGTAGCCCCTTAACCTTGTCTCAGGCCTGCCATTGCAAGGCCTGTGTGTGCAGTTTCACTGCCACTTCGACTCGGCATTTAAAAGTACTTGCCAAGCCTAATACTCCCCTTTTTCTACATATAAGTCACCCCTAATGTGTGCCCTAGGTAACCCCTAGAGCAGGGTGCTGTGTGGGTAAAAGGCAGGACATATACCTGTGTAGTTTATATTTCCTGGTAGTGTAAAACTCCTAAATTCGTTTTTACACTACTGTGAGGCCTGCTCCCTTCATAGGCTAACATTGGGGCTGCCCTCATAAATTGTTGAAGTGGCAGCTGCTGATCTGAAAGGAGCAGGAAGGTCATATTTAGTATGGCCAGAATGGTAATACAAAATCCTGCTGACTGGTGAAGTCGGATTTAATATTACTATTCTAGAAATGCCACTTTTAGAAAGTGAGCATTTCTTTGCACTTAAATCTTTCTGTGCCTTACAATCCACGTCTGGCTAGGTTTAGTTGACAGCTCCTTGTGCATTCACTCAGACACACACCAAACACAGGGTACTCAGCCTCACTTGCATACATCTGCATTTTGAATGGGTCTTCCTGGGCTGGGAGGGTGGAGGGCCTGCCCTCACACAAAGGACTGCCACACCCCCTACTGGGACCCTGGCAGACAGGATTGAATTGAAAGGGGACCTGGTGCATTTCTTAGCCACTCTTTGAAGTCACCCCCACTTCAAAGGCACAATTTAGTATAAAACAGGGCCTCTGCCCTACCTCATCAGACACTTGCTGGAGAAGAAACCTGAACCAGAACCTGCATCCTGCAAAGAAGAACTGCCGGCTGCCTAAAGGACTCACCTGACTGCTTTCTACAAAGGACTGCTGCCTTGCTCTTGCCCTGCTGCCATGCTGAACTCTTGCTGCTGAAGTGCTCTCCAAGGGCTTGGATAGAGCTTGCCTCTTGTTCCCTGAAGTCTCAGGACCAAAAAGATTTCTCTTTTTCATCTGGATGCCTTGTGCGCCGAAAAATTCGACGCACAGCTTGCTCCGCGGTGAAAAATTCACTGCACGCCGATCCGGAAAGATGCCGCTTGACGCGATGCCTGCGGTGCAACCGGAACTTCGACGCACGGCCTCACCTGGACAATGCCGCCCGACTTCAGAAAGGAAATTGACACGACTCCTGCCGTGAGGGAGAAGATTCCACGCACAGCCCAACGGAACGACGCGCAGCCGGAAAACAAGCCTAGGATTCCACGCACAGACCCCGGGACATCTGGTAATCCCGCGGACCACAGAAGGAGACTGTTCGCGTGCCAGAAAACGACGCACGACTTCCCCACGTGAAAAATAACGACGCAAGTCCGTGTGTGAAGGGGCAAAACCGACGCACACACCATTTTTCCACATATCTCCTCCTCTCCGGCCCTTTGCGGCGATTTTCCACTTTAAACCAGGTACTTTGTGCTTGAAAGAGACTTTGTTTGCTTTTTAAAGACGTATGACAAATTACATCACTTTTTAGTGATATCTCTACAATTTCATATTGCATCTTTATTAATTTTGACCTGCAAATATCCAGATAAATATTATATATTTTTCTAAACACTGTGTGGTGTATTTTTGTGGTGCTATATTGTGTTCTTGTATAATTTATTGCACAAATACTTTACACATTGCCTTCTAAATTAAGCCTGACTGCTCGTGCCAAGCTACCAGAGGGTGGGCACAGGATAATTTGGATTATGTGTGACTTACCCTGACTAGAGTGAGGGTTCTTGCTTGGACAGAGGGTAACCTGACTGCCAACCAAAAACCCAATTTCTAACAAACACCTACAATGCATGTGCTGCTCTGACCTGAGTCTGGAACCTACTATGGCCTGTGTGACCAGGGAAAGGGCCCCTGCCTTCACTTCGGAGGAGATGGAGCGACGGGTGGATGGGGCCTTACCCCAGTACGGACAGCTGTATGGGCCTCCATACCAACAGGTGAGTACACTTTGACCACGATGCAAGTGGCAAAGATGCATGATGATGTGGGTGTAAGAATCGTGTAAGGTAGGGCACTCCTGGGACCCACGATGCCCTGGCTGACATGGACTGCTAACAAGTTAGGTCACCTGTATTTGCTATACACCCATTACCCTTCAGATGACCCATGCTGCAATGTCTGACCTGGCCTTAGGGGCACCCGTTAACACATATCTACCACCCTGATACCACCCCACCAGCCAAAATATGTATTGATACCCACTGTACTCACTCCCTTGTGGCTGCTGTGATGCCCTCAGCACCTTAGTGTCTATCCATATCCCTGGTAATGCAATGCATAGTGCTTAAGCCTGTTCCCTGTGAGCGACGGTGATGTGTATGCCAACTGGTGTTCATGCAGTCATTGACCCAGTGTATCCTTTGTCTCTCTTTCTCTCCCTCCCTTTCTTGTTTTGTCATCCTGTCCTTGTGTGTATTAGTATCATCTGGTGGAGGAGCACGATCTGCTGTGGGTTGTTTCTCCAACCGCAATGCATCAATCTCCCAGCCGTGATGCACGTGGAGCGTCGATTTTAGCTGCCGCATTGCAGATGTCTCTCAGAGGATATAATACCTTAGGAGGTAAGTAAAATACACAAAATATACACACAAACCAAAATCCTGTAAGTAAAACACTTAGAAAAGTAGTGCAAACACTGTAGAGCACAATAGAATGCAATAGGAGAAAATAGGCCTAGGGGCAACACAAACCATATACTCCAAAAGTGGAATGCGAACAACGAATGGACCCCAGGCCTAGTGTAGTGTGTAGAAGGTCACAGGGAGTGTAAGAAAACACTAAGGGTGTCCAAGATACCCCACCCCAAGACCCTGAAAAGTAGGAGTAAAGTTACCCTACTACCCCAGAAAGACAGTAAAGTCGAGATAGGGGATTCTGCAAGGACAACAACTGACTGCAAAGCACTGAAGACAGATTCCTGGACCTGAGGACCTGCAGAGGAAGGGGACTGAGTCCAAGAGTCATGCAAGTGTCTGGGGGGGGGGGCAGGAGCCCACAAAATCCGAGATGAAGGTGCAAAAGGGCTGTCTCCAGGTGGAAGAAGCCAAAGATTCTGCAACGGAAAGTGCCAGGAACTTCTCCTTTGGTCAGAAGATGTCCCACGGTGAGCTGGAGGATGCAGAGTTGCTTCCACGCAGAAAGACTGCAAACAAGCCTTGCTAGCTGCAAGAGTCACAGTTGAAGATTTTGGGTGCTGCCAGGGCCCTGGAAGGACCAGTAGGTCGTCCCTTGATGGAGGAGACAGAGGGGCACTCAGCAACAGAGAGTGCCCATGCAGAAGCAGGCAGCACCTGCAGAAGCACCTTAAAAGGCATTCAGAAAATCTGAGCATGGCAGTCATCTCAACACAACAAAAGAGGTTTTCCACGAAGTCAGAGGCCAACCCAGCAAGTAGGGCAATGCAAGACGGAGTGCTGGGGACCTGGGCTGTGCTGTGCATGAAGGAAGTCTTGCAAAAGTGCACAGAAGCCCTAGCAGCTGCAGATCACGCAGTACACATGATTACTGTCTGGCGTGGGGAGGCAAGGACTTACCTCCACTAAATTTGGACAGAAGGACCACTGGACTGTCGGGGTCACTTGGATCCAGCTCCTGTGTTCCAGGGACCACGCTTGTCAATATGAGAGGGGACCCAGAGGACCGATGATGCAGAAGTTTGGTGCCTGTGTTGGCAGGGGGAAGATTCCGTCCACCCACGGGAGATTTCTTCTTGGCTTCCAGTGCAGGGTAAAGGCAGACATTCCTCAGAGCATGCACCACCAGGAAACAGTTGAGAAAGCCGGCAGGATTAGGTGCTACAATGCTGCTGGTAGTCTTCTTGCTACTTTGTTGGGGTTTTGCAGGCGTCCTGGAGCAGTTAGCGGTTGATCCTTGGCAGAAGTTGAAGAGAGAAGTGCAGAGGAACTCTGGTGAGCTCTTGCATTCGTTATCTGAAGAGACACTCACAGGAGAGACCCTAAATAGCCCTCAGAGGAGAATTGGCTACCTAACCAGGTAAGAGCCTATCAGGACGGGTCTCTACATCACCTGCTGGCACTGGCCACTCAGAGGTCTCCATTTTATGCTCACACCTCTTCATTCAAGATGGCAGAGGTCTGGGACACACTGGAGGAGCTCTGGGCACCACCCCTGGGGTGGTGATGGACAGGGGAGTGGCCACTCCCCTTTCCTTTGTCCAGTTTCGCGCCAGAGCAGGGGCTGGGGGCTCACTGAACCGGTGTAGTCTGGCTTATGCAAGGAGGGCACCATCTGTGCCCTTCAAAGCATTTTCAGAGGCTGTGGAAGGCTACTCCTCCCCAGCCCTTGACACCTATTTCCAAAGGGAGAGGGTGTAACACCCTCTCTCAGAGGAAATCCTTTATTCTGCCTTCCTGGGACTGGGTTGCCCAGACCCCAGGAGGGCAGAAACCTGTCTGAGGGTTGGCAGCAGCGGTAGCTGCAGAGAGAACACCAGAGAGCTAGTTTGCCAGTACCTGGGGTCCATGCTGGAGCCCCGGGGATGTATGGGATTGGCACCCCAATACCATATTTGGCTTGGGGGGACAATTCCATGATCTTTAACACGTTATATGGCCATGTTTGGAGTTACCATTGTGAAGCTACACATAGGTATTGACCCATATGTAGTTCATGCATGTGATGGTGTCCCCTCACTCACAAAGTCCAGGGAAATAGCCCTGAACAATGTGGGGGCACCTTGACTAGTGCCAGGGTGCCCTCACACTTAGTAACTTTGCACCTAGCTTTCACTAAGTGAGGGTTAGACATAAAGGTGACTTATACGTTACTTAAGTGCAGTGTAAAATGGCTGTGACAAAAATGTGGACTTTATTTCACTCAGGCTGCAGTGGCAGTCCTGTGTAAGAAGTGTCTGAGCTCCCTATGGTTGGCAAAAGAAATGCTGCAACCCATAGGGATCTCCTGAAACCCCAATACCCTGGGTACCTAGGTACCATATACTAGGGAATTATAAAGGTGTTCCAGTGTGCCAATCAGAATTGGTAAAATTAGTCACTACCCTGCAGTGACAATTGTAAAAGCAGAGAGAGCATAAACACTGAGGTTCTGGTTAGGAAAGCCTCAGTGAAACTGTTAGGCACCACACAGGGAACACATATAGGCCACAAACTATGACCACTGGGGTCCTGGCTAGCAGTGTCCCAGTGACACATCTCACACACACTGACAAGTAGGGTTTCCACTATGAGCACTGGTGTCCTGGCTAGCAGGATCCCAGTAAAAACACCCTCACATATACTCCCAAACAGGCCAAAAGTGGGGGTAACAAGGCTACCTTCCTACACTCAGTTCAAGTCCTTCGAGATTCTTCTCAAGCAGGAATGTGTCCCCTTTCACAGGCAGAAGGAGCAACTGCAGGATGGCCCAACAAAGCACAGTCACAGGCAGGGCAGCACTCCTCCTCAGCTCTTCAGCTCTTCTCCTTGGAAGTGGTTCCTCTTGGTTCCAGAAGTAATCTAATATTCAGGGGTTTTGGGTCCAATACTTATACCCCTTTCTGCCTTTGAAGTAGGCCTATGTGGTAGGCTCTTTGGGGGTCTCGTAAATGGAAGACACAAAACTGACTTTAATCTGGGTTAATTTCTTAGATTTGTTTATTTGAAGTATTGTGTAAAAAAAAATCTTATTTCATTGTCCTTTATCTTCTATAGCCCCTCTTTCTTTTTCTCTCTCTCTCTTCAATTATTTTGCCCATTCGTGTTTCTGGTCACTGCATTTCCTCTAGTCATAATTTCTTCTCCTCCTTCTTAGGTATGTCTTATTTGGATTTCAACTCCCAGATTGGCGGGCCATGCGGAAAGAAAGAACCATAGAAAGAAAAGATAAGTGGATCTTGTTTTGTTTTTGTTGTCTTTTAAAAAAATGGGTGGGGAGAGGCAGTCGAAAATACTGTGAAGGGAGGGAAACATAAAAACAACAACAAAGGAAAAATATCCAGTGGGAGTGTGGAAGGGGCCCATATAATCACCTATATAATGTGCACGTGTGAATCGTGTTCTGAAAGCATAACAATGCTTTCCATGCAAATCCCGGTGTACAGGAATTTTCCCTTCTGCTGCTCCTCGTCTCTCAAGTTATTTCCTCCCGCCTCCCCATTTCCACCAAAATCCCCAGGTGTTAGGAATGTGTGCAGGCACATGCTTGAGCTCGTTCCTCCAGGGACGTTCCTGGGTTATTCGGTCTGCCCCACTCTGGTGTGTCCACAACGTGTATCGGTTTCCCTGCTCTGTACGGTGTTTTCTGCTCCTCTTCCATGCTCCTGCCATCCAACGTTTTCCTTTTCATCTCCCAATGCATTCGCCTTCTCCTCCTGCCCTATCATGGACCTTTTGGTCTCTGAGGTCTCCTTTTCCATCGCTCCTTCCGTCGCTGGTGTCTCCTCCTTCTCTCCTCCGAACGCACCTTCTTTTTCCGCTATATCCTTTGTATCCTGGATATCAGGATTTCCAAAAAGGTCTGATCCTCTTTTCCCTCTCTGATACCCCCGCGATACGACCACTCAGCCCGTTGTACTATACGGTGACAGGGTTTCCGCAACCCTGTTACACACTGTTGCCCACGACAAGGGCTGATCGAGACCTTGCTCCACGGGGTGTCTGTAGAGATATTCCGCTGTTGACAACTGGCTGCCCAGGAGGTGATGAACCTTGAACACAAATGGTTGGAGCTCCATAAAGCATCTCAGTATCCTTGGATTTGTGTCTTTATGTCGTGCTAACCAAGTGAGGGGAGCATGATCGGTATAGAGGATGAAGGGATGTCCTAACAAGTAGTATTGGAGGCTTTCTATCGCCCACTTAATTGCTAGGCATTCTCTTTTCATTACCGGGTACTTTTGTTCTTGGGTTAGCAACTTTCTGCTGATATGCACGATGGGGCAAATGGAGTCTTGTTTATTTTTCTGGTATAAGACGGCACCAATGCCAACGTCAGATGTGTCCGTTTGTAGATATAACATTTTGGTGAAGTCGGGGCACTGTAATACTGGTTCTGTTGTCAGGCTTCTTTTTAGTGTTTCATAGCTACGGAGTTGGTGGGGATTTAGTTCTTCAATCTTGGAAGGATTACCCTTTTTTAGTAAGTCAGTCAAGGGGTCAGCGATGGTGGAATACTTTGGTATAAACGACAATAATATCCCACCATTACTAGAAAGGAACATACTTCTTTTTTTGAGGTAGGTGGCGGTATGTTCAGGATTGCCTTCACTTTATTCAATTGGGGTCTTATTTTTCCCTTCCCTATGTGATATCCAAAGTATGCATTTTTATCACAGGCTAGGTAACATTTCTCAGGATTGGCAGTTAATCCTGCCTCGAATAATGTTTAGAACACCTTACCTAGATGTTGTAAATGGTCCTCCCAGGTGTTACTATATATTACGATATCATCAAGATATGTGGCTGCATATCCGGTATGTCCTCGTAAGAGTTTGTCCATCAATCTTTGAAATGTTGCAGGGGCCCCATGTAAACCAAAAGGGAGGACTGGAAACGACTATAAGCCCGATGGTGTAGAGAAGGCTGTTTTTTCTTTATCTGGGGGATGTAGAGGGTTCTGCCAGTAACCTTTTGTAAGATCTAATGTCAACGTGTACTGTGCTCTGCCTAATTGTTCGAGTAATTTGTCTACCCAGAGTATAGGGTATGAATCAAACTGTGAAATAATATTTAATTGTCTAAAATCAATACAAAAGTGGATAGAGCCACTAATTTTAGAACTAGGACTACTGGCGAACGCCAGGGACTAATAGAAGGTTCGATGATACCTAACTGCAACATATCCTGGACTTCTTGTTCTAGTACCTGTCTACATGCCTCTGGTTTTCTGTATGGGCAGAGAGGAACGATTTTCCCCTCTTGGGTTTTTTATGGTGGATTAAGGGTGTTTTTTCTTGGGTTAAGGAGAATAATTTTTTATATCTAATTAGAACCGACTTCAACTGACTCTGTTGTTCCTGAGAGAGCATGGAGGTAATTGTAGGAAGAAAATTAGATGTCTCTTTGGGTTGTGGACATAAATTAAATTCTATGGGTTTCACATTGTTTTTGAAGAACCCTGTCTTTATAGATTTGGTTGGGTCCTCTGCTTCTTCCCATTTCTTTAAGAGGTTAACGTGAAATATTTGGGTCCTTTTAGGGTTGTCAGATGTTTCTAATTTATATGTGACAGGACTCATGGGTTCTAGTATCTTGTAAGGACCTTGCCATTTGGCTAATAATTTATTCTCTGAACTGGGTAGCAATATCAATACCTTGTCTCTGGGTTTAAATTTCCTAAGGACTGTATTCCTATCATAGTATTTCTTTTGTCTCATCTGTGCCTCCTCGAGGTATATTCTGATATCTTCCCAAACTTTATGAATCTGGTCTTTTAATTGTTGGGAGTATTCCAGAATGTCTTTGTCTTCACTTTCGTTCTACTCCCACTTTTCTGCAGCCATATCTAGTAAAGTCCGGGGATGTTGTCCAAAGACCAACTCAAATGGACTCTGGCCAGTGGACGATTGGACATGTGTTCATATGGCGAAAAGCACTAGGGGTAGTTTTTTATCCCAGTCTTTACCAGAATCGGCTATAGATTTTTTCAACAAAGTTTTCAGGTTGCGATTGTACCTCTCTACTAAGCCGTCTGTCTGGGGGTGATAGACTGAGGTACGAATGTGGTTAACTCCAAGTATTTGACAAATTTGTGACATCAATCAGGACATGAATGGAGTTCCTTGGTCTGTGAGTAAGTCTCTGGGGAATCCTACCCTAGAGAAAAACCCGATCACAGCCTGTGCTACGCTTTTGGTGGTCATACTACTTATAGGGATGGCTTCGGGGTACCTCGTAGCATAATGCACTAAAACGAGGATATGCATGTATCCCCTTGAGGATGGGGTCAAAGGTCTCACCAAAACTATACCCACCCGTGAAAAACAAATATCTATAACAGGCAAAGGGAAGAGGGAAGCCTTTCTGTTTGGTCCGGGATTAATAAATTGACATTTAGGGCATTGTTGACAAAAGCAGCAAATTTTTGAAAAGACGCCTGGCCAATAAAACCGACGTAACTGGTATTCTTCTGTCTTTTCTCTACCAAAATGCCCACCTCCCACGTGGCTTGGGCCAAATCTAAGGTCTGGGTACGATATGGATGGGGCACTACTAACTGTGTTTTGTCTTGTTTATTATGTTGGGTCACTTGAGGAGAAGTGTGGCTCAATGGTTAGAGCGGCAGACCCTGATGCAGAAATCTGGCCTGGGACCAGTGTTCAATTCCCGCCTCAGTGGGTCTTGAGCTCAATTTCCTTGGACCTGATAATTCTCGCATTGGTGCCTAATCTAATTCATGGGTCCCACTCTGGGCAATGGCTTGCTTAATCTCCACAACGGCCCCAACAGCGCTGGGATGCCTGGCTTCACCTTGGAGGTTGCCCAGGAGTGGGCACCTCACAGGGAAAAGCCAGGAGGGGTTCCACAGTGTTAGGTGTACAGCGCCTTGAGACCCTAACCGGTAAGTAGTGCGCTATACAAGTACACAGTTTACTCTATATAACAGACTGTTTTGGACGAGAAAGTAGGGACCCACCTGTCCAGTTTTTTTGGTTACATCTGTCTCCGATGCATGTTGTATGGTAGGGTCATCTCTTTGGCTGCTCCTGAAAGGGGATATGATCGCCAATACTGGTTTATCAACTGTGTGTGAATTACTGGACAGTTTCCCCATTTGGTATGCTCTCTTCCCTTCTCTTCTCTGTCTTTTACTTAATTTCAGATGTTATTTCTCCGGAGTGATGAAAATCTGGGAAAAAGGAGCTTCAGTCCACCATTCTTCTACTTTCTGCTTGTCATGGATACTGTCCAATAACATAGGAAAATTGTCGTAGTCTGTACCTATAAATACTTCTTTTACGAAGTGCCCCATCATAAGAGTCTCAGTCTGTCCTCTCCATTCGATCGATACTTTTACCAGAGGGTATTGTTTCATATCTCCATGAATACAACAAATGGAGACACAATCATCAGTTGTTGATATCGTCTTAGGGACCAAACTTGCACAAATTACTGACTGACTATACTCGATTAGGGCTCTGGTGGGTCGTTCATTTATTAAGAGTTCCTTAACATAGTGAGAAACTTCTTTGCCCGTGGAGAGAACTCTACCTCTATTGACCCCCATTTCCATTTGCTCAGCCTTGCCTAATTTGTGGGAGCAGTTCTGGGCAATGTGTCCCCATTCTGCACAGTGATAACACTGAGGTAATTGATTAGGATTCTTGTCTTTTGTTTTTGGTATGGGAGCTTCTTCAGGACCTTTGATGGGTTTTACACAATATGAGGGACTAGGTAGGCAATTTCCTATGGTTTTCCCTTTTCCCAACTTACATTCAGGGGCCCTGTGGAACGCACAGGCTAATTCTATTGCTGTGGTTGTATCCACGTTTGAGTGTGGCTTAATCCAATTACAGGTTTGTGGGGGTAGGGCCTCTAGGAATTATTCAGGTAGGATGATTTGAATCACCTCGTCCCTATCTGTATGGAACTCAGCTACTTTAAACCTAAATCCTATATTTGGTAATAGAGGGCGCATGGATTCTCCATAGGGTGCCATTTTGCTTTCCGAAACTTGATACAATAGTACTCAGTATCAAACCCCACGTTTTCTAAAATCCCTTTTTTATTTCAGGACCAGGTGTGGTGCCTCCCAGGTTTACAGCCTGATAGGTGGCCAGTTAATAGCGAGGCGATGTATTGCCCCCATTTATCTTCCGGCCACATAGCTGAAGCAGCAACTCGCTCAAAATTAGTAAAAAACTTGTCCGGATCTACTCCCTCCTGGAATTTATGCAAAACTGAAGTTGGTACGTTAGGATGGACATGACTAGAAGCAATGGTATCGGTTAGTTTTTGTAATGCTGTTTAATGAACCAATTGGTTGTTAGCTATTATTGTAGCTTGACTTTTCAGGGCATTTTGATTTGAAGCGTTTCCTGATCATTGTGAGCCTCTTTCCTTTGCTCCTCCCATACCAATTGCAGATGTCGTTGTCCTTCTGCCAATTGGTGAATCATGTCCTCTAAAGTGGGTTTGTCTTCCAGTATTGATGTATTTTATACCCCCAAAATCCCACTTCTGATACCACTGTGGTAGGCTCTTTGGGGGTCTCGTAAATGGAAGACACAAAAGTGACGTTAATCCAGGTTAATTTCTTAGATTCATTTATTTGAAGAGCTGTATGAAAAAAAATCTTATTTTATTGTCCTTTCTCTTTAATAGTCTCTCTTTCTTTTTCTCTCTCTCTTCAATTATTTTGCCCATTCATGTTTCTGGTCACTGTGTTTCCTCTATTCGTAATTTCTTTTAATTGCCAGTTTTTCTTCTCCTCCTTCTTAGGTATGTCTTCTTTGGATTTCAACTCCAAGATTGGCTTGGGCCATACGAAAAGAAAAAACCATGGAAAGAAAAGGTAAGTGGATCTTGTTCTGTTTTCATGTCTTTACAAAATAAATGGGTGGGGAGGGGCGGTCAAAAATAGTGTTAGGGGAGAGAAACAGAAAAATAAACAACAAAGGAAAAATATCCTGTGCGAGTGTGGAAGGGGCCCTTATAATTACCCTATAATGTGAGCGTGTGAATCGTGTTCTGAAAGCATAACAATGCTTTCCATGCAAATCCCGGTGTACAGGAATTTTCCCTTCTGCTGCTCCTCGTCTCCCAAGGTATTTCCTCCCGCCTCACCAATTCCATCAAAATCCCCTGGTGCTAGGAATATGTGCACGCACCTGCATGAGCCATGTCCCTCCAGGGACGTGGCTGGGGTCTTTGGTCTGCCCGCTCTGGTGTCTCCACAACCCATATCGGGTTCCCTGCTCTGTACGGTGTTTTCTGCTCCTCTTCCATACTCCTTCCTTTTTGTCTCCCCGTGCGTCCGCCTTCTCCTCCTGCCCTATCGCAGACCTTTCGGTCTCCGAGGTCTCCTTTACCGTCACTCCTTCCGTCGCTGGCGTCTCCTCCTTCTCCCCTCCCGATGCACCTTCTTTTTCTGCTAAATCCTTTGTATCCTGGATATCTGGGATTTCCAAAAAGGTCCGATCCTCTTTTCCCTCTCTTGGACCCCCGGGGTACGACCACATCAGCCTCATTGTACTATACGGTGACAGGGTTACCGCAACCCTGTTACAGCCATCTTCAAATGAAAGTCTCTGTTGTTCACAAGATCCTGCCTTGCCCAGACCAGGCCCAAGACCCACACCAGGGTGTCAGAGACTGCATTGTGAGAAGGCAGGCACAGCCCATTCAGGTGTAAGTGACCACTCCTCCCTCCACTTTAGTACAGATGACTCATCAGGATATGCAGGCTACACCACAGCTTCATTTGTCCCACTGTCTAGAGGGGATTCACACACAGCCCAACTGTCAAACTAATCCAGACAGGCAATCCTCAAACAGGCAGAGTCACAGAATTGTTTAAGCAAGAAAATGCCTACTTTCTAAAAGTGGCATTTCAAGCTAAAAATCTAAAAAACAACTTCATTAAGATGTATTTTTAAATTGTGAGTTCAGAGACCCTAAACTTGAAATTTATATCTGCTCTCAAAGGGAATATGCACTTTAAAGTTGTTCACAGGCAGCCCCCATGTTAACTTATGAGAGATAGGCCTTGCAGTATTTTACGTTTAGGACATGTTACACACCGCAGTACATGTCCCACCTTTAACATACACTGCATTCTGCTCATGGGGCTACCTAGGGCCTTCCTTAGGGGTGCCTTACATGTATAAAAAGGGAAGGTTTAGGCCTAGCAAGTGGGTACACTTGGCAAGTCAAATTGGCAGTTTAAAACTGCACACACAGACACTGCAGTGGTAGGTCTGAGCCGTGTTTACAGGGCTACTAGTGTGGTTGGTGCAACCAGTGTTTCAGGCCCACTAGCAGCATTTGATTTTCAGGCCCTGGGCACTTCTGGTGCACTTTACTAGGGACTTACTAGTAAATCAAAATTCCAATCATGGATAAGCCAGTTACACATTTATTTTACATAGGATCACTTGCACTTTAGCACTGGTTAGGAGTGGTAAAGTGCCCAGAGTATCAAAAAACAACAAAGAGTCCAGTACACATCAACAACCTGGGAAGCAGAGGGAAAAAGTTAGGGGAGACCACGCCAAGGATGCCAAGTCTAACCTGTGTCCCCTCCAGGCTGAAAGTGAGGAGCAACCACCCAACCTCATGGGAGTTCTTATCACTAAGGTGGAAGAATCTGGGCAGACCAGCACCATTGATGTTTTCCGTGCCAGGGCAGTGTTCCACCTAAAGTCCATCCCCTGTATGGAAATGGACCACCTCAACAGTTTTGGATTCTCACCCCTCAGCTGCACTGAAATCCTCCAGCCCAGTCAACACCTGGTTGACCAGCCTCTGAAAGGTAGCAGGGACATTTTTCATCCCAAATGGGATCACTTTAAACTGGAAGTGCCCATCAGGGATAGAAAAAGCTGACCTCTCCTTACCCCCCTCAGTTAAGGCAATCTTCCAAAACCCAGATGTCAAGTCAAAGGTGCTCAGGTATTTGGCAGCTCACAACCGGTCGAAGATCTCATCAGCTCAGGGGACTGGGTGTGCTTCAGGCTTAGTGACCGCATTGAGACCCCGGTAGTCCACAAAGAACTGGAGTTCTGTTGTGGCACCAGGAGCAGCAGCCTTTGGGACCAAGACCACAGGGGTCGCCTAAGGACTACTAAAAAACTAAATTACCCCTAGGGTTAACATCTTTGATACTTCATCTTTGATGCTAGCCGTGACCTTAACAATCACCATGTAAACCTCCTATTTAACAGGTGGACTGTCTTCAGTGTCCACATCATGTATACACAAGTGTGTGACCTTTGGAATCAAGGAAAACAGGAAGGCAAACTGACCCAACACTTGGCGACTGTCCCTCTTTTGTTCTGAGGTCAGGGAGGGGTAGAGGTTCATTCCTTCCATATACCTATCCTTCTCTCAAGCAGACAGGAGGTCAGGAAGAGGCTCACTCTCTTCCTCCACCCTGTCATCTGTTTCTAGGAGCAGGGACAATTCAGCCCACTCATGTGCTTGAGGCGGTTCACATGCTGGACCCTGAAGGGGTTGCTGGGAGTATGCAGGTCCACCAGGTAGCTGACTTCACTCTTGTGCTCCACCACCTCAAATGGCCCAGTCCATTTGTCCTGGAGTGCCCTAGGCTCCACTGGCACCATTGCCAACACTTTCTATCCAGATTGAAACACAACCAGAGTGGCATTCTGGTCATTCCACTGTTTCATATCTTCCTGGCTTACTTCTCGGTTCTCTTGTGAAAGAGCTCTGAAGCAGGAAGTCTGTTTTCTAAAAGCTAGCATGTAATTGAATACGTCCTGGGGAGGTTTACTGGGGGCTTTCTCTAAGCCCTCCTTCACCAGACTCAAAGGTCCCCTAAGAGGGTGGCCATATACGAACTCAAAAGGACTAAATCCAAGCATTTTTTGAGGCACCTCCCTGTAGGCGAACAGAAGGCATGGAGAGAGGACATCCCACCTACGTCTCAAGGGCTCTGACAGGCCCATGATCATGCCTTTCAAGGTGCAGTTGAACCTTTCAACCAGACCATAGATTTGGGGGTGGTAAGTAGTGGTGAACTTCTACGTTACCCCACACTCCTGCCACAGATACTTCATCTAAGTAGATATGAAGTTGGTACCCCTATCAGATACCACTTCCTTGGGGAACCCCATGCAGGTAAAATCCCTATCAATGCATGTCCAACCACAGGGGAGGTGATTGACCTCAGCAGAATGGCTTCTGGGTACTGAGTGGCATGGTACACCAAGACTAGGATAAACCTGTTGCCCATGGCTGTCTTGGGATCCAGAGGCCTCACAATGTCAATACCAACCCCTTTCAAAGGGGGTACTAACCACTGGAAAAGGTTGGAGGGGAGCCTTACACTACCCCTCACTCTTGCCACTTGCCTGACAAGTCTGGCAAGACCTACAATATGCATCTGAGTGCCTGCACATTTCGGGCCAATGGAAGTGGGTGCCAAGCCTGTCAAAGGTCTTGTCATACCCCAGATGTCCAGTTAAAGGTGTATCATGAGCCAGACCCAGTAAGAAGGCTCTGAAGCACTGGGGTACCACCAGCACATGGGCAGACCCAGGCTCAGCAACCTTAGGCTCACTATACAGGAAGCCGTCCTCCCAACAGATCAGGTGAGGTCCTTGCTCCTTGCCAGCCACCTAGTCTGCAGCCTTCTGCCGCAAACACTCCAGAGTAGGGCATACTCTCAGTGCCTCACAGAACGCCTCCCTGGTGGGTGCTCCTTCCTGCTGCCACTGTGACAGCTCAGGGACCTCTCCCAGCTCAGCCACCTGTTCCCCTGTAGGCTCTGGGGTGTGTCACCCTCAGGTGCAGCCTCCTCCTGGACCGTGGAAACTTCTGGGGCTGGGTTTGAACGCCTCTTGCCCTTCCTCCTACTGGCAGACTCCTGGTCACTGTTTCAGGCTCCAGAGTCTTCTGACCACCCTGATGCGCTGCCATTGACCGGGTAGATATACATACCCTCCCAGGCAGACCCAACATCTCCAAGTGTGACCTGTGTTCTACCTCCTTCCAAGCAGAATCCTCTAGGTCATTGCCAAGCAAACAATCCACAGGCATGGTTGGACTAACAGCTACTTTCAAGGAACCTGAGACCCCCCCCATTCAAAGGGAAACTGCACCACTCTGCACAGTTGCTCTGAGTTGGCCACTGCAACTACTTGGTGAAGTACACGGGGATCTATCTGCTCTTCAGAAACCAGGTGACTCCTCACTGTAGTCACACTGGCTCCTGTGTTTCACAGAACCTCCACCCTCTGTCCATTATTGATCACCCATTGCCTGTATTTCTTAGTGTTCTCAGGCACTACAGTTCTCTTGACCATATCACTATTGGTATTTCTTAGTGTTCTCATGCACAAGGGTTCTCTGGACTATCTTACTGTACCATAGTGAGACAAGGGTCATCTCAGATGGCTCCCTCCCACCTGTAACCAAATCCTCCCCATGCGCTACACTGGCCAAATCCTGTGACTGAGCCCCAGTGGGTGCCGGTGTACCCTTGGGACATTTGGGGTCACCCCTACATGTAATATGCAAAGCACTTGCGTGGATCCCCCTCCTCAGGTTTCCCTTTGGAGACACATGGTTTCTTCTCACTGGGGGGCTGGGAATCCTTACTGTGGGAGCTAGGTTGGGGCCCTTTAGAGAACTCTGTTCACCCTGTTTACCCTCACCCCCTTTCTTCTGAGAGGGATTCTGCCCACCCTTGGCCAGGTCTCCCCCATACCTCTTTTGGACCATGGTACTCTCCCAACAGACCGCTTCCTGTGCAAGCTTCCTGGGACCCGTCAGCTTGCTGTCAATCAGCTGCTGGCACAGCTCTGGAAAACAAAGACTATACAAATACTCCCAAGCAATCAAATTGTACAGCCCTTCAAAAGTTGTTACCTTACTGCCCTTCACCCAACCATCCAGTGACCTGCAAAAAGAGTCAACACATTCCAATCATGTTTGGGATTCCTTCTTTTTGTAGGACCTAAATTTGTCCTTGTACTGCTCAGGGATGAGACCATACCTTGTGAGTAGGGCGTCCTTCCTGATAGAGTAAGTGAGCCCCTGAGCATCCCCTAAGGATGTCAGTGTATCCCTCCCCTCTAACTCAAAGTGCTTCCACAGACCCGCCTCCCCCCCTTCAGGGACCAGATTCATGTGGAGAGCATACTCATACTCCTTAAAACACAAGTATATGTCATCCTTCGTCTTTTAATACTTCACTATGTCTTTAGGAATGTGCACCCTCTTCTCAGGCTGCATTGTGGTATTGTTGCCACCATCTCTACTAGACTAGCTCCTCTGATCTAGCTCATGAGCCATTAGAATGTTCATTGCTTCTATGGCCAGCCTCATCTTTTCTAACTCCACCTGGTGAGCCCTCTCAGCCTGTTTGTCCTGCAACTCTTCAGGAGTCAGACCCTTGGATGATACACAGCTACCTGCCCTGGAGACCCACCCCTCCAGGCATAACAGGTCCACCCACTACTTCATTGTGTATACTCTATGCCTTTTCATCCTCATCCTCTGTGTGCCCCCCAGCCTCCTTGGCTGTCATCCAGGCCCTCAGTACCATTTGTAGCTCTTCCTTCCTAGTGCAGCTCCTAATGGGACAGACAAAATCCTTACAGAAGTGTTTCAACTGAGCAATTGTGTAACTTTCCAGTTTCCCTAATTCAAAAGCAGCTCCAGTTGGTGCATCCCCAGATTGGGACAGGGTGGCAAATCAAAAGTACAAAGTTCCAAAGCAGAAAAAGAGTTCTCAATGAAGAGTTCAAGAATCAATATAAAGATCACCAAGAATCTGGAAGCAGAAAAAAGTCCAAAAAGAGAAAAAGTAAAATCAAATAGTATGTGGTCACATAATGGTGCACTAAAAACAGTAGTGGGCACTTACTCATTGTATGTCAAGTACAAATACAAGTCCAATCCTCACCACTGATCACCAGTGTTAGAAAGGGGGTCTTTGGTTGGCAGTCAGGTTACCCCCCTGTCCAAGCAAGGACCCTCACTCTAGTCAGGGCAAAGGGGGAACACACCTGGTTAACCCCGACTCACCCCCTTTATAGCTTGGCACAAGCAGGCAGGCTTAACTCGGAAGCAATGTGTACAGTATTTGTACAAACACCCAGTAATACAGTGAAAACAAAACAAAATGGACACCACACCAGTTTAGAAAAATAGGTAATATTTATCTAAATCAAACAAGGCCAAAATGACAAAATTCCAACACACACAGGTTAAAATATGAATTTTCAAAAGAATAATAGTCTTGCTCCAAAGAAAACAATGGAAATTATGATTTTGCACAAAGTACCTGGTTTGCGTAAAAAAAAGAAAGCTGCACGAGGCAGCGTCAAAAATGTCAGCAATGCGTCGATTCCTTTCTCGCAAGGGAGCCCGTGTTTAGTTTCTTCTCCAGTCAGATCAGAGATAGCTCATTTTTCTCCCTCACAAGAGAGTGATGTATTGATCCACACAGAGTGGGGTTGAGTTTGACACCCAGGAATGATGCTTGGAAAATCCTGTTGCACGGTGTTAGAAAACAGCACTACAGGGGTTGCATTGTTAGCAGCAGCCACAAGTGGGTGTTGCTCATTGTTTCTCCAGCCACGATGCATCGATCTCCCAGCCGTGATACAGGTGGAGCGTAGAATTTAGCCGCAAAGCCAGAGACACGTTGTTTATCATCCACGTTGCAGATGGTGTGTCAAACATTTCCCTGCACAGTGTTCTGTACATGGATTTTCAGCTCTTGTCTGCCAACTTCACCTTTCAAGTGCCCAGGGACTGGGTAGGATAATGGTTGCCAGGGCAGGAGTCTCAGCAGAGAGTCCAGATGTTAGCAGAGAAAGACTTTGATGACCCTGAGACTTCAAAAAGGAGGCAAGCTCAGTTCAAGTCCTTGGAGATTCTTCATAAGCAGGAATATACCATGAAGTCCATCCTTTGTCCCCTTTCACAGGCAGAAGCAGCAACTGCAAGATAGCCCAACAAAGCACAGTCAAAGGGAGGGGCAGCACTCCTCCTCAGCTCTTCAGCTCTTCTCCTTGGCAGAGGTTCCACTTGGTTCCAGAGGTGATCTAGTTTTCAGGGGTTTTGGGTCCAATACTTATACCCCTTTCTGCCTTTGAAGTGACCTACTTCAAAGGAAAGTCTCTGTTGTTCACTAGATCCTGCCTTGCCCAGGCCAGGCCCTAGGCACACAGCAGGTGGTTGGAGGATGCATTGTGAGAGGGCAGGCACAGCCCATTCAGGTGTAAGTGACTGCTCCTCCCTCCACTCTAGCACAGATGGCTCATCAGGATATGCAGGATACACCCTAGCTCCCTTTGCCCGATGTCTAGAGGGGATTCACACATTCAACTGACCCAGGCAGGCAATCTGCAAACAGGTAGAGTCACAGAATGGTTTAAGCAAGAACATGCCTACTTTTTAAAAGTGGCATTTTCAAACTAACAATATAAAAACCAACATCACTAAAAGATGGTTTTTTTAATTGTGAGTTCAGAGACTCTGAACTCCATATTTCCACCTGCTCTCAAAGGAAATCTCACTTTAAAGTTATTTAAAGACAGCCCCCATTTTAACCTATGAGAGAGATACGCCTTGCAACAGTGAAGACTGAATTTGGCAGTATTTCACTGTTACAACATGTAACCCACAGCAGTACATGTGTAGTGAATCCCAGTTTGTTTTAACAGGATAACAGGAGTTAGCTTAGCCGTTGGCTTGTAAACTTGTGACCCCGTCACCTAGTGACTTTTAACCTACTTAGCTTGCTCTGTCTTAGTCCATTTAATTATTTATTTCCTTTAAGATGGCAGCCTTGTTTATAGTTAGGCCACTTGTTATGAGTTTTATTATCAGTGTCACTGTGCCAAGGCTTCAAGATCAAGCACGAAAGACAAACAAACAGTAGGTGTTCACACTTAGGGATTTTCCCTCCCTATACTTTTGAGGGATTGTTGATATTAATTGCCGTCCCAAGCATGCCTGTTATCTATTGTTTTGAATTACACCTACGTCAGGGGACCTTGTCGTTCTGTATAAATACATCACACTTTAAACAGACAATCAGAGGGATTCCGACCAGAGGGCATCGCCACCATCGCTGATACCGATGCTGCAGTCATCTTGACCCTGACCCAGTCTTCGTGTCCCTGCGGAGTCTGAGATAGAGACCTCATTCCAAGGTAACGAGGGTTGGGGGCTCCTCTCATGGACCCGGCTTTGGCAGATTAGGTTTAACAAACCCAGCTCTTCTTTAGGTAGGAGGTTAGGCCTATTCTCATTAGGGTATTAGGGCATATTCCATCTTATACATACATATATATTTCTTTCATATATTGCAAAATGGTGGGGGTCTTCATAACAATGACTCTCTTCTTCACAATACTGTTGCTTGGTATATTCATTATCCTAATCATTGCAGTTCATGCAACTTATCGCAATTTGCAGTTATGTTAAATAAAAACTATTATAACTTCAATGCATCTGTTTTATTGCCTTTGTTTGTATGAGACATAATATATCTGTGAGAAAAGGGTAATTTCCCTTTAACCACGACAACCCTGAGATATCTTACTATGAGTCCATGCGTAAGCGACTGCTACAAATCACCTTTTACTATTGTGTTTCTGGTGAGGTACTGCTAGTGAGCCGGTAATGTTTGGACAACAGTTACAACTAGTTGTAGGAAAAGACTTAGGTGGTCATTCCAACCTCGGCGGTAAAAGGCGCTTACCGCTGTTCAGAAGTCCGCCATAACACCGCCGCGGCCGCGGTAAACCGCCACGGTCATTCTGACCCACAACAGGCAAACCGCCAAAATATAGACATCCACAAAAGTCCGCCACACCAAAGGGCAGCGAGAAACTGGCGATGACCAAACCTCCACCGTCACGCCAACAGAAATACGCCCACACTATCACGACACACGAATCCACGCGGCGGTCTTTCAACCGCGGTATTCCATTGGCGGTACACACCGCCGCGCTCAAAATACACACACACTTACAAAATACAACCACATTGGACAATTCAAAATACACACACCTGAGACACATACACACACCACTCCCACACACCCAATTAAATATAAAATACACACCCACATCACCCACAAACCTCCACTCCTAGAGATTCGTGAACACGCACCGAGAAAAGACATCCGAGCACCCAGACGCCCAATTCACTGTCACCCAGCAATATTTGCACGCACTTCACACAACACAACAATACACATCACCACACTTAGCACCACACAATCCACCCTACACATCACCCACACCACCCCATGGCACCGCAAAGACACCCCAGGTTCTCTGATGATGAACTCAGGGTCATGGTGGAGGAAATTGTACGAGTAGAGCCACAGCTGTTCGGGGCACAGGTGCAGCACACCACCATTGCCAGGAAGATGGAGCTATGGAGCAGAATAGTGGACAGGGTCAACGCTGTGGGACAGCACCCATATAATCGGAACGACATCAGGAAGAGGTGGAACGACCTACGGGGGAAGGTGCGTTCCATGGTATCCAGGCACAACATCGCAGTGCAGAAGACTGGCGGCGGACCCCCACCTCCTCCCCCAGAATTTACAACATGGGAGGAGCAAGTCTTGAACATCCTGCATCCTGAGGGCCTCGCAGGAGTAGGTGGAGGAATGGACTCTGGTAAGGCAAATCTTAACTACTTCGTCCCCCCACCCCACCTGCATGCCAACTCATACCCCCACCCTCACCCTCACCCCCATCACATCCTACTCCTTGCAACTGTCTCACCATCACAACCCACCCATCCCAACACCTAGCCCTGCATGCGTCCACAAAGCATGGACACCCATCACCTAAGCATGCCCACTGCACATACACATACAACCCCCCCCCAACCACCGTCACAACAGCCCCCACAAAGGAATGCCAGCACTGGGGTACACGGGCACCCACCCATTGCACGCTATGACACACACAGAAGCAATAACCATACTTTTATACCCCTGCAGGGCCCGAACGCCACGTCACCGCGCAGGAGGGTCCACAAATGTCCACTCCACCCCCAGAAGAGGCCCACAGTGAGGACAGCAGCTCTGTCTCCCTGGATCTAGATGACCAGCCCGGTCCATCTGGGACCTCGGGACAGTCGGTTCCACTCACACAGCTACAGGCCACAGTAGACCTTCCCCCCTCTGGGAACACCAGCACAGCACCCACCCAGCGGGCCCATACCTCTGTCCCCAGGACACGTCAATCAGGGGTGTGTCCACCACTACAGGGAGCCCAGGCTAACCCACCACCCCAACAACAGGGACCTGGGGGCAGTGGTAGTGGGAACACGGTCCAGGGGACAGAGGCCCAGGGAAACAGGGGAACTGGGAGGGCTGCTGTGCGACGGGGGGGACAGGCCCAGGGAACCCACTATCCACGAGGCCCTCTTCTCCATCATGGGAGCATACCACCGCTCCCAGGAGACGATGGCAACGGTCCTGGCCAGGTTTCAGGAGATCCAGCTTCTGCAGGAGCAACAGTATATGGGGTTCAGGGAGGAACTAAGAAACATCAGTTCCGCCATGGGTACCATCGTAGTTGCCCTGAATGAGGTAGTCACGACATTGCGGGACACTGTGGCACCTCAAAGGGCCCCTGACACTAGCATGCAGCAAGAACTGCCTACCACCTCCGCCGGCGCTAGCGGACAGGAGGCCCCGACACAAGACCAACAGGCCACCAGAACCCCACCCCCTGCAGAAGGAGAACCACCCCGCAAGCGGGCCCTGAGATCCAGGAAGAAGACAGAGTAAGATGTCAAGACCCCCGCCAGCAAAGGACACCGCCCTGATTGTCATCCCACTGTCCCACATTGTCACCCTGTCCAACCTTAAACTGCCCCTGCTCCACTTCCCACAGGCATTTGGACAATGCACCTGTGAAACTGATAGTCTGGACAATCCTCCACCATCACCCCTCACCGATTTGCAACCACCTATCCAATTTAGAGCACTTGAATAAAAACACTTATTGCACAAAACAATCTGGAGTCTGGCTGTGATTTAGAACAAATGTATTAGACATGACCGTGACAAAATGTTCATTCACATTGTGATGCTAACAAACCGCTGTCAAACAGCTGTAGTCCATGGGGAAACAAAGCAGATGTCACGCAGTGGGGCCCACATCTCTGAAAACCTAAGGGAAAGTCAAAACACAGTTACCATACACTGGGGGAAAAAGTCAGACAGTAGAGAGGTAGGAGTCATTAAGTAAATGTAATATGCCGGTGTCTACTCTTACCTGTGTGTGACTGAAAATACTGCTGTATTACTGTGTTCCTGTTCTCTATGTCGTCCTCTTCGGCTTCCTCCTCTTCACTCTCCACAGGCTCCACAGCTGCTACAACACCACCATCTGGACCATCCTCCTGCAGAAAAGGCACCTGGCGGCGCAAAGCCAGGTTGTGAAGCATACAGCAGGCCACGATGATCTGGCACACCTTCTTTGGTGAGTACATTAGGGATCCACCTGTCATATGGAGGCACCTGAACCTGGTCTTCAGGAGGCCAAAGGTTCGCTCGATCACCCTCCTAGTCTGCCCATGGGCCCCATTGTACCGTTCCTCTGACCTTGTCCTGGGATTCCTCACTGGGGTCAGTAGCCAGGACAGGTTGGGGTAACCAGAGTCCCCTAATAGCCACACCCGGTGCCTCTGGAGTTGACCCATCACATACGGAATGCTGCTATTCCGCAGGATGTAGGCGTCATGCACTGACCCAGGGAACTTGGCATTAACATGGGAGATGTACTGGTCAGCCAAACACACCATCTGTACATTCATGGAATGATAACTCTTCCGGTTCCTGTACACCTGTTCACTCCTGCTGGGGGGGACCAAAGCAACATGTGTCCCATCAATGGCACCAATGATGTTGGGGATATGTCCAAGGGCATAGAAATCACCCTTCACTGTAGGCAAATCCCCCACCTCAGGGAAAACGATGTAGCTCCGCATGTGTTTCAGCAGGGCAGACAACACTCTGGACAACACCTTGGAAAACATAGGCTGGGACATCCCTGATGATATGGCCACTGTTGTTTGAAATGACCCACTTGCTAAGAAATGGAGTACTGACAGCACCTGCACTAGAGGGGTGATCCCTGTGGGTTGGCGGATGGGTGACATCAGGTCTGGCTCCAGCTGGGCACACAGTTCCTGTATAGTGGCTCGGTCAAGCCTGTATGTCAGTATGACATGTCGTTCCTCCATTGTCGACAGGTCCACCAGCGGTCTGTACAAGGGAAGATTCCTCCATCTCCTCGCATGTCCCAGCGGACGGTGCCTATGAAGGACAACAGCGAGCACAGAGTCAAGCAAACCACAGGTACGTAACCACAGCTTGCACATAACACGATTCCCAATGCATTGAATGGCTTGTATGAGTGTTGGTGCATGGCCTAGGTATGTGTGACGCAGTTGGTAATTAGGCCATGTGGGCCCTTGAAATGGCGGCTGCCTGACCTGTGAACTGCGACAGTGGGATGTGAGGTCAATGCGCTGGCGTGGCACACCGCGGCGGTAGGCGGTCGAAGACCGCGGCGCTAAGCCGCATTGGTTAACATTGAACCCTATGGGTTTCAGGAGCCAATGACGATGTGCGCCGGCGGTCGCGGTACGCACCGCCGCGGGCATGACCGCCATTTTCTATCTGCTTAATCACTCGATACCTGATCTTCGACAGGAGAAGACCTACACTGCAAGTGCTGCTGTGACCTCGGTCTGGAAGAGACAATGGCTCATGCGACTGGGGAAAGGGCCCCTGCCTTCACTGCGGAGGAGTTGGAGAAACTTGTGGATGGGGTCCTCCCCCAGTATGCGCTACTCTACGGTCCTCCAGACCAACAGGCAGGACCATGCTTATTGGGCAATGCCTGGGTTGAGTGGGGTGGATGAAAGATGGTGGGGAGGGGAGCGATTGAGGCATGCATCAAACGACAGATGAGAGCATGTGCCACATGGCAAGGGTGGGGATGGGGGGCCACTCTCATTGAGCATGCAGAAGGTGATGCCAATTTTTCTCTCCCTGTACATGTCACATAGGTCAGCGCCCACCAGAAAGACGCGATTTGGCGTTCCATCGCCAAGGACGTCCGGACCCTGGGGGTCCACAACAGACGGGGCACCCACTGCCGTAAGAGGTGGGAGGACATCCAACGCTGGAGCAGGAAGACGGCGGTGGCTCAGCTGGGGATGGCCTCCCAACATAGGAAGGGTGCCAGTCGTCATTTGACCCCCCTGATGTCCCGGATCCTGGCGGTGGCCTACCCCGATTTGGATGGGCGCGTGAGGACATCACAGCAGACACAAGGGGGTGAGTACAAATACATTCTGCTGACTTTGCGCGCAGTGGAGGTGTCTGGGTGGGGGAGGAGGGCTGTGGGTATCCCTAGGCTAGGGCGATTTCTGTAGGCTAGGCCCCTCCGTAAGGCATGGCCCTGTGCCCCCGCCCCCCACCTCTGTAGGGTACCAAGTACAGGTATACATGGCCCTGTGTCATCTATGTGTGCAGTTGTCGTCCATAGGCTTGTAGGCCATGTCCCACGGATTGCGTAGTGGACCCCAAGTGCGCGGCGTAGTGCAGGGGGCTTCTGTGTCTGTCTTGTCCGCCAACGGTAGCGGTAATCCATGCACTCAACATGTCTTTATTTCTCCTCCCCCCCTTTTTTGTGGTCTTCCTGTTTATGTGTACATTAGCATCATCAGGCGGAGGAGAAGTGGCATCGGAGCACGAGGGAGCTGCATCTCACATGGTCATGGCGGGCCATGCAACTGACTCGGATTTCACCAGTGAGACAGAGGGCGAGGGTAGCTCCACAGCGGGGACTCGTGCTGATGTCAGTGACAGCGACTCGTCCTCTGAAGGGAGCTCCCTTGTGGTGGCGGCAACATCCGTGCCCCCCGCAACAACAGGTACAGCCGCCACCCAGCACACCAGCACCGCCCTCCCAGCAGCCCCTCAGCGTTTGCCCCATGCCCGCTCACCAAGAAGGTGGGCATCTCCTTCGCCCCAGGCACCTCAGGCCCTGCCCCTGTCACCCCTGCTGCCCTCAGTGAGGAGGTCATTGACCTCCTAAGGACCATCATTGTTGGGCAGTCTACCCTTTTGAATGCCATCCAGGGTGTACAAAGAGAGGTGCACCAGAGTAATGCATACCTGGAGGGCATTCATTCGGGTCAGGCTGCCCATCAGCGATCGTTCAATGCTCTGGCCTCAGCACTGACGGCAGCAATTGTCCCTGTCTCTAGCCTCCCCCCTCCAACTTCCTCCACCCAGACCCAATCCCCTGTACCTCTGCCTATCCCAGACACACCTACAGACCAGCCTGCACACACCTCAACACCCAAGGGAAGCTCATCCAGACATAAGCACCACACATCACACAAGCATTCACAAAAGCAACATCCACATGCAGACATACCAACAGCCACTGCCTCCACTGTGTCCCCCTCCTCCTCGTCTCCCTCCTCCCTCCCTGTGACGTCTCCACTCACACTTGCATGCACAACATCTTCAGCCACTTCGTCCATCACCAGCACACCCACCAGAACACTCCGCACACGTGCAGTCACCACCCCCACTACCATTTACACATCCCCTGTGTCCTCTCCAAGTGTGTCTGTCACCCCCTCCTCCAAACTACACAAACGCATGCAGCCACCCACCCAACAGCCATCCACCTCATGACAGCCTCCGGCCCAAGCACCTGCACCCAAAGACACCAGACTTCACACTCCTACAACCACATCCTCTTCCTCCACTCCCATACCCACTACAGCTACCCGTCCCTCTCTTTCCAAATTGCTTTTCTTTTCCAAACTTGACCTCTTTCCTACAACTCCCCCACCCCGTCCATCTCATGAGACTCCAATCAGCACCTCAGCAACCACAAAACCGGGACCTGTGAAGACTGTTGTCCATGCACTGTGGAGTCCCCCACCCTCAAGGGCATCCAGTTCAGCTAGGAGCCAAGGCACGGCCAGCCCACCACCGGAAAAGCATCCTAAGATTGCCAGTGTCCGGCGCGAGCGACCAAAGACCCCAGGGACAAAAATCCCTACATTGGCTCCGGCAGGAAGTCAGGTGCCATCTGGCACACCGCTAAAGGTGGGAAAGGGCCACAAGCGTGCAGGGAAGGGTGGGAAGGGCAGCACGCCCGACAAGTCCGGCAGCAGGCCAGCTGGCCAGGAGGGCCCCACCAGCCCCATCCCAGGTGTGCAGGAGGACACACACAGGCCCGGTACTGCAGCCCAGGAGGGCCCTGCAAACCACGTCCCAGGTGGGCAGGAGGACACCCACAGGCCGAGAACTGCAGCCCAGGAGGGCCCCGCAAGCCACCAGACAGATGGGCAGGAAGGCCCCGCCAGCCACATGTCAGGTGGCGAGTGACATCCATGCCGGATCCGCTGACCAGGACACTCATCTCAAGCACCGCTCCGCTGGGCACCGCCGTCTCAAGAACCGCTGAACTGGGCCCTTCATCTCAAGCACCGCTGAACTGGGCCCTTCATCTCAAGCACCGCTGAACAGGGCACCGCCGTCTCAAGCACCGCTGAACAGGGCACCGCCACCTCAAGCACCGCTGAACAGGGCACCGCCGTCTCAAGCACTGCTGAACTGGGCCCTTCATCTCAAGCACCGCTGAACTGGGCACCGCTGTCTCAAGCACCGCTGAACAGGGCCCTTCATCTCAAGCACCGCTCCGCTGGGCACCGCTGTCTCAAGAACCGCTGAACTGGGCCTTTCATCTCAAGCACCGCTGAACTGGGCCCTTCATCTCAAGCACCGCTGAACAGGGCACCGCCGTCTCAAGCACCGCTGAACAGGGCACAGCCGTCCCAAGCACCGCTGAACAGGGCCCTTCATCTCAAGCACCGCTGAACAGGGCCCTTCATCTCAAGCACCGCTCCACTGGGCACCGCCGTCTCAAGAACCACTGAACTGGGCCCTTCATCTCAAGCACCGCTGGCCCATTGGCGGAAGGGGCAGACCCGCATCTGTGTCGGGCAGGGCTGCACGAAGCACTCTGGGCACTAGTCCCCCTCCAGTACCAGTGGAGACTGTTATCCACTTGAGAGACTGTGGCTTTGCACTCCCCAGGATGGCACAGTGGGCAACCCACCCACTGTAGAGACTTGAGAGACTGTGGCTTTGCACTCCCCAGGATATGGCAGTGGGCAAGCCACCCACTGTAGAGACTTGAGAGACTGTGGCTTTGCACTCCCCAGGATGGCACAGTGGGCACCCCACCCACTGTAGAGACTTGAGAGACTGTGGCTTTGCACTCCCCAGGATGGCACAGTGGGCAACCCACTCGCTGTAGAGACTTGAGAGACTGTGGCTTTGCACTCCCCAGGATGGCACAGTGGCCATGGAGGCCCCTCGTGGATCTGGCGTCGTGGACTCATCTGGCTGAGGTGCCCCCGCTTCCCTTCCCCCTGAGGTGCCTGTAGTTTTCCTATCTGCAGTGTTCTCTCCGTTGGAGGCAGGTATCCTGTGTGGGCTTTGCCCATGTGTTTTGGCCCAGTGGCCCACGAACAATGGCTGATAGACATATCGGACTGGACAATTTATGTATATAAAGGTATAGATGTGTGATATATTTTATACTCAGTCTTACAATATAATTCTATATTTATAATCATTTCCTTTTGCCTTTGCATTCTTCCGGGGGATTTGGGGGTGTAACTGTGATGTGTTGCTATGCATTGATGTGTGTGTTGTAGTGGTTGAGGGTGAGGGTGGGTGTGTCGCATATGTGTGTCCCCGTAATTTTTTGCCTCCCCCTCCCCTGTGTCGTAGGTGCAGTACTCACCGTTGTCTTCTGCGCCGGCGTTCGTGCTCCTGGTAGAGGAGCAGGAAGACAATGGCTGGTAGGATGTGTAGTTCGGGTTCCATGCTGTCCAGATTCCTCGTGGGGTGTATGGAGGTGAGCGTTTTCCGTTTGAAATGGCTGTTTCCGCCGTGTTTTTATCGGCGGGGCTACCGCCCCGGAAAAGGTGGCGGATTGGTGGGTTGTGATAGGGTGGGCGGTACATTGTCTCCCGCCTGTCTGTTGGCAGTGACTGCCGCGCTGTTTGTTTGTCCCGCCGTGGTGGGCGGAATGTTAATGTGGTGGTCTCTGTTGGCGGTTTCTGCCAGGGTCGGAATTGCCGCCGCTTTAACACCGACCACCAGGGTTGGAATGACCCCCTTAGTCACCTACAAATGAAAGTACTGTCATCCTGAGTCCAGCAGTCTTGCTCAGAGCAAGAGTCCAAACTACGACATGGCGCCACCAATGATGGTGTTTAGGCACTAATTTACGGTTACCCTGACTATCACTGTCTCACAGACAACAGGTACCCTAAGTACCATTATACGGAGACATCCGTGGTCTTTGGGAGGATCCTCCTCAGCTGAACAGGTAACACCTAATTAAGCTGTAGGTTGTTCGAGCCCGAACTCATAAACAGGGAAAAAACGTCCCCTATTTTGGTGTTCCGTTTCTCTAAACAACTATGGCTGATACCATAGACATTCCTGCGAAGGCTAGACATGCACTTACACAACATTTATTAGCGCGTGGCCTTACAGAAGAGGACGGGGATGTTACTTTGATTATAGAAGCGACTGAAGCATACCAAACAGAGACTTTTACAGTTGGGTCACCTTTCCTGAGGCTGACCAAAGAACACATACATTTCACACATATGAAATTGCGAACGTTCCTGTAAGATACGAAGCATACCAATATCATGAAATATTGCTCACATACCAAGAGCATCAGAACTGGTTTGAAGGCACCCTACCACATGTACTAAGACGGGTGAGGCTAGGTCCTTTAAGTAATGAGGGACCTACATGGCCTATGTTTGCCACATATACACCTCACCCAAGCATACAGACCATGCCGATCGCAGATTTACGAGTATTATATAATGAATTAGTGGCATTATATAGACAATTGGTTCAGTTCGTAATGCGAACATTGAACACTACACCAGCGCGTCCAGCACCGCCAGTAGCTGGTGGATATCAATTGGCTACTGGGATTAATCCACAGACAGTGCATACTATTATGGGTAAAGTGCCCACGGAACGGGAAAAAATACTGTTCTGGATTGCCCAGAAAACAAATCAGCTGGAAGCTGTGTTCCCCCATACGGGGCCACAGGAAAAACATAGACTGCTGACTATGTGCTTGCCGTTTGGGATGGTTCCCTCGGTGGATGACTGTGCCACATGGGGTACAGTCTTCGCTGCCGTTTATACTACCACACATGGTACCCCTACACTTGCCAATTTACCGGAAGTGCTAAAGCAAATACAAAATGAGCATGGGGCTGCACCGGCCCTGGATCTGGGGATGAAATTGATGCGTAACTTAGACGCCGTCTCCTCAATAATACTAAGTAATATTAAATGGGAAGCGGTGGCACTGTAGATCTGTATAAATACATCACACTTTAGACAGATAATCAGAGGGATTCCAACCAGAGGGCATCGCCACCATCGCTGATACCGATGCTGCAGTCATCTTGACGCTGACCCAGTCTTCGTGTCCCTGCGGAGTCTGAGATAGAGACCTCATTCCAAGGTATCGAGGGTTGGGGCCTCCTCTCATGGACCCGGCTTTGGCAGATTAGGTTTAACAAACCCAGCTTTCCTTTAGGTAGGAGGTTAGGCCTATTCTCATTAGGGTATTAGGGCATATTCCATCTTATACATACATATATATTTCTTTCATATATTGCAAAATGGTGGGGGTCTTCATAACAATGACTCTCTTCTTCACAATACTGTTGCTTGGTATATTCATTATCCTAATCATTGCAGTTCATGCAACTTATCGCAAATTGCAGTTATGTTAAATAAAAACTATTATAACTTCACTGCATCTGTGTTATTGCCTTTGTTTGTCTGAGATATAATATATCTGGGAGAAAAGGGTAATTTCCGTTTAACCACGACAACCCTGAGATATCTTACTTTACATGCGTAAGAGACTGCTACAAATCACCTTTTACTATTGTGTTTCTGGTGAGGTACTGCTAGTGAGTCGGTAAGGTTTGGACAACAGTTACAACTAATTGTAGGAAAAGACTTAGGGGCATATTTATACTCTGTTTGCGCCGGAATTGCGTCGTTTTTTTTTTACGCAATTCCGACGCAAAACTAACTCCATATTTATACTTTGGCGTTAGACGTGTCTAGCGCCAAAGTCCATGGAGTTTGCGTCATTTTTTAGCGTGGACACCTACTTTGCGTTAATGATATGCAAGGTAGGCGTTCCCGTCTAAAAAAGTGACTCCGAGGCATGTGCGCCGTATTTACACTCCCGGGCAGAATTCACGCCCAGGAGTGGGCGGGTCCAAAAAAATGACGTACAGCCGGTTTTGCGCCGTTTTGTAGCGGCTGGTCAGGGCAGACGTTAAGGGACCTGTGGGCTCGGAAGGAGCCCAGAGGTGCCCTCCCATGCCCTCAGGGACCCCCCCTGTCACCCTTGACCACCCCAGGAGGACGCCTAAGGATGGAGGGACCCATCCCTGGGACATTAAGGTAAGTTCAGGTAAGTTTTTTTTTTGTGGCATAGGGGGGCCTGATTTGTGCCCCCTACATGCCTTTGCCCCACAGGCAAGGGGGCATGACTCCTGTCTTTACTAAGACAGGAGTCATTTCTATGGGGGTTGGGAGTCGAAAAAAATGGCGCAAATCGGGTTGAGGCGAAAAATTTGCCTCAGTCTGACTTGCCCCATTTTTTGGCGCCCAAGCTCCATATCCCCCTACGCCGGCACTGCCTGGTGTACGTCGTTTTTTTTCACGCACACCAGGCAGCGGCGGCGGCTAATGCCGGCTAACGTCATTGAATAAATACGGCTCCCGCATGGCGCTTCAGAATGGCGTTAGCCGGCGCTAATTTTTTTGACGCAAAACTGCGTTAGCGCAGTTTTGCGTCAAAAAGTATAAATATGGCCCTTAGTCACATACAAACAAAAGTACTGTCATCCTGAGATCAGCAGTCTTGCTCAGAGCAAAAGTCCAAACTACGACACATGTCTCACCTTTAACCCCTTCGCTGCCAGGCCTTTTCCCCCTCCTGTGCCGAGCCTTTTTTTGGCTATTTGGAGCAGTTCGCGCTTAGGCCCTCATAACTTTTTGTTCACGTAAGCTACCCACACCAAATTTGCGTCCTTTTTTTCCAACATCCTAGTGATTCTAGAGGTATCCAGACTTTGTGGGTTCCCCAGAAGGAGGCCAAGAAATTAGCCAAAAAACAGTGAAAATTTCGTTTTTTTTTAAAAAAAATTGGAAAAATGGGCTCCAGAAGAAGGCTTGTGGTTTTTTCCCTGAAAAGGGCATCAACAAAGGGTTTGCGGTGATAAAATCACCAGCTTCCCAGCTTTCAGGAACAGGCAGACTTGAATCAGAAAACCCAATTTTTCAACACAATTTTGGCATTTTACTGGGACATACCCCATTTTTACGATTTTTTGTGCTTTCAGCCTCCTTCCAGTCAGTGACAGAAATGGGCATGAAACCAATGCTGGATCCCAGACACCGCAACATTTCTGAAAAGTAGACAAAATTCTGAATTCAGCAAGGGGTAATTTGTGTAGATCCTACAAGGGTTTCCTACAGAAAATAACAACTGAAAAAGAAAAATATTGAAATTGAGGTGAAAAAAACAACCATTTTTCTCTAAGTTTTACTCTGTAATTTTTTCCTGCAATGTCAGATTTTCGAAAGCAATATACCGTTACGTCTGATGGACTCTTCTGGTTGCGGGGATATATAGGGCTTGTAGGTTCATCAAGAACTCTAGGTACCCAGAGCCAATAAATGACCTGCACCCTGCAGTGGGTTTTCATTCTATGCCGGGTATACAGCAATTCATTTGCTGAAATATAAAGAGTAAAAAATAGCTATCAAGAAAACCTTTGTATTTCCAAAATGGGCACAAGATAAGGTGTTGAGAAGCAGTGGTTATTTGCACATCTCTGAATTCCAGGGTGCCCATACTAGCATGTGAATTACAGGGCATTTCTTAAATAGATGTCTTTTTTACACACTGTCTTACATTTGGAAGGGAAAAATGTAGAGAAAGACAAGGGGCAATAACACTTGTTTTGCTATTCTATGTTCCCCCAAGTCTCCTGATAAAAATGATACCTCACTTGTGTGGGTAGGCCTAGCGCCCGCGACAGGATACGCCCCAAAACACAACGTGGACACATCACAGAAAACAGACCTGTTTTTAGCAAAGTGCCTACCTGTAGATTTTGGCCTTTAGCTCAGCCACCACCTAGGGAAACCTACCAAACCTGTGCATTTCTGAAAACTAGAGACAAAGGGGAATCCAAGATGGGGTGACTTGTGTGGCTGGGACCAGGTTCTGTTACCCAGAATCCTTTGCAAACCTCAAAATTTGGCTAAAAAAACACATGTTCCTCACATTTCTGTGGCAGAAAGTTCTGGAATCTGAGAGGAGCCACACATTTCCTTCCACCCAGCATTCCCCCACGTCTCCCGATAAAAATGATACCTCACTTGTGTGGGTAGGCCTAGCGCCCGCGACAGGAAACGCCCCAAAGCGCAACGTGGACACATCACAGAAAACAGACCTGTTTTTAGCAAAGTGCCTACCTGTAGATTTTGGCCTGTAGCTCAGCCGCCACCTAGGGAAACCTACCAATCCTGTGCATTTCTGAAAACTAGAGACCTAGGGGAATCCAAGATGGGGTGACTTGTGTGGCTCGGACCAGGTTCTGTTACCCAGAATCCTTTGCAAACCTCAAAATTTGGCTAAAAAAACACATGTTCCTCACATTTCTGTGGCAGAAAGTTCTAGAATCTGAGAGGAGCCACAAATTTCCTTCCACCCAGCGTTCCCCCACATCTCCCGATAAAAATGATACCTCACTTGTGTGGGTAGGCCTAGCGCCCGCGACAGGAAACGCCCCAAAGCGCAACGTGGACACAGCCAAATTTTTGAAGGAAAACAGAGGTGTTTTTTGCAAAGTGCCTACCTGTTGATTTTGGCCTGTAGCTCAGCCGCCACCTAGGGAAACCTACCAAACCTGTGCATTTCTGAAAACTAGAGACCTGGGGGAATCCAAGATGGGGTGACTTGTGTGGCTGGGACCAGGTTCTGTTACCCAGAATCCTTTGCAAAACTCAAAATTTGGCTAAAAAAACACATGTTCCTCACATTTCTGTGGCAGAAAGTTCTGGAATCTGAGAGGAGCCACAAATTTCCTTCCACCCAGCGTTCCCCCACGTCTCCCGATAAAAATGATACCTCACTTGTGTGGGTAGGCCTAGCGCCCGCGACAGGAAACGCCCCAAAGCGCAACGTGGACACATCACAGAAAACAGACCTGTTTTTAGCAAAGTGCCTACCTGTGGATTTTGGCCTGTAGCTCAGCCGCCACCTAGGGAAACCTACCAAACCTGTGCATTTCTGAAAACTAGAGACCTAGGGGAATCCAAGATGGGGTGACTTGTGTGGCTGGGACCAGGTTCTGTTACCCAGAATCCTTTGCAAACCTCAAAATTTGGCTAAAAAAACACATGTTCCTCACATTTCTGTGGCAGAAAGTTCTGGAATCTGAGAGGAGCCACAAATTTCCTTGCACCCAGCGTTCCCCCACATCTCCCGATAAAAATGATACCTCACTTGTGTGGGTAGGCCTAGCGCCCGCGACAGGAAACGCCCCAAAGCGCAACGTGGACACATCACAGAAAACAGACCTGTTTTTAGCAAAGTGCCTACCTGTGGATTTTGGCCTGTAGCTCAGCCGCCACCTAGGGAAACCTAGCAAACCTGTGCATTTCTGAAAACTAGAGACCTAGGGGAATCCAAGATGGGGTGACTTGTGTGGCTGGGACCAGGTTCTGTTACCCAGAATCCTTTGCAAACCTCAAAAGTTGGCTAAAAAAACACGTGTTCCTCACATTTCTGTGGCAGAAAGTTCTGGAATCTGAGAGGAGCCACAAATTTCCTTCCACCCAGCGTTCCCCCACGTCTCCCGATAAAAATGATACCTCACTTGTGTGGTTAGGCCTAGCGCCCACGACAGGAAACGCCCCAAAGCGCAACTTGGACACAACCAAATTTTTGAAGGAAAACAGAGGTGTTTTTTGCAAAGTGCCTACCTGTAGATTTTGGCCTGTAGCTCAGCCGCCACCTAGGGAAACCTACCAAACCTGTGCATTTCTGAAAACTAGAGACCTGGGGGAAACCAAGATGGGGGGACTTGTGTGTCTGGGACCAGGTTCTGTTACCCAGAATCCTTTGCAAACCTCAAAATGTGGCTAAAAAAACACATGTTCCTCACATTTCTGTGGCAGAAAGTTCTGGAATCTGAGAGGAGCCACAAATTTCCTTCCACCCAGCGTTCCCCCACGTCTCCCGATACAAATGATACCTCACTTGTGTGGGTAGGCCTAGCGCCCGCGACAGGAAACGCCCCAAAGCGCAACGTGGACACATCACAGAAAATAGACCTGTTTTTAGCAAAGTGCCTACCTGTGGATTTTGGCCTGTAGCTCAGCCGCCACCTGGGAAACCTACTAAACCTGTGCATTTCTGAAAACTAGAGACCTAGGGGAATCCAGGATGGGGTGACTTGTGTGGCTCGGACCAGGTTCTGTTACCCAGAATCCTTTGCAAACCTCAAAATTTGGCTAAAAAAACACATGTTCCTCACATTTCTGTGGCAGAAAGTTCTAGAATCTGAGAGGAGCCACAAATTTCCTTCCACCCAGCGTTCCCCCACATCTCCCGATAAAAATGATACCTCACTTGTGTGGGTAGGCCTAGCGCCCGCGACAGGAAACGCCCCAAAGCGCAACGTGGACACAGCCACATTTTTGAAGGAAAACAGAGGTGTTTTTTGCAAAGTGCCTACCTGTTGATTTTGGCCTGTAGCTCAGCCGCCACCTAGGGAAACCTACCAAACCTGTGCATTTCTGAAAACTAGAGACCTGGGGGAATCCAAGATGGGGTGACTTGTGTGGCTGGGACCAGGTTCTGTTACCCAGAATCCTTTGCAAAACTCAAAATTTGGCTAAAAAAACACATGTTCCTCACATTTCTGTGGCAGAAAGTTCTGGAATCTGAGAGGAGCCACAAATTTCCTTCCACCCAGCGTTCCCCCACGTCTCCCGATAAAAATGATACCTCACTTGTGTGGGTAGGCCTAGCGCCCGCGACAGGAAACGCCCCAAAGCGCAACGTGGACACATCACAGAAAACAGACCTGTTTTTAGCAAAGTGCCTACCTGTGGATTTTGGCCTGTAGCTCAGCCGCCACCTAGGGAAACCTACCAAACCTGTGCATTTCTGAAAACTAGAGACCTAGGGGAATCCAAGATGGGGTGACTTGTGTGGCTGGGACCAGGTTCTGTTACCCAGAATCCTTTGCAAACCTCAAAATTTGGCTAAAAAAACACATGTTCCTCACATTTCTGTGGCAGAAAGTTCTGGAATCTGAGAGGAGCCACAAATTTCCTTGCACCCAGCGTTCCCCCACGTCTCCCGATAAAAATGATACCTCACTTGTGTGGGTAGGCCTAGCGCCCGCGACAGGAAACGCCCCAAAGCGCAACGTGGACACATCACAGAAAACAGACCTGTTTTTAGCAAAGTGCCTACCTGTGGATTTTGGCCTGTAGCTCAGCCGCCACCTAGGGAAACCTAGCAAACCTGTGCATTTCTGAAAACTAGAGACCTAGGGGAATCCAAGATGGGGTGACTTGTGTGGCTGGGACCAGGTTCTGTTACCCAGAATCCTTTGCAAACCTCAAAAGTTGGCTAAAAAAACACGTGTTCCTCACATTTCTGTGGCAGAAAGTTCTGGAATCTGAGAGGAGCCACAAATTTCCTTCCACCCAGCGTTCCCCCACGTCTCCCGATAAAAATGATACCTCACTTGTGTGGTTAGGCCTAGCGCCCACGACAGGAAACGCCCCAAAGCGCAACGTGGACACAACCAAATTTTTGAAGGAAAACAGAGGTGTTTTTTGCAAAGTGCCTACCTGTAGATTTTGGCCTGTAGCTCAGCCGCCACCTAGGGAAACCTACCAAACCTGTGCATTTCTGAAAACTAGAGACCTGGGGGAAACCAAGATGGGGGGACTTGTGTGTCTGGGACCAGGTTCTGTTACCCAGAATCCTTTGCAAACCTCAAAATGTGGCTAAAAAAACACATGTTCCTCACATTTCTGTGGCAGAAAGTTCTGGAATCTGAGAGGAGCCACAAATTTCCTTCCACCCAGCGTTCCCCCACGTCTCCCGATAAAAATGATACCTCACTTGTGTGGGTAGGCCTAGCGCCCGCGACAGGAAACGCCCCAAAGCGCAACGTGGACACATCACAGAAAACAGACCTGTTTTTAGCAAAGTGCCTACCTGTAGATTTTGGCCTGTAGCTCAGCCGCCACCTAGGGAAACCTACCAATCCTGTGCATTTCTGAAAACTAGAGACCTAGGGGAATCCAAGATGGGGTGACTTGTGTGGCTCGGACCAGGTTCTGTTACCCAGAATCCTTTGCAAACCTCAAAATTTGGCTAAAAAAACACATGTTCCTCACATTTCTGTGGCAGAAAGTTCTAGAATCTGAGAGGAGCCACAAATTTCCTTCCACCCAGCGTTCCCCCACATCTCCCGATAAAAATGATACCTCACTTGTGTGGGTAGGCCTAGCGCCCGCGACAGGAAACGCCCCAAAGCGCAACGTGGACACAGCCAAATTTTTGAAGGAAAACAGAGGTGTTTTTTGCAAAGTGCCTACCTGTTGATTTTGGCCTGTAGCTCAGCCGCCACCTAGGGAAACCTACCAAACCTGTGCATTTCTGAAAACTAGAGACCTGGGGGAATCCAAGATGGGGTGACTTGTGTGGCTGGGACCAGGTTCTGTTACCCAGAATCCTTTGCAAAACTCAAAATTTGGCTAAAAAAACACATGTTCCTCACATTTCTGTGGCAGAAAGTTCTGGAATCTGAGAGGAGCCACAAATTTCCTTCCACCCAGCGTTCCCCCATGTCTCCCGATAAAAATGATACCTCACTTGTGTGGGTAGGCCTAGCGCCCGCGACAGGAAACGCCCCAAAGCGCAACGTGGACACATCACAGAAAACAGACCTGTTTTTAGCAAAGTGCCTACCTGTGGATTTTGGCCTGTAGCTCAGCCGCCACCTAGGGAAACCTACCAAACCTGTGCATTTCTGAAAACTAGAGACCTAGGGGAATCCAAGATGGGGTGACTTGTGTGGCTGGGACCAGGTTCTGTTACCCAGAATCCTTTGCAAACCTCAAAATTTGGCTAAAAAAACACATGTTCCTCACATTTCTGTGGCAGAAAGTTCTGGAATCTGAGAGGAGCCACAAATTTCCTTGCACCCAGCGTTCCCCCACGTCTCCCGATAAAAATGATACCTCACTTGTGTGGGTAGGCCTAGCGCCCGCGACAGGAAACGCCCCAAAGCGCAACGTGGACACATCACAGAAAACAGACCTGTTTTTAGCAAAGTGCCTACCTGTGGATTTTGGCCTGTAGCTCAGCCGCCACCTAGGGAAACCTAGCAAACCTGTGCATTTCTGAAAACTAGAGACCTAGGGGAATCCAAGATGGGGTGACTTGTGTGGCTGGGACCAGGTTCTGTTACCCAGAATCCTTTGCAAACCTCAAAAGTTGGCTAAAAAAACACGTGTTCCTCACATTTCTGTGGCAGAAAGTTCTGGAATCTGAGAGGAGCCACAAATTTCCTTCCACCCAGCGTTCCCCCACGTCTCCCGATAAAAATGATACCTCACTTGTGTGGTTAGGCTTAGCGCCCACGACAGGAAACGCCCCAAAGCGCAACGTGGACACAACCAAATTTTTGAAGGAAAACAGAGGTGTTTTTTGCAAAGTGCCTACCTGTAGATTTTGGCCTGTAGCTCAGCCGCCACCTAGGGAAACCTACCAAACCTGTGCATTTCTGAAAACTAGAGACCTGGGGGAAACCAAGATGGGGGGACTTGTGTGTCTGGGACCAGGTTCTGTTACCCAGAATCCTTTGCAAACCTCAAAATGTGGCTAAAAAAACACATGTTCCTCACATTTCTGTGGCAGAATGTTCTGGAATCTGAGAGGAGCCACAAATTTCCTTCCACCCAGCGTTCCCCCACGTCTCCCGATACAAATGATACCTCACTTGTGTGGGTAGGCCTAGCGCCCGCGACAGGAAACGCCCCAAAGCGCAACGTGGACACATCACAGAAAATAGACCTGTTTTTAGCAAAGTGCCTACCTGTGGATTTTGGCCTGTAGCTCAGCCGCCACCTGGGAAACCTACTAAACCTGTGCATTTCTGAAAACTAGAGACCTAGGGGAATCCAGGATGGGGTGACTTGTGTGGCTCGGACCAGGTTCTGTTACCCAGAATCCTTTGCAAACCTCAAAATTTGGCTAAAAAAACACATGTTCCTCACATTTCTGTGGCAGAAAGTTCTAGAATCTGAGAGGAGCCACAAATTTCCTTCCACCCAGCGTTCCCCCACATCTCCCGATAAAAATGATACCTCACTTGTGTGGGTAGGCCTAGCGCCCGCGACAGGAAACGCCCCAAAGCGCAACGTGGACACATCACAGAAAACAGACCTGTTTTTAGCAAAGTGCCTACCTGTGGATTTTGGCCTGTAGCTCAGCCGCCACCTAGGGAAACCTACCAAACCTGTGCATTTCTGAAAACTAGAGACCTAGGGGAATCCAAGATGGGGTGACTTGTGTGGCTGGGACCAGGTTCTGTTACCCAGAATCCTTTGCAAACCTCAAAATTTGGCTAAAAAAACACATGTTCCTCACATTTCTGTGGCAGAAAGTTCTGGAATCTGAGAGGAGCCACAAATTTCCTTGCACCCAGCGTTCCCCCACGTCTCCCGATAAAAATGATACCTCACTTGTGTGGGTAGGCCTAGCGCCCGCGACAGGAAACGCCCCAAAGCGCAACGTGGACACATCACAGAAAACAGACCTGTTTTTAGCAAAGTGCCTACCTGTGGATTTTGGCCTGTAGCTCAGCCGCCACCTAGGGAAACCTAGCAAACCTGTGCATTTCTGAAAACTAGAGACCTAGGGGAATCCAAGATGGGGTGACTTGTGTGGCTGGGACCAGGTTCTGTTACCCAGAATCCTTTGCAAACCTCAAAAGTTGGCTAAAAAAACACGTGTTCCTCACATTTCTGTGGCAGAAAGTTCTGGAATCTGAGAGGAGCCACAAATTTCCTTCCACCCAGCGTTCCCCCACGTCTCCCGATAAAAATGATACCTCACTTGTGTGGTTAGGCCTAGCGCCCACGACAGGAAACGCCCCAAAGCGCAACGTGGACACAACCAAATTTTTGAAGGAAAACAGAGGTGTTTTTTGCAAAGTGCCTACCTGTAGATTTTGGCCTGTAGCTCAGCCGCCACCTAGGGAAACCTACCAAACCTGTGCATTTCTGAAAACTAGAGACCTGGGGGAAACCAAGATGGGGGGACTTGTGTGTCTGGGACCAGGTTCTGTTACCCAGAATCCTTTGCAAACCTCAAAATGTGGCTAAAAAAACACATGTTCCTCACATTTCTGTGGCAGAAAGTTCTGGAATCTGAGAGGAGCCACAAATTTCCTTCCACCCAGCGTTCCCCCACGTCTCCCGATAAAAATGATACCTCACTTGTGTGGGTAGGCCTAGCGCCCGCGACAGGAAACGCCCCAAAGCGCAACGTGGACACATCACAGAAAATAGACCTGTTTTTAGCAAAGTGCCTACCTGTGGATTTTGGCCTGTAGCTCAGCCGCCACCTGGGAAACCTACTAAACCTGTGCATTTCTGAAAACTAGAGACCTAGGGGAATCCAGGATGGGGTGACTTGTGTGGCTGGGACCAGGTTCTGTTACCCAGAATCCTTTCCAAACCTCAAAATTTGGCTAAAAAAACACATGTTCCTCACATTTCTGTGGCAGAAAGTTCTGGAATCTGAGAGGAGCCACGAATTTCCTTCCACCCAGCGTTCCCCCACGTCTCCCGATAAAAATGATACCTCACTTGTGTGGGTAGGCCTAGCGCCCACGACAGGAAACGCCCCAAAGCGCAACGTGGACACAACCAAATTTTTGAAGGAAAACAGAGGTGTTTTTTGCAAAGTGCCTACCTGTAGATTTTGGCCTGTAGCTCAGCCGCCACCTAGGGAAACCTACCAAACCTGTGCATTTCTGAAACCTAGAGACCTAGGGGAATCCAAGATGGGGTGACTTGTGTGGCTGGGACCATGTTCTGTTACCCAGAATCCTTTGCAAACCTCAAAATTTGGCTAAAAAAACACATGTTCCTCACATTTCTGTGGCAGAAAGTTCTGGAATCTGAGAGGAGCCACAAATGTCCTTCCACCCAGCGTTCCCCCATGTCTCCCGATAAAAATGATACCTCACTTGTGTGGGTAGGCCTAGCGCCCGCGACAGGAAACGCCCCAAAGCGCAACGTGGACACATCACAGAAAACAGACCTGTTTTTAGCAAAGTGCCTACCTGTGGATTTTGGCCTGTAGCTCAGCCGCCACCTAGGGAAACCTACCAAACCTGTGCATTTCTGAAAACTAGAGACCTAGGGGAATCCAAGATGGGGTGACTTGTGTGGCTGGGACCAGGTTCTGTTACCCAGAATCCTTTGCAAACCTCAAAATGTGGCTAAAAAACACATGTTCCTCACATTTCTGTGGCAGAAAGTTCTGGAAACTGAGAGGAGCCACAAATTTCCTTCCACCCAGCGTTCCCCCACGTCTCCCGATAAAAATGATACCTCACTTGTGTGGGTAGGCCTAGCGCCCGCGACAGGAAACGCCCCAAAGCGCAACGTGGACACATCACAGAAAATAGACCTGTTTTTTTGCAAAGTGCCTACCTGTTGATTTTGGCCTGTAGCTCAGCCGCCACCTAGGGAAACCTACCAAACCTGTGCATTTCTGAAAACTAGAGACCTGGGGGAATCCAAGATGGGGTGACTTGTGTGGCTGGGACCAGGTTCTGTTACCCAGAATCCTTTGCAAAACTCAAAATTTGGCTAAAAAAACACATTTTCCTCACATTTCTGTGGCAGAAAGTTCTGGAATCTGAGAGGAGCCACAAATTTCCTTCCACCCAGCGTTCCCCCAAGTCTCCCGATAAAAATGATACCTCACTTGTGTGGGTAGGCCTAGCGCCCGCGACAGGAAACGCCTCAAAGCGCAACGTGGACACATCACAGAAAACAGACCTGTTTTTAGCAAAGTGCCTACCTGTGGATTTTGGCCTGTAGCTCAGCCGCCACCTAGGTAAACCTACCAAACCTGTGCATTTCTGAAAACTAGAGACCTAGGGGAATCCAAGATGGGGTGACTTGTGTGGCTGGGACCAGGTTCTGTTACCCAGAATCCTTTGCAAACCTCAAAATGTGGCTAAAAAAACACATGTTCCTCACATTTCTGTGGCAGAAAGTTCTGGAAACTGAGAGGAGCCACAAATTTCCTTCCACCCAGCGTTCCCCCACGTCTCCCGATAAAAATGATACCTCACTTGTGTGGGTAGGCCTAGCGCCCGCGACAGGAAACGCCCCAAAGCGCAACGTGGACACATCACAGAAAATAGACCTGTTTTTTGCAAAGTGCCTACCTGTTGATTTTGGCCTGTAGCTCAGCCGCCACCTAGGGAAACCTACCAAACCTGTGCATTTCTGAAAACCAGAGACCTGGGGGAATCCAAGATGGGGTGACTTGTGTGGCTGGGACCAGGTTCTGTTACCCAGAATCCTTTGCAAAACTCAAAATTTGGCTATAAAAACACATGTTCCTCACATTTCTGTGGCAGAAAGTTCTGGAATCTGAGAGGAGCCACAAATTTCCTTCCACCCAGCGTTCCCCCACGTCTCCCGATAAAAATGATACCTCACTTGTGTGGGTAGGCCTAGCGCCCGCGACAGGAAACGCCCCAAAGCGCAACGTGGACACATCACAGAAAACAGACCTGTTTTTAGCAAAGTGCCTACCTGTGGATTTTGGCCTGTAGCTCAGCCGCCACCTAGGGAAACCTACCAAACCTGTGCATTTCTGAAAACTAGAGACCTAGGGGAATCCAAGATGGGGTGACTTGTGTGGCTGGGACCAGGTTCTGTTACCCAGAATCCTTTGCAAACCTCAAAATTTGGCTAAAAAAACACATGTTCCTCACATTTCTGTGGCAGAAAGTTCTGGAATCTGAGAGGAGCCACAAATTTCCTTCCACCCAGCGTTCCCCCACGTCTCCCGATAAAAATGATACCTCACTTGTGTGGGTAGGCCTAGCGCCCGCGACAGGAAACGCCCCAAAGCGCAACGTGGACACATCACAGAAAACAGACCTGTTTTTAGCAAAGTGCCTACCTGTGGATTTTGGCCTGTAGCTCAGCCGCCACCTAGGGAAACCTAGCAAACCTGTGCATTTCTGAAAACTAGAGACCTAGGGGAATGCAAGATGGGGTGACTTGTGTGGCTGGGACCAGGTTCTGTTACCCAGAATCCTTTGCAAACCTCAAAAGTTGGCTAAAAAAACACGTGTTTCTCACATTTCTGTGGCAGAAAGTTCTGGAATCTGAGAGGAGCCACAAATTTCTTTCCACCCAGCGTTCCCCCACGTCTCCCGATAAAAATGATACCTCACTTGTGTGGGTAGGCCTAGCGCCCGCGACAGGAAACGCCCCAAAGCGCAACGTGGACACATCACAGAAAATAGACCTGTTTTTAGCAAAGTGCCTACCTGTGGATTTTGGCCTGTAGCTCAGCCGCCACCTGGGAAACCTACTAAACCTGTGCATTTCTGAAAACTAGAGACCTAGGGGAATCCAGGATGGGGTGACTTGTGTGGCTCGGACCAGGTTCTGTTACCCAGAATCCTTTGCAAACCTCAAAATTTGGCTAAAAAAACACATGTTCCTCACATTTCTGTGGCAGAAAGTTCTAGAATCTGAGAGGAGCCACAAATTTCCTTCCACCCAGCGTTCCCCCACATCTCCCGATAAAAATGATACCTCACTTGTGTGGGTAGGCCTAGCGCCCGCGACAGGAAACGCCCCAAAGCGCAACGTGGACACAGCCACATTTTTGAAGGAAAACAGAGGTGTTTTTTGCAAAGTGCCTACCTGTTGATTTTGGCCTGTAGCTCAGCCGCCACCTAGGGAAACCTACCAAACCTGTGCATTTCTGAAAACTAGAGACCTGGGGGAATCCAAGATGGGGTGACTTGTGTGGCTGGGACCAGGTTCTGTTACCCAGAATCCTTTGCAAAACTCAAAATTTGGCTAAAAAAACACATGTTCCTCACATTTCTGTGGCAGAAAGTTCTGGAATCTGAGAGGAGCCACAAATTTCCTTCCACCCAGCGTTCCCCCACGTCTCCCGATAAAAATGATACCTCACTTGTGTGGGTAGGCCTAGCGCCCGCGACAGGAAACGCCCCAAAGCGCAACGTGGACACATCACAGAAAACAGACCTGTTTTTAGCAAAGTGCCTACCTGTGGATTTTGGCCTGTAGCTCAGCCGCCACCTAGGGAAACCTACCAAACCTGTGCATTTCTGAAAACTAGAGACCTAGGGGAATCCAAGATGGGGTGACTTGTGTGGCTGGGACCAGGTTCTGTTACCCAGAATCCTTTGCAAACCTCAAAATTTGGCTAAAAAAACACATGTTCCTCTCATTTCTGTGGCAGAAAGTTCTGGAATCTGAGAGGAGCCACAAATTTCCTTGCACCCAGCGTTCCCCCACGTCTCCCGATAAAAATGATACCTCACTTGTGTGGGTAGGCCTAGCGCCCGCGACAGGAAACGCCCCAAAGCGCAACGTGGACACATCACAGAAAACAGACCTGTTTTTAGCAAAGTGCCTACCTGTGGATTTTGGCCTGTAGCTCAGCCGCCACCTAGGGAAACCTAGCAAACCTGTGCATTTCTGAAAACTAGAGACCTAGGGGAATCCAAGATGGGGTGACTTGTGTGGCTGGGACCAGGTTCTGTTACCCAGAATCCTTTGCAAACCTCAAAAGTTGGCTAAAAAAACACGTGTTCCTCACATTTCTGTGGCAGAAAGTTCTGGAATCTGAGAGGAGCCACAAATTTCCTTCCACCCAGCGTTCCCCCACGTCTCCCGATAAAAATGATACCTCACTTGTGTGGTTAGGCCTAGCGCCCACGACAGGAAACGCCCCAAAGCGCAACGTGGACACAACCAAATTTTTGAAGGAAAACAGAGGTGTTTTTTGCAAAGTGCCTACCTGTAGATTTTGGCCTGTAGCTCAGCCGCCACCTAGGGAAACCTACCAAACCTGTGCATTTCTGAAAACTAGAGACCTGGGGGAAACCAAGATGGGGGGACTTGTGTGTCTGGGACCAGGTTCTGTTACCCAGAATCCTTTGCAAACCTCAAAATGTGGCTAAAAAACACATGTTCCTCACATTTCTGTGGCAGAAAGTTCTGGAATCTGAGAGGAGCCACAAATTTCCTTCCACCCAGCGTTCCCCCACGTCTCCCGATAAAAATGATACCTCACTTGTGTGGGTAGGCCTAGCGCCCGCGACAGGAAACGCCCCAAAGCGCAACGTGGACACATCACAGAAAATAGACCTGTTTTTAGCAAAGTGCCTACCTGTGGATTTTGGCCTGTAGCTCAGCCGCCACCTTGGAAACCTACTAAACCTGTGCATTTCTGAAAACTAGAGACCTAGGGGAATCCAGGATGGGGTGACTTGTGTGGCTGGGACCAGGTTCTGTTACCCAGAATCCTTTCCAAACCTCAAAATTTGGCTAAAAAAACACATGTTCCTCACATTTCTGTGGCAGAAAGTTCTGGAATCTGAGAGGAGCCACGAATTTCCTTCCACCCAGCGTTCCCCCACGTCTCCCGATAAAAATGATACCTCACTTGTGTGGGTAGGCCTAGCGCCCACGACAGGAAACGCCCCAAAGCGCAACGTGGACACAACCAAATTTTTGAAGGAAAACAGAGGTGTTTTTTGCAAAGTGCCTACCTGTAGATTTTGGCCTGTAGCTCAGCCGCCACCTAGGGAAACCTACCAAACCTGTGCATTTCTGAAACCTAGAGACCTAGGGGAATCCAAGATGGGGTGACTTGTGTGGCTGGGACCATGTTCTGTTACCCAGAATCCTTTGCAAACCTCAAAATTTGGCTAAAAAAACACATGTTCCTCACATTTCTGTGGCAGAAAGTTCTGGAATCTGAGAGGAGCCACAAATTTCCTTCCACCCAGCGTTCCCCCATGTCTCCCGATAAAAATGATACCTCACTTGTGTGGGTAGGCCTAGCGCCCGCGACAGGAAACGCCCCAAAGCGCAACGTGGACACATCACAGAAAACAGACCTGTTTTTAGCAAAGTGCCTACCTGTGGATTTTGGCCTGTAGCTCAGCCGCCACCTAGGGAAACCTACCAAACCTGTGCATTTCTGAAAACTAGAGACCTAGGGGAATCCAAGATGGGGTGACTTGTGTGGCTGGGACCAGGTTCTGTTACCCAGAATCCTTTGCAAACCTCAAAATTTGGCTAAAAAAACACATGTTCCTCTCATTTCTGTGGCAGAAAGTTCTGGAATCTGAGAGGAGCCACAAATTTCCTTGCACCCAGCGTTCCCCCACGTCTCCCGATAAAAATGATACCTCACTTGTGTGGGTAGGCCTAGCGCCCGCGACAGGAAACGCCCCAAAGCGCAACGTGGACACATCACAGAAAACAGACCTGTTTTTAGCAAAGTGCCTACCTGTGGATTTTGGCCTGTAGCTCAGCCGCCACCTAGGGAAACCTAGCAAACCTGTGCATTTCTGAAAACTAGAGACCTAGGGGAATCCAAGATGGGGTGACTTGTGTGGCTGGGACCAGGTTCTGTTACCCAGAATCCTTTGCAAACCTCAAAAGTTGGCTAAAAAAACACGTGTTCCTCACATTTCTGTGGCAGAAAGTTCTGGAATCTGAGAGGAGCCACAAATTTCCTTCCACCCAGCGTTCCCCCACGTCTCCCGATAAAAATGATACCTCACTTGTGTGGTTAGGCCTAGCGCCCACGACAGGAAACGCCCCAAAGCGCAACGTGGACACAACCAAATTTTTGAAGGAAAACAGAGGTGTTTTTTGCAAAGTGCCTACCTGTAGATTTTGGCCTGTAGCTCAGCCGCCACCTAGGGAAACCTACCAAACCTGTGCATTTCTGAAAACTAGAGACCTGGGGGAAACCAAGATGGGGGGACTTGTGTGTCTGGGACCAGGTTCTGTTACCCAGAATCCTTTGCAAACCTCAAAATGTGGCTAAAAAACACATGTTCCTCACATTTCTGTGGCAGAAAGTTCTGGAATCTGAGAGGAGCCACAAATTTCCTTCCACCCAGCGTTCCCCCACGTCTCCCGATAAAAATGATACCTCACTTGTGTGGGTAGGCCTAGCGCCCGCGACAGGAAACGCCCCAAAGCGCAACGTGGACACATCACAGAAAATAGACCTGTTTTTAGCAAAGTGCCTACCTGTGGATTTTGGCCTGTAGCTCAGCCGCCACCTGGGAAACCTACTAAACCTGTGCATTTCTGAAAACTAGAGACCTAGGGGAATCCAGGATGGGGTGACTTGTGTGGCTGGGACCAGGTTCTGTTACCCAGAATCCTTTCCAAACCTCAAAATTTGGCTAAAAAAACACATGTTCCTCACATTTCTGTGGCAGAAAGTTCTGGAATCTGAGAGGAGCCACGAATTTCCTTCCACCCAGCGTTCCCCCACGTCTCCCGATAAAAATGATACCTCACTTGTGTGGGTAGGCCTAGCGCCCACGACAGGAAACGCCCCAAAGCGCAACGTGGACACAACCAAATTTTTGAAGGAAAACAGAGGTGTTTTTTGCAAAGTGCCTACCTGTAGATTTTGGCCTGTAGCTCAGCCGCCACCTAGGGAAACCTACCAAACCTGTGCATTTCTGAAACCTAGAGACCTAGGGGAATCCAAGATGGGGTGACTTGTGTGGCTGGGACCATGTTCTGTTACCCAGAATCCTTTGCAAACCTCAAAATTTGGCTAAAAAAACACATGTTCCTCACATTTCTGTGGCAGAAAGTTCTGGAATCTGAGAGGAGCCACAAATTTCCTTCCACCCAGCGTTCCCCCATGTCTCCCGATAAAAATGATACCTCACTTGTGTGGGTAGGCCTAGCGCCCGCGACAGGAAACGCCCCAAAGCGCAACGTGGACACATCACAGAAAACAGACCTGTTTTTAGCAAAGTGCCTACCTGTGGATTTTGGCCTGTAGCTCAGCCGCCACCTAGGGAAACCTACCAAACCTGTGCATTTCTGAAAACTAGAGACCTAGGGGAATCCAAGATGGGGTGACTTGTGTGGCTGGGACCAGGTTCTGTTACCCAGAATCCTTTGCAAACCTCAAAATGTGGCTAAAAAACACATGTTCCTCACATTTCTGTGGCAGAAAGTTCTGGAAACTGAGAGTAGCCACAAATTTCCTTCCACCCAGCGTTCCCCCACGTCTCCCGATAAAAATGATACCTCACTTGTGTGGGTAGGCCTAGCGCCCGCGACAGGAAACGCCCCAAAGCGCAACGTGGACACATCACAGAAAATAGACCTGTTTTTTGCAAAGTGCCTACCTGTTGATTTTGGCCTGTAGCTCAGCCGCCACCTAGGGAAACCTACCAAACCTGTGCATTTCTGAAAACTAGAGACCTGGGGGAATCCAAGATGGGGTGACTTGTGTGGCTGGGACCAGGTTCTGTTACCCAGAATCCTTTGCAAAACTCAAAATTTGGCTAAAAAAACACATTTTCCTCACATTTCTGTGGCAGAAAGTTCTGGAATCTGAGAGGAGCCACAAATTTCCTTCCACCCAGCGTTCCCCCAAGTCTCCCGATAAAAATGATACCTCACTTGTGTGGGTAGGCCTAGCGCCCGCGACAGGAAACGCCCCAAAGCGCAACGTGGACACATCACAGAAAACAGACCTGTTTTTAGCAAAGTGCCTACCTGTGGATTTTGGCCTGTAGCTCAGCCGCCACCTAGGTAAACCTACCAAACCTGTGCATTTCTGAAAACTAGAGACCTAGGGGAATCCAAGATGGGGTGACTTGTGTGGCTGGGACCAGGTTCTGTTACCCAGAATCCTTTGCAAACCTCAAAATGTGGCAAAAAAAACACATGTTCCTCACATTTCTGTGGCAGAAAGTTCTGGAAACTGAGAGGAGCCACAAATTTCCTTCCACCCAGCGTTCCCCCACGTCTCCCGATAAAAATGATACCTCACTTGTGTGGGTAGGCCTAGCGCCCGCGACAGGAAACGCCCCAAAGCGCAACGTGGACACATCACAGAAAATAGACCTGTTTTTTGCAAAGTGCCTACCTGTTGATTTTGGCCTGTAGCTCAGCCGCCACCTAGGGAAACCTACCAAACCTGTGCATTTCTGAAAACCAGAGACCTGGGGGAATCCAAGATGGGGTGACTTGTGTGGCTGGGACCAGGTTCTGTTACCCAGAATCCTTTGCAAAACTCAAAATTTGGCTATAAAAACACATGTTCCTCACATTTCTGTGGCAGAAAGTTCTGGAATCTGAGAGGAGCCACAAATTTCCTTCCACCCAGCGTTCCCCCACGTCTCCCGATAAAAATGATACCTCACTTGTGTGGGTAGGCCTAGCGCCCGCGACAGGAAACGCCCCAAAGCGCAACGTGGACACATCACAGAAAACAGACCTGTTTTTAGCAAAGTGCCTACCTGTGGATTTTGGCCTGTAGCTCAGCCGCCACCTAGGGAAACCTACCAAACCTGTGCATTTCTGAAAACTAGAGACCTAGGGGAATCCAAGATGGGGTGACTTGTGTGGCTGGGACCAGGTTCTGTTACCCAGAATCCTTTGCAAACCTCAAAATTTGGCTAAAAAAACACATGTTCCTCACATTTCTGTGGCAGAAAGTTCTGGAATCTGAGAGGAGCCACAAATTTCCTTCCACCCAGCGTTCCCCCACGTCTCCCGATAAAAATGATACCTCACTTGTGTGGGTAGGCCTAGCGCCCGCGACAGGAAACGCCCCAAAGCGCAACGTGGACACATCACAGAAAACAGACCTGTTTTTAGCAAAGTGCCTACCTGTGGATTTTGGCCTGTAGCTCAGCCGCCACCTAGGGAAACCTAGCAAACCTGTGCATTTCTGAAAACTAGAGACCTAGGGGAATGCAAGATGGGGTGACTTGTGTGGCTGGGACCAGGTTCTGTTACCCAGAATCCTTTGCAAACCTCAAAAGTTGGCTAAAAAAACACGTGTTTCTCACATTTCTGTGGCAGAAAGTTCTGGAATCTGAGAGGAGCCACAAATTTCTTTCCACCCAGCGTTCCCCCACGTCTCCCGATAAAAATGATACCTCACTTGTGTGGGTAGGTCTAGCGCCCACGACAGGAAACGCCCCAAAGCGCAACGTGGACACAACCAAATTTTTGAAGGAAAACAGAGGTGTTTTTTGCAAAGTGCCTACCTGTAGATTTTGGCCTGTAGCTCAGCCGCCACCTAGGGAAACCTACCAAACCTGTGCATTTCTGAAAACTAGAGACCTGGGGGAAACCAAGATGGGGGGACTTGTGTGTCTGGGACCAGGTTCTGATACCCAGAATCCTTTGCAAACCTCAAAATGTGGCTAAAAAAACACATGTTCCTCACATTTCTGTGGCAGAAAGTTCTGGAATCTGAGAGGAGCCACAAATTTCCTTCCACCCAGCGTTCCCCCACGTCTCCCGATAAAAATGATACCTCACTTGTGTGGGTAGGCCTAGCGCCCGCGACAGGAAACGCCCCAAAGCGCAATGTGGACACATCACAGAAAATAGACCTGTTTTTAGCAAAGTGCCTACCTGTGGATTTTGGCCTGTAGCTCAGCCGCCACCTAGGGAAACCTACTAAACCTGTGCATTTCTGAAAACTAGAGACCTAGGGGAATCCAGGATGGGGTGACTTGTGTGGCTGGGACCAGGTTCTGTTACCCAGAATCCTTTGCAAACCTCAAAATTTGGCTAAAAAAACACATGTTCCTCACATTTCTGTGGCAGAAAGTTCTGGAATCTGAGAGGAGCCACAAATTTCTTTCCACCCAGCGTTCCCCCACGTCTCCCGATAAAAATGATACCTCACTTGTGTGGGTAGGCCTAGCGCCCACGACAGGAAACGCCCCAAAGCGCAACGTGGACACAACCAAATTTTTGAAGGAAAACAGAGGTGTTTTTTGCAAAGTGCCTACCTGTAGATTTTGGCCTGTAGCTCAGCCGCCACCTAGGGAAACCTACCAAACCTGTGCATTTCTGAAAACTAGAGACCTAGTGGAATCCAAGATGGGGTGACTTGTGTGGCTGGGACCAGGTTCTGTTACCCAGAATCCTTTGCAAACCTCAAAATTTGGCTAAAAAAACACATGTTCCTCACATTTCTGTGGCAGAAAGTTCTGGAATCTGAGAGGAGCCACAAATTTCCATCCACCCAGCGTTCCCCCACGTCTCCCGATAAAAATGATACCTCACTTGTGTGGGTAGGCCTAGCGCCCGCTACAGGAAACGCCCCAAAGCGCAACGTGGACACATCACAGAAAACAGACCTGTTTTTAGCAAAGTGCCTTCCTGTGGATTTTGGCCTGTAGCTCAGCCGCCACCTAGGGAAACCTACCAAACCTGCGCATTTCTGAAAACTAGAGACCTAGGGGAATCCAAGATGGGGTGACTTGTGTGGCTGGGACCAGGTTCTGTTACCCAGAATCCTTTGCAAACCTCAAAATGTGGCTAAAAAAACACATGTTCCTCATATTTCTGTGGCAGAAAGTTCTGGAAACTGAGAGGAGCCACAAATTTCCTTCCACCCAGCGTTCCCCCATGTCTCCCGATAAAAATGATACCTCACTTGTGTGGGTAGGCCTAGCGCCCGCGACAGGAAACACCCCAAAGCGCAACGTGGACACATCACAGAAAATAGACCTCTTTTTAGCAAAGTGCCTACCTGTGGATTTTGGCCTGTAGCTCAGCCGCCACCTAGGGAAACCTACTAAACCTGTGCATTTCTGAAAACTAGAGACCTAGGGAAATCCAAGATGGGGTGACTTGTGTGGCTGGGACCAGGTTCTGTTACCCAGAATCCTTTGCAAACCTCAAAATTTGGCTAAAAAAACACATGTTCCTCCCATTTCTGTGGCAGAAAGTTCTGGAATCTGAGAGGAGCCACAAATTTCCTTCCACCCAGCGTTCCCCCACGTCTCCCGATAAAAATGATACCTCACTTGTGTGGGTAGGCCTAGCGCCCGCTACAGGAAACGCCCCAAAGCGCAACGTGGACACATCACAGAAAACAGACCTGTTTTTAGCAAAGTGCCTTCCTGTGGATTTTGGCCTGTAGCTCAGCCGCCACCTAGGGAAACCTACCAAACCTGTGCATTTCTGAAAACTAGAGACCTAGGGGAATCCAAGATGGGGTGACTTGTGTGGCTGGGACCAGGTTCTGTTACCCAGAATCCTTTGCAAACCTCAAAATGTGGCTAAAAAAACACATGTTCCTCACATTTCTGTGGCAGAAAGTTCTGGAAACTGAGAGGAGCCACAAATTTCCTTCCACCCAGCGTTCCCCCACGTCTCCCGATAAAAATGATACCTCACTTGTGTGGGTAGGCCTAGCGCCCGCGACAGGAAACACCCCAAAGCGCAACGTGGACACATCACAGAAAATAGACCTCTTTTTAGCAAAGTGCCTACCTGTGGATTTTGGCCTGTAGCTCAGCCGCCACCTAGGGAAACCTACTAAACCTGTGCATTTCTGAAAACTAGAGACCTAGGGAAATCCAAGATGGGGTGACTTGTGTGGCTGGGACCAGGTTCTGTTACCCAGAATCCTTTGCAAACCTCAAAATTTGGCTAAAAAAACACATGTTCCTCACATTTCTGTGGCAGAAAGTTCTGGAATCTGAGAGGAGCCACAAATTTCCTTCCACCCAGCGTTCCCCCACGTCTCCCGATAAAAATGACACCTCACTTGTGTGGGTAGGCCTAGCGCCCACGATAGGAAACGCCCCAAAGCGCAACGTGGACACAACCAAATTTTTGAAGGAAAACAGAGGTGTTTTTTGCAAAGTGCCTACCTGTAGATTTTGGCCTGTAGCTCAGCCGCCACCTAGGGAAACCTACAAAACCTGTGCATTTCTGAAAACTAGAGACCTAGGGGAATCCAAGATGGGGTGACTTGTGTGGCTGGGACCAGGTTCTGTTACCCAGAATCCTTTGCAAACCTCAAAATGTGGCTAAAAAAACACATGTTCCTCACATTTCTGTGGCAGAAAGTTCTGGAATCTGAGAGGAGCCACAAATTTCCTTCCACCCAGCGTTCCCCCACGTCTCCCGATAAAAATGATACCTCACTTGTGTGGGTAGGCCTAGCGAATGGGCTAAAATAAATTTGCCCCCTGAACCCCCCCCCCCCCCGGAGCGACCATTGCCTACGGGGTTGCTCCCCCTGCGTGACATTGGCGCCAAAAAACAAATCCCGGTGCCTAGTGGTTTCTGCCCCCTTGGGGCAGATTGACCTAAAATCGACCAATCTGCCCCCAAGGGGGGCAGAAATGGTCTAAACACAGTTTGCCCCCCAGGGGAGCGACCCTTGTCTGATGGGTCGCTCCCCATCTCTAAAAAAACAAACAAACAAAAAAAAATAACAAATAAAAAAAATTGCCCTGGCGCCTACAGGTTTCTGCCCCCCCTGGGGGCAGATCGGCCGAATAATAGGCCGATCTGCCCCCAGGGGGGGCAGAAATGGCCTAAAATAAATTTGCCACCGAACACCCACCCCCCCCACCCCCCGGAGCGACCCTTGCCTACGGGGTCGCTCCCCTTGCGTGACATTGGCGCCAAAAAACAAATCCCCGGTGCCTAGTGGTTTCTGCCCCCTTGGGGCAGATTGACCTAAAATCGACCAATCTGGGGGCAGAAATGGTCTAAATACAATTTCCCCCCGAGGGGAGCGACCCTTGCCTGATGGGTCGCTGCCCATCTCTAAAAAAAAAAAAAAAAAAAAAAAAAAAAAACACACAAAAAAAATTTACCCTGGCGCCTAGAGGTTTCTGCCCCCCCTGGGGGTAGATCGGCCTAATACCAATAGGGCGATCTGCCCCCAGGGGGGACAGAGATGGCCTAAAATAATTTTGCCCCACCCCCCCGGGGAGCGTCCCTTGACTACAAGGTCGCTCCCTTTGTGTGACGGCGCAAAAAAAAGATCCCTGGTGCATAGTGGTTTCTGCCCCCCTTGGGGGCAGATTGACCTAAAATCAGCCGATCTGCCCCCAAAGCGGGCAGAAATGGCCTAAATACATTTTGCCCCTCCAGGGGAGCGACCCTTGTCCAAGGGGGTCGCTCCCCATCTGTAAAACAGAAAAAAAAAAAAAAAACTGGTGCCTAGTGGTTTCTGCCCCCCTTGGGGGCAGATCAGCCGAATCAAAATAGCCTGATCTACCCCCCCCAGGGGGGCAGAAATGGCCTAAAATAATCCCCCCCCCCAGGGAGCGAACCTTGCCTAAGGGGTCGCTCCCCTTGCGTGAAATTCACGCAAAAAAAAAACTCCCTGGTGTCTAATGGTTTCTGCCCCCCTTGGGAGCAGATTGGCCTCATCAAAATAGGCCAATCTGCCCCCAAGGGGGGCAGAAATGGCCTAAATATAATTTGCCCCCTAGGGGATCGACCCTTGCCTAAGGGGTCGCTCCCCACCTAAAAAAAAAAGAAAACATAACAAAAAGAAAAAAAAAAAAAGATACCTGGTGCCTAGAGGTTTCTGCCCCCCCTGGGAGCAGATCGGCCTAATAATAGGCCGATCTGTCCCCAGGGGGGGCAGAAAAGGCCTTCCCCAAAAAATGCCCCCCCTGGGAGCGACGTTGCCAAAGGGGTCGCTCCCGTTGCGTGAAATTCGCGCGCAAAAACAAACTCCCTGGTGTCTAATGGTTTCTGCCCCCCTTGGGGGCAGATTGGCCTCATCAAAATAGGCCAATCTGCCCCCAAGGGGGGCAGAAATGGCCTAAATATATATTGCGCTGTAGTGGAGCAACCCTTGCCTAAGGGATCGCTCCCCACCTAAAAAAAAAAGAAATCATCACAAAAAAAAAAAAAAAAAAAAAAAAAAAAGGTCCCTGGTGCCTAATAATAGGCCAATCTGCCCCCAGGGAGGGCAGAAAAGGCCTTCCTAAAAAAATGCCCTCCCGGGAGCGACCCTTGCCCAAGGGGTCGCTCCCTTTTGCCAATTTCACTGAAAAAAAAAAAAATCCCTGGTGTCTAGTGGGGTTTCAAAAGCCGGATTGCAAGCAATCCGGCTTTTGAAACCTGTGAGAGACTTCAAAGGGAAGGAAATACATTTCCTTCCCTTTGAAGCCTCTCGGGGCCTCCCCCATGGGATTGAAAAAGAAATGCAAAAGCATTTCTCTTTCAATCGTCCTGGAAGCTCTGCTTCCAGCACGATGGGGGAGACCCTGTGACTAATCAGCGCGCGCTCGCGCGCTGACGTCACAGGGGGGGTTGGGGGGGTCGGGGGGTCGTGGTGGAAGGGGAAGGGCTTCCCCTTCCATCCCTGACTTGGGGGGGTGGGGGGGAACCCCTCAGAGGGAGCGCTAGCGCTCCCTCTGGGCTCTGTGCACAGGACGTAATGGTTACGTCCTGGGCACAGCAGCACTGTGCCTCAGGACGTAACCATTACGTCCTGGGCACAGAAGGGGTTAACATACCCTGCACCCTGCCCATGGGGCTACCAAGTGCCTACCTTAGTGGTGCCTTACAATTATAAGAGGGAAGGTTTCGGCCTCACAAGTGGGTACATTTGCCAAGTCTAACTGTCAGCTTAAAACTGTACACACAGATACTGCAGTGGCAGGTCTGAGCCATGTTTACAGGCCTACTAGTGTGAGTAGCACAACCAGTGCTGCAGGCCCACTAGTAGCATTTGATTTACAGGCCCTGGGCACCTCTAGTGCACTTTACTAGGGACTTACTAGTAAATCAAATATGCCAATCATGGAAGAGCCAATTATACATTAATTTTGCATAGGAGCACTTGCACTTTAGCACTGATTAGCAGTGGTAAAGTGCCCAGAGTTTTTCAAAAAACAGCAAAAAACAGAGCCCAGCACACATCAACAACCATGGGAAGCAGAGGCAAAAAGTTAGGGGAGACCACGCCAAGGATGCCAAGTCTAACAGTGGGAATCTAGATCTGGAGGAGGAAATATGAATGGAAAGAGAGACATACAAAGTTGGACAGAGGCAATAATAAGCACACATGAGATAGAAGGATGGAGGAATGATTTGCTTAGTAATTTGATGTTCTCAATGATGGATGGGTGGATTGGTGGAAGATTGGATGGATGAAGTCTACAGTACTTTTTTCAACTGTGTATGCCACTCCTTTAAATGAAAGAAAATATTGCTAATAACTGTTGCTTGGTGAAACTCAGAGTACATGTTTTTATATTATCATAAATATCTATGTGAAATTTTGATTATCATCAGAAGAATCAGCAACAGAGTTCAAACTTGATAAATTCAGAGTGCAATTTAAATAATCTAATTTTCAAAACATTGCTTTCTGCTGTAGCTAGGGCCTTTTGCATTAATCCTGCAACTACATCCTTGGTATGGAAAATGTGATTTTCAGGGTGCTGAGCTTATTCCGCCGTTCGAACTCCTCTCAGCTTCAGGTCATGAATTTATTTCATTGTGCAACACAAGGGCTTTATTCACATTTTGAGTTGTGAGGTTGGTATATCAAAAGGTTTTACCCTTTTGCATCTATGGGAAATTGCGTTGACTCGTGAGGGGCTAAATATTCTTCAGCGATGACGTTTTTTTATTTTTATTCAAACCACATTTACCTAATTCCACACATCTAAATAAAATGAGAGGTACAAATATGATGTACCCCAGGCGGTATTTATCACACTCTGCAAAAAGAACTCAAATCACCAGCCTTAGATTAAGATGATTGATGGAACGGGTCTAGAAGGCGACAAGATGAAGTCAGAACTGTGCGCACTGTGGGCTTTTCATTTCAGAAATGACATTTCTCTTGTGAAAAAAGTCACATTTAACAAAAATACCGTGAATGAAAAATATATGACGTTATTTAGATTGGAAATCTCTAAAGGGAACAGCGTGTTCTTGGCGGACATCATTGACTTTCTATCGAAATAGTACATCCAAATTCACCACCTGCCAAATAAACAGTTATTAGACAAGGGAGAAGATTATCACGGCAAACAACACCGCTGCACATTTCGTGAAACATATTGTCAGCTATTATGACATATGCAGGTTGCTTATTTGTTTTGAGAGCAATTTCTGCCATTTTAAAATAACTTTTTTTGAAGAATTACACATTTTCGACTTTCACTTCAGTGAGCACTGTGTGAGAAAAAAAGCAATTTAGTGGTTCAAAATACGTGTGGATTGTAAACAGAAGCGTGGGTTTCAAAGCAATACAACATTTAAATGGGACATGGCTTACTTCAGTGGGTAATAACCATAAATAATCAAATAACCAGCGTAGCCTTCCAACACTTTTATGAGGCTCCGTCAGGTATTGAATCTCAGGAACCTAGTCTATAAGCAATTTCATTTAAATAGCAGCCTTTGTAAACCATTTGTATTTCCTAGCACAAATGCCATTGTCAGCCTTGAGGGAAATGTTGGAAATTATGCATTCATGACAAAAGGCAAAGGTTTGTTCTATATAGAAGTGGAAGTTCACTGTGTAGAACTCACGTCTAAAAAGAAAATATCCCCTTGCACTAAAGCAGACACATACTCTGTCTCCATCTTTCTAAAGTAAGGAGTGTCAAAATGTTAGGAGACTATTTCAAAGCAGAAAGCAAGATTATATTTATCATCAATTACATCATATTGACAATAAGAATTGTAAGGAAATGGCTCCTTGGCATGGTTACCCCCTGACTTTTTGCCTTTGCTGATGCCAAGTTATGATTTGAAAGTGTGCTGAGGCCTGCTAACCAGGCCCCAGCACCAGTGTTCTCTCCCTAAACTGTACCTTTGTCTCCACAATTGGCACAACCCTGGCACCCAGGTAAGTCCCTTGTAACTGGTACCCCTGGTACCAAGTGCCCTGATGCCAGAGAAGGTCTCTAAGGGCTGCAACATGTCTTATGCCACCCTAGGGACCCCTCACTCAGCACAGACACACTGCTTGCCAGCTTGTGTGTGCTGGTGTGGAGAAAATTACTAAGTCGACATGGCACTCCCCTCAGGGTGCCATGCCAACCTCCCACTGCCTGTGGCATAGGTAAGTCACCCCTCTAGCAGGCCTTACAGCCCTAAGGCAGGGTGCACTATACCACAGGTGAGGGCATAGGTGCATGAGCACTATTCCCCTACAGTGTCTAAGCAAAACCTTAGACATTGTAAGTGCAGGGTAGCCATAAGAGTATATGGTGTGGGAGTCTGTCAAACACGAACTCCACAGCACCATAATGGTTACACTGAAAACTGGGAAGTTTTGTATCAAACTTCTCAGCACAATAAATGCACACTGATGCCAGTGTGAACTTTATTGTAAAAATACACCCAGAGGGCATCGTAGAGATGCCCCCTGAAAACATACCCGACTCCAGTGTGAGCTGACTAGTTTTTGCCAGACATGTTGCTGGCCACATGGGTAGAGTGCCTTTGTCACTCTGTGGCCAGTAACACAGCCTGTACTGGGTGGAGGTGCTTCACACCTCCCCCTGCAGGAGCTGTAACACCTGGTGGTGAGCCTCAAAGGCTCACCCCCTTTGTTAAGCACCACAGGGCATCCCAGCTAGTGGAGATGCCCGCCCCTACGGCCACTGCCCCCACTTTTGGTGGCAAGGCTGGAGGAGATAATGAGGAAAACAAGGAGGAGTCACTCCTCAGTCAGGACAGCCCGAAGATGTCCTGAGCAGAGGTGATTCTGACTTTTAGAAATCCTCCATCTTGCAGATGGAGGATCCCCCCAATAGGATTAGGGATGTACCCCCCTCCCCACAGGGAGGAGGCACAAAGAGGGTGTAGCCACCCTCAGTGCCAGTAGCCATTGGCTACTGCCCTCCCAGACCTAAACACACCCCTAAATTGAGTATTTAAGGGCTCCCAGAACCAAGGAAGATAGATTCCTGCAACCTGAAGACAAAGAAGGACTGCTGACCTGAAGCCCTGCAGAGAAGACAGAGACACCAACTGCTTTGACCCCAGCCCTACCGGCCTGTCTCCCCACTTCAAGAAAAACTGCAACAGCGACGCATCCCCAGGGTCCAGCGACCACTGAAGCCTCAGAGGACTACCCTGCATCTAAAAGGACCAAGAAGCTCCCGAGAGCAGCGGCACTGTTCAAGAAACTGCAACAACTTGCAACAAAGAAGCAACTTTTAAAGACCACACGTTTCCCGCCGGAAGCGTGAGACTTTCCACTCTGCACCCGACGCCCATGGCTCGACCTGCAGAAAACTAACACCACAGGGAGGACTCCCCGGCGACTGCAAGCCTGGGAGTAGCCAGAGTTCACCCCCCTGAGCTGCAACAGCGGTGCCTGCAGAGGGAATCCAGAGGCTCCCCCTGACCGCGACTGCCTGCTTCAAGGAACCCGACGCCTGGAAAACACACTGCACCCGCAGCCCCCAGGACCTGAAGGAACCGAACTCAGTGCAGGAGCGACCCCCAGGTGATCCTCTTCCTAGCCCAGGTGGTGGCTACCCCGAGGAGCCCCCCCCCCCTGTGCCTGCCTGCATCGCTGAAGAGACCCCCGGGTCTCCCCATTGATCCCTATTGGAAATCCGACGCCTGTTTGCACTTTGCACTCGGCCGCCCCTGTGCCACTGAGGGGGTACTTTCTGTGCCTGCTTGTGTACCCCCATGTGCCCTATAAAACCCCCCTGGTCTGCCCTCTGAAGTCGTGGGTACTTACCTGCTGGCAGACTGGAACCGGGGCACCCCTATTTCCATTGAAGCCTATGTGTTTTGGGCACCACTTGACCTCTGCACCTGACCGTCCCTGAGCTGCTGGTGTGGTAACTTTGGGGTTGCCTTGAACCCTCAATGGTGGGCTACCATGGACCCAACTTTGAACCCTGTAAGTGTTTTACTTACCTGTGACCTTAACATTTACTTACCTCCCCCAGGAACTGTTGATTTTTGCACTGTGTTCACTTTTAAAATAGCTTATTGCCATTTTTGCCAAAACTGTACATGCTATTGTGATAATTCAAAGTTCCTAAGATACCTGAGTGAAATACCTTTCATTTAAAGTATTGTTTGTAAATCTTAAACCTGTGGTTCTTCAAATAAACTAAGAAAATATATTTTTCTAAATAAAAACCTATTGGCCTGGAATTGTCTTTGAGTGTGTGTTCCTCATTTATTGCCTGTGTGTGTACAACAAATGCCTAACACTACCCTCTGATAAGCCTACGCTCGACCACACTACCACAAAATAGAGCATTAGAATCATCTCTTTTTGTAACTATCTAACTTCTATTTAACCCACCATTTGCTTTTTTTCAAACAACAAATAAAAACAGATAATATGGAACTTGTCAAAACAGGCAGACCAGGCAGCTTCCCTTCTGGCCCCACCACAAATCTTCAAGAACATCATTTCAGCAACCTCTGCTGCCACCCTAGGCAGAAGACTCATCAACAGTTCCTTGACAAAAGACGTTTTTCTGGAAGACTTAAAAAGGCATACATACTCCCACTGTTAAAGAAAAACCTGGACTCTTCAGACCCAAACAGCTACAGACCTATTTCAAACAGACCATTCCTCTGCAAATGAATAAAAAGAGCAACATTCATCAAGATATCACATTTCTCTTAAGATAACTCTGTACTTTCTGACTTCCAAACAGGATTCATCCAGGAAGAGGCACAGAATCTTCCCTAATTGCCATCTGAGATGACCTTAAAAACACAGTAGACCACAACAGGTTGGTGCACTACTTCTCTTGGACCATTCAGCTGCCTGTGACACAGCTGATTGTTCGAAAGTGTAGTATTATGCAGTGAAGTTAAGCTTCACTTTGTAATACTCTCACAATACCCTAAATGGGGTCCTTTGGGTTCCCAATAATAAATCCCTAACTCAGTCCTGATAGCGTGGCACAGAGCAGTAAGATTTTACTATTGGAACATTTTTAAAGCATTTCAGAGTACCAACATCGACGATAAGTAAATGAGAAGACTTGAAAGAAATCTAACACCAATTTATAAAAAAAGAGCAGATTTGTATTTAAATTTTGCGACCAAAATGAGCACAAATTGATCAGTTTAATCAGAGTTATAGATTTGAGAATGAAAAATAATTATTTTCAGTTCACTGCTGTCAAACTTTAACAGTGCGGTCAATGGAGAAAACAGCTAGTGACAATTGGTCATTTGCAGGTCGAGTATAGTGGAAACCACTGGATGTTAAGGTGACGTGGGTCCCAGGACCAGGGTTCAGCAGTCAGTCCAATTTTACCTGTATCGTATTTCCCGGATGCAGAGCTGTCCTGGCTGCCCTTGGTGCTGAAAGCAGTAGAAGCAGGTGCAGGAAATCACCCTATTGACACTCGGTCACTTGCAGGTCGAATTGAGGGGAACCCACTGGGGATTAAGATGGTGTGGATTCCTGAATGAAGGTTCACCCTGGCAGTACAACACAACTTTGCTCATATGGGCCAGGTGTAGAGTGATCCTGGCTATCCCAGTTGCAGGGTGGTTGCCAAAGATTGAGGGTATTGCACCTTTGCTTTGTGTAGGTCCTGAAGTTGCAGACTCAGGTCTCCTCTTTGTCCTTGGTTGCAAGTCTAATCAGATCTTACGTCATCAATATTTACCACCACAATGCACTTTACTCTAGATAAGGACATTAGTCAAATTATCGGTGCAGCCATGACCTTTCAGCCATGAATAACCACACCTTTGATAGAATTTCATGAATTTTATTCCCTATTGATTACAATCTACGAGCAGAAGAGTTAATCTTAATACCAGGAAGCATAAGAGCATAGTCACGATATGGCAACTGTGACAAGATTTCATTAATGCAAGAATTATAAACATAGGAACATAGCACGACGTGAACATAGATTAGAATACAGTGAATTTCATATATATGTCTCAGTTCAGCATAGAGTAACGTCAGTCATTCGTCTATTTGCGTCAGTTGAAGTGGACTCCTGTCCTAACCACTAATTAGCATCAGCATGTTGGGCTTCATGCAAAAACAATTTAGAACACCAGTTTAGAAAGTATCTAACTGTGGCCTCTATCAAAATGAGCAGTTGGTACCTAGAAAGGAAAAGCAAACAGACAAATTACAAATTGCATTGTCATAATTACCCTCCAGAGATTAGGTCAGCACGCAGGATCAGCCTTCGTCTTCAGGACATCAGTCAAAACGCCGTCAGTCTAAACTTTGTCTAAAGGACAGGGGACACTTCCCTCATAAGGAGGAGAAGTGTATAGGGCAGTCGATGGGTGAAGATGGTTTTAATAAGTCTCAAAGTCACCATACAGAGTGACAGAGTTTCTGGATAAAATCAATAGCATTCCCTACCTAGTTCTGATGACCCTCCTGTGACATGGGTTTTTATCCCTTTTTCGTAATACCTTCCCCCAAAATTCTATTGGACATTTACTATACCCCACTATCTAGGTGTGTGTGTCACCTTTTCTACACAGAATCCTCTATTTTGCCACTTTTCAAAATGGCAGAACGCATCCTTGGCTGCACTGACTACGTACCCCAGGGGTATGGCTAGCCTTCTGAGGGTGTACATCTCCTGACTACCTAAGTTTCCCATTATCCTGGATGCAAATGTGCCTTGGGGCAGGGGGATGGCTTTGTCCTCCTCTGGGGACAGCCTACTTGCATATTAGAGGTGGTGTGGGCTTTAAAGCTCACAACCTTGATGTGCCAGTTCACAAGCCATCCTGTAAGGGAGTGAAGTGATACCTCCCACCCAGGCAGGCCTTTGTTTTTGACTCCTGGGAATATTCACAGCTCCTGGCAGGGGGTCAGATTCTTGTCTTGGTGGCAGCAGGGGCAGACGAAGCACAGGAAATTCTGGGACAGCCAGGTGTGCAACTTATAAGGTATCCACCTGGGTGCATATCACATTGAGTCTGACTTCAGGACAAAGTCAGGTTTAATCAGACAAGTTGATAAATACCAAACATGATATACTTTAGACCGGCAATAATGGAGTTTGCGACCTTGGGCTGCCCAGTTTCCAGCTCATGTTAGCCTATGGCCCCCTGACCTCTTGTAGTAGCCCTTAATGGAAATAAACTGCCATATGGTACATATAAGCTTGCATTGATATGGCCACACCTTTAATATAATGCACCCTGTCTCCTGGGCTTAGAAGGCTTAATTTACAGGTGGCTGGCATAGATTAAAAGCAATGCTTTGACCTTCCCTTCATGGTGAGGGTAATGTTGAGTTACAGCAGTTTACAATGTTTCTGCAGTCTATAATGGCAGGCCTACTAACTTATGTTTACTTGGGCCACTCAGGGTGGCACAACTAGTGCTTCAGGCCCTGGTGGTCCCTTTATCTCCCATGCTCTGGGTACCACTGGTACCATTTACCAGGGAATTTATAGGAGGTTAAAGTCCTTATCAATTTGTGATACCATATTTAGCGAGAGAGCACGAGCACTGCGGTCTGGTTAGCAGGCTCCAGTACACTTTCAGAGTCATAGCCATCAGCACTGGGTCAAAAAGTCTGGCGGTCACCATAAAAAAGAGCACTCTCTTACATTGATTATGACACTCTCATTCATGACTCCATGAAGCCGGCAAAGAGGGACGTGCTCTCCATTGGATCACATCCTCCCTTCAAAATAGAACAAATGTCATATATACTCCACCTTTCTCATCCAAACCCTACAGCATAAAAGCTGGCATCCTTCAAGACACTATCATCTCATCCATACTTTCAACATCTACATAAAGTCATTACCTGCACTGATGCTTGATTTGTAGCTCATCTGCTATAGCTATGCATATATCACACAAAATACGTAAAAAACCAGAGAGCTCCAAAAACATTGGAAATTCAAAAATCCTCTGTGACCTCTGTTGCTGTTGATCAGTGGATCAGTGGATGACATGGATTCATCTCAAATTGAATATGTCCACAACTAAAATACTCACCTGTGGTAATAGGAAAAATTATGACCCACTATCCTCCTAGCCTGCCGATTTGGGATCACCACCTGAAGCAGTGGTTCCCAACCTTTAGTCTTCTGTGGACCCCTCAGTTAATCATTACTGGAACCTGGGCACCCACACAGAATCATTTCCATTCTCTGGAGGCCCATACTGAATCATTGCTGGAAGCAGAGGTCCCTAGTCTAAGAATTGTAGATTATTTTAACTGTAAATCAATAAAGAAAAAGTACAGGAACAAGCACTCATCAAACAAATGCACTAATTATTAATTATTTAATCTAATTCACAAATATTCAAGCAATCAAACTTTTAACAAGGAGGTTGGAACATTTCTAAATTTGATTGAGGCCACTTGTCATTCTTACTATATTTTGTTTGATGCACTTGCACTACTCCCATGAATAAATCTGAGAATACTAACTTAATTTTTCACCTTCAATGTCAAATTGCTTCACATTTACAGAAGATTGAAACATTTTCAATTACATATTATGTTTCTGTGTTCATAAGTGCTTTATTAATCTGTGCATATTATTTCAATTTCATGGACTCCCCCTGTCTAAGCTTCATGGACCCCAAGGGGTTCCGAGACCACAGGTTAAGAAACACCGTCCTAAAGTATCCAAGGCGGTAAGAAATCTCAGAATTATCATGGACTCTAATCTATCAATGAATGATCAATTGAATAAATTAGCAAAATCAAGCTTTGTTACTATGAAAACTCTCCAATAAATATTCCCCCACCTGGATTTTCACACAAGGTCCAAGATACTGTCTTGTACTCTCTTGTACTGTCTAAATGTGCTTAAGCCAATGGCTTCTGCAATGGATTACCTCTATTAACTATGAAAAGACAACAATGCATTCAAAATTCTGCTACCAGACTACTCCTACATATAAAACCACAAGCCCACATCTCCCCTGCCTTAAGAGCCCTACCTTTGTTGTTGGTCGTCAGAAGATCCACCTTCAAGTTATTTTTATCACCCACGAACTAATACATGGAACAGGGCCACTTTTCATCATGAAGAAAATCACAAAATGTATACAACAAATAACCTTAATTCCAATTGGCTCCCATCTCAAAATCCCAGCAAACAAGTATAAAACATTGGTGGAACATCTTTCTCTTTTCAATCAGCCAAACTACGGAATCCATTACCCTCAAACATAAAATACACAGGTAACCATCTTATCTTCAGAAGATCCCTCAAGAGCTGGCTCTTCCCTACATGACCACCACATCCAAAATACAAAAGTAGAGCAATAGTATGCCCAAGACACTGATGGTACATATATGCATGTTTGTAAACATGTTTACCTCGATTACATGTATGTATTCAGGTATGTGAATTTCTTTGTACAAATGCATATATTACTTATGATCATATATATATATATATATGTACATATATATATGTTTATATATATATATATATATATATATATATATATACACTCGAACTCAGCGTTTCCTTCCTGCACCTGACCGTCAAAGGTGCTAGTCTCAATACGCGCGCCACCGCGTATTAAATCAACACATTTCTTCCACGTTTACGAAGAAAGACAGCACTCCACGGACACAGCAAGTTAACTTGCTGTGTCCGTGGAGTGCAGTCTTTCTTCGTAAACGTGGAAGAAATGTGTTGATATATATATATATATATATATACTTTTTCATTTTTATGCTTGACAAATGTATTTATTATGTATGGTTAAAATATACCTACTCCTTATATTTATGCTTAGAATGTATATAGGTAACCACATAAATAACATATAAGTATTTGACTATGTGGGTTTCTATTTATTATGATCATTCAAATAATAACATGTGAACATGATTATGCAGAAAAAATGTGTAAATGTTAACTGGTCAGTACAAATATTTCTTAAAAATCATAATTGCATAAAACAATAATAGTTAAATAATGAATACAACTAATACTAGTTAAGTAATGGAAACAAACAAAGGTAATATCTGTATGTATCGCTCTATCTATCTATCTGTCTATCTATCTATCTATCTATATGTTTATACTTACTTGTGGAATATATATATATATATATACATATAATTCTTCAACAGATGGACAATTAGCCATCTGACGGCTGCACCGATCCCGTCAGTGAATTTTCAATGGTAAAGTAAACTCGCATCTAACAGGCTCAAATTCAGTTGATAATTTTATTTCTTAATACAGGTGACACAGCGTCCTGAAATGCGATGTCAACGCGTTTCGGCAGAACGCCTTCTACTGGACAACTGTGGCTACAAAGCCAACATCTTTTAAGTGCAAATTAACAGTCCTTCATTTATTTCCATAACATCACGGTGTGAACTAAAGCGGCGGCCATCTTAAAACATGTTTAAATATAGAATTATGTTTAAATTTCACAATTAATAAACAAATCACCTATAATCATTAAACTACTTTAAATAATTTACATAATTTACATAAATGAGACATAGATACCTTATAGATAAGACATGATAAAACCCCAATAGACAATATATCATTTTAATTCAATCCAATGTCACTCTTTAGTTATCCTATTCAATAAATACATAAATAGATAATAACACATGTAATATATCAACAATTCATCACTTTCATCTATAATCTATTACTAGCGACAATAACTTACATTGTATTTATATTGCAATCTAATCTATGTCGTCAAAACGACATCATGTTGGTAATGGGTTTTCATATCTAAGAGACATTCGATCAATTATAGTCTATTTCCTCATTTTGAGTTATTTACTTAACAGTTGATATCCAATTTCTTTAATATTTTTGTATTTGGTATGTATGTGGCCAATTGGTGCCATACTTCAAAAGACATCCTGAATTATGTCTTAATGCTTAGATATTTGTCTAATGTCCACATCTTCTAAAGTGATTCTTCTTCGTTTTTATCTATATGTTAATTAGCCCTATAAATACATGTTATTGGTCTATAATTAGACAAGGCCTGGGCTTAAAATGCAAAGTGCTGAGTGCTAAGTGATACACTGAATAAGTGTGCAAAACATGCATGTAAAGTGCAGCTAAATATTAAAAAACAATGCTAAAAGGACTATATTCATAACTTTCTGCTTCACATCCTATATCCTATAGATATATGTATAACTTCAATTTTCTGCATGTCTCAGAATATGAGGAAGATATGATCTTAAAACCAATAGCAAATACAGACCTATAAGAACATAACAGACAGCCATTTTTCGACATAACTCCTAGACCTACAGCTGGGAATGGAGGTAAATATAAAAAATAAAAATAAAAAATAGTTACCCCTCTAAAATTTTTGATCATAGTAATGTTATCATCTCCCTCTATAGACATCATTATGGTTCTGAAAAGATATTGTATTCACCATTCTATTTATGGAGTTGAATAGCCATTCAACGTATCTTTCTATATTAAATCAGCACAATACAAAAAGTTAGAATATCATCTAAGATGGACATGAATCTCAGCGTCAAGATTGTGCCCCCACGGAGACTCAGAACCTAAAAGTAAAATCATTTTCGATTCCATTTGTCTGAGCTCTAATATTTTGTTGCCTGCTCTAGGATTGTTTTTAATAGATTTAATACCATAAAAAGATAGTGTACTATAATTTCCTTTATGTATGTCCCAAAAATGCTTAGCCAAAGGATAGGTCCTATCCTGATTTTTTATGGCTCAGAAGTGTTGTAGAAATCTGATTTTTAGCTTGTGAATGGTACTCCCAATATATTTCTTGTGACATCCACATTCAATAACATAGATCACAAATTCCGTATCGCAAGTGATTCGATCTTTAATTTCACACTGGCGACCATCAAAGGTTTGATACTTTTGCATATTCTGGGCATACTTACAGGCCTTGCAATGGCCACATTTCCAAAATCCCAAACTTTTTTGGCTCAGCCAGGATGTATTGGCTTTCATCGAGAAATAGCTTCTGGTTAAATAATCTCCCAGTGAGCGTGCTTTACGAAAAGTTATGGATGGGTGTGCACCTATGCTATCTCTGATGATTGAATCATTCTGTAAAACATGCCAATTTTTTTGAAGTATAGTTCTTAATGACTCATGTTGTTGATTGTATTGGAAAAATATTCTAGGTGGTGGTTGTTTGGGCTCACTGCTGGTTAGTCTATTATTGAAAAATAACTCATCTCTATTTTTACCTTTAACCCTATGCTGTGCATCCATCAGGATTTTACGAGGATAACCTCTACTTAAGAATCTTTCCACCATTGCTCTAGCTTCAAATTCATATTTGTTTTCATCCGAACATATCCTACGATCCCGCAATAGCTGACTGTAGGGTATGCTCCATTTCGATGACATAGGATGGCCACTATTGGTGTGCAACATGGAGTTGCAGGCCGTGGGCTTGCGATATACGGTGGTCTGTAGATGATCGTTCTCTACTTTCAATAGAACATCTAAAAATGCAATAGTGTCTCTACTGTAAATGGCATCCAAATAAATGTTAAATTGATTGTTGTTCAATACATTAATATATTCCAACAATAGTTGTTCTGTGCCATCCCAGATAATGAACAGATCATCGATATAGCGTACCCACAGTACCACTTTGTCCATGTAGATGTTATTGTTCTCAGACCAGGCCACCTCCTTCTCCCACCAGCCCATATATAAATTGGCATATGTGGGAGCGAAGGATGCCCCCATAGCTGTCCCTTGTTTTTGTAAAAAACATTCATTATCAAAAAGGAACAAATTATGGGTTAAGCAGAATTGTAGCATGGATAGGAGCATATTGGTGTGTTCGAGAAATTCGATGGGTCGTGTTTGCAAGAAGTATCTACAAGCCTGTAACCCATAGTGATGTTTAATAGAGGTGTACAAACATGCCACATCCATAGTGACCAATAAGTAATCTTTATGACATGGGATGTTATGTATCTTGGCTAAAAAGTCATTAGTGTCACGTAGATATGAGGGTAGTTCAGTAACAAACGTACATAAAAACAGATCTAAATATTGTGAGGTATTTTCAAGTAACGACTGATTCATGCTAACTATTGGTCTGCCTGGAGGATGTGTCTTATTCTTGTGAATTTTAGGCAGAAAGTAAATGCATGGAATTTTTGGATGATCAATTTTTAAGTAAATGAACTCATCATAATCCATCAGTTGCTTAGTATACCACTCATTAAGCATCTCATGATATATCGCCTGATACTGAGTTACAGGATTGATCAATACTTTTTCATAATGATCTGTGTTCATCAATTGTCGAAATGCTTCTTTGGTGTAATCAATTGTGTCCATTATGACAATATTACCACCCTTATCAGAGGGTTTGATGACAATTGTAGAGTTGGATCCCAGCATATTAGGTCTTTCCAATCTTGTTGGGTAAAGTTGGGTCTGCTCGTCATTCTCGATGTCTTGGATAAACCTTTTCTGCGAAACTTGTCAATATCGTTAATTACTAGTTCGTGGAATATATCTATCAAATTACCACTAGGTAACGGGGGATTGAATCTACTTGGCAATTTTAGATGGCTATTGTCATAAAGATTGGTTTTGAATCCCATCTCATTAAGTGTGGTAGTACTGTTATTCACATCATCATGTGAAGAACATCCAACTTCATTACTGTCATTGGCTAGCTCGTTAATGGCTATCAATTGTGGGCTGTTAACAATACTGAATCCAGAAGCCATAGCCCTCATGGCAATATTCTCTGCCATTCGATTGATGTCTTTGTTGGAAAAATGTTTGATTAGATGTAATTTACGAATATATTTGTAAAGTTCAATTCGAGTATTGACATAATCCCACTGAATATTTGGGCAGAAGCTTAATCCTAAATCAAGTATGCGTAATTAATTGTCAGTAAAGGTGCTACTGGAGATATTTACAACAGTACTCAAATGATTCAATGTGTTGGTAGAGATGGGGTCCAGATATGTTGTGATTATTGATTGCTTCTTCTTCTTACCCCGCCTCGTCTTCCGCTTCCTCTGCCACGTCTGCGGTTTTGGCCAGGGGGTGGCGTGACCATTTGCATAAGGCGCATTTCCCCCTGAAAATCCAGCTTGTTTCGTGGTATCTCATCAGCAGAGGATTCTATCTCTGAGCTATCGTCAGCGGATACATGTTGTACAGCTCCATCCTCCCCATTTTTAGACATATCTTTGGTTCTTGCAGTGTCGTATTTTCGAGCAAATGTATAGACTCGTCCATGCTCGTAATCCAACTTATCCCTATTAAACTTATGTGCTTTGCGTGATTTGATTTCATCTTCCTTGTATTTGATCTGTTCTTCCATTTTAGCTAATTGATTGGAAACTTCTTGTTGATTAGATATCTTTTCTAGATCTTTAATTAGTTGTTCAATCTTAATAATTTGTTCCTCCATTCATCTTTTGGCTTGAACGATTAGAGTTCCCATGAGTTTCGTTGAGCAATCTGCTGTTTGCATTCTCCATTCCTCCAGTAAATCTGGATCCATGTCGCCTAAAGTGGGTAAGATTAAAATGCGTAGACCTCTGGGTACCCTACCACTTTCAACATATTTAGTTAGTGAGGTCATCTCCCACCATTTTTTAAGCTCAGAAATTCGTGCTTTTTCTAATTGGCCTATAATACTGGAGGTGGTTTGAATCTGAGCCCTCGGGGGCCCATTACTGATTTTAGAATTGTCAAACAATTCAGCTGCAGCCTGTTCCCACAGTTTTCTCCGTTCAGCCATACTATCTGGGACACGATGTATAATCACCTAAAAAGAATTGATTTATAGCCGTTTACCAGAGGAACGGACCATGCAGAGTAAAAGGATATAGGTATGAATTCTAAATAACAGGACGCTTTGTAAATATCCACGAAATAACAACTGAATACTTATGTTGCTTATTGATTCTCTCTGATAGCGAGACTCGAGATTTGTTGTATAATTTAACGGGAAGGTTGTATTGTAACCGGCAAAGTTATATATATATATATATATATATATTTGGATAGATAGATAGATAGATTACCTAGTGATGGTAGGTAGTTATAGTTATAAACTAGTTTTTATAGAAACATGTTTTTTTACTTGCCTATATCTTTGGTGCCAGTTGATGAATCTTCCCGAAATTTTCCCCAAAATTTGACGGTCATCTCAGCTGATCTCTAGAATGTTTTAGGGTGAGCCATCAAGTGGGCGACAACAAAAAGGGGGGTCCAAATACGCTCTTTCTCCATGCATTTTTCTGTTGGGATTTTTAAAGCAGCTACAGCCCGAACCGCTTGGCGGCATTCTACCATATTTGTGCTGATATCTGATTGGCTGCCAACACTTTAACCAGGAAGTGTTGGTAGCCATCTTGGGACTTGGGTCCCAGAAAAAACATAAAAAAGAAAAGGGTGCAGGATAAGAATACCATGACCCCTTAGCTCTGGTGTTGGGGTCCCAGAGGGTTCCCACAAAGGCAAAAAACGTTCATTGAGCCCCAGTGACCACCACCTCCCTAGGGCATTTTTTAGTAATGGAGGGTGGCCACTTGGACGCCCTCCTGGGCTTCTAAGAAGCCCCTGGGACACCTCCTCCCTGGGGCTTTATGTATAATCACGTGGGTGAGGTCATGCAGACCCCCTCCTGGGTCATACACGTTCCCAGGGACCGCCACCTTCCTGGGGGTGGCGTGTACTCAGAAAGGAAAGGGGGTTGCATGGACTCCCCGTCTGGAACCATATATGGCCCGGCGGACCGCCACTACCCAGGGTCAGTTCCTGCTATGTCCCAGGGACTCCACCCCACCCCTGGGTCATAGTTGTTTTCTCTGACTTGGCGGGAGGTTTGACAGCTCCAACCAAGTCAGACCAAACACAACACCGCTTCCAGGAAGCAAGAGCTGTCAAACAGCTCTCCATTGCTTGGAATTGAGTTTTCATCTGTTTCCCTGCCCACAAAGAGATGCGGGCAGAGAAACAGACAAAAGAATTGCTCTCGCACACATGGAGGCTGCATGTTTAGCAGCTCCCTGTGTGTGAGAACAATGCTGGCTCCCTCAGGAGACGAGGAGCTGGCTAGGACCATGGGGATATTCAGTCTCCACCCATGGTCCCCAATGCCAATGCCTTGAGGGCACGCATGTGACATTGCTGGGACCTAGGGAATAGGGTCCCCAGGACCAAAATTGGCCCAGTGAGGGGGGCTGCAAGGCTGCCTCCCCAAATGAAAAAGGTGGGGCCCAGGGGATGGGGTCCCTGGGGCCTATATTGACCCAGAAGGGAGGCTGCATGGACCTCCTACCCTACTGAATGAAGTCTGGGCCCAGGGGGCTGGGGTCCCCCTGGCCCTCTCTCTTAAAATCTGAAATCATTTTTGGAGGTGACTGCATCTTTGATCTATTGGAGCACAAAGTGTACGTGTCTGTGAAGAGTGGGTTCTTGTCCCTGCCAGGTGAGAGCAGAGTCAATGGTTCTCCTTTACATTGCTATGAGTATTCAAATGTTAAATCACCTTCCCACCTTAGTAGTATGCAAAGGTCTCCCCACATTTTGCCAGGATCATGGACAGACTTCAAAAGGGCCCCCAGTACATTTGCTGCCAATTTTGGTAGCGCGTTCTTGATGGAGAGGAATATGAGATCTCCACAAAAAAAAGAAGCACTTACTTCAGATAGATAAAAAGAAGGACCCTGGCTTGGTCGAGTTATACGCCTTCGTAGTCTTGCTGGCCTCTCTATAGGAGGGTTCTTATTATCACAGATTTCAATAGAAAGATGCACCAGGAGCAATCATGTTGCCAAAATGCACACCAGGACAATGGTGACATTTCCTTGTGCTACATTATACAGTTATAGTGTAGAATATATACTGGTCATTTACATGAGGAGGCAGAAAAAACTCCACATGGGTAACTGTTTTGTGAGAAGCTGTAGACTCTTGTTGGATCAAAGGGCAAGTAAGGTTCCTTTGTTGTCTAATCATTCACACAGCTACTGACACACCTACACAAACATTCATATACCACTCACAGACACACTTAAATACTCAATCATACACTTGTGCACCCACTCACAGACCCACTCACAGACTCATGTATTCACTCTCAAACCCACTCAGAAACTCATGCACACGCTCAAAGACCCACTCAGACATTCATACACCGATTCACATACCCTGCCAGACATTCATGCACCCACTCATAGACCCAGTTAGACACTTGTACCCACTCAGAGACTCATGCACCAACTCACGGACCCACACAATCACTCACAGCCCCAATTAGACACTCAGACACCCACTCACAGACTTACTCAGAATTTCACACACTCACTCACAGACCCACTTAGAGACTTGTACACCCATCCACAGACCCACTCAGAAACACATGCATCTACTCACAGACCCATTCTTCCTCGCACTCACTCACAGACCCACACAGAAACTCACACACCCACTTGCAGAGACACTCTCACACATACTCTCACACCCAGACAATCACACACCCATTCTCACAGCAACATAGACCCTCTCAAACCCACTTTCACATCCAGTGACACCCACTCACAACTATTCTCACACACATTGAGATAGGCCCTGCAGCCAACTCCCACAGCGCATGGCAGAAGGCCGTACGTGGGGTTCAGTGGTTGTCAGCCAGACCTGCCTCAAACCACTGCCAGGAATGGCCAAAGGCCATACGTGGCAGTGCTTGGATTAACATATAATAATTAAAATTACTTTACTTTAAAACAAATATAGAAATTCACTGAAAAATCCAAAGGTTACAGGGACATTATAGTTAGGAAATAGAATTTAAAAAAACATAGAAATTCAATTAGAAAGCCAAAGGTTACAGGCATATTTTAATAAGGTTCTGAATTTACTAACACAAAACCATAGAAATTCAGGAGTTGTAGTTAGAGTTATTTCAAGTAATTATAACTCAGGCCCTAAGGTAACTATAACTAGTGCCTTAGCCATGCACTGCTAATTAAAACACTCAATGCAACTTTTATAACATCATTTAAAATATAAATGAAAGATTAGCAGTCAAATTATTGAAAGAAAAACTGTGTATGGTGGGGCCACAAGTGTACCCCGTTGAGGTTTAATTTCTGTGAAATAAGCATCAGTGCCAGTATGCTTTCTAACCTGATTATTTATCCAAGAATATGCCACAGTTTAGCTCTAATGTCTACTCGACTACAGTACTTTGTATTGGGTAATTAGTAACTGCTACTTTGTTGAGTAACTGTGTAGTGCATATTCTACACTACAGCTAAGAAAGGGACCTCAAGGTAATTTCTCCATTGACCTTGTGTTTGTTTGTAAACATAGGGCAATATGACTGTTTTTAGAACATCTTCATATAGGAATTTTGTGATAACATGAAACCTGATATTCAGGAGATGACAAGATTACAATCAGTTGAATCCCCACTAAACAAGAGTACTTACTTTTATTTAAATAATGTAAGTACCTCTTGGTTTGTTGGAGATGTGCTTATATCACTCTGCATTAGAGATTACGGATGGAGCCTGAATGCCCCTTCGGTCACTACCAGCTCCCTGAACAGGCATTGCTGCCACACATAAGTAGCAACAGAAAATACAGCTCCCTGTGTGCAGGGGCAATTTCTTTTTATCTGTTTTCCTTTTGCTTGACAATGGGCAGGAAAACAGATTAAAAGTCCGCTCCCAGTGAGCGAGAGTAGATTCTTTCTCCCGCTTGCTGGGAGAGCACTTTTAGTTTTCTTTCGCTTGGTGGGAGCTGCCAAAGCTCCCATTGAGTCAACGCAAACTGCTATCTCCTGAGGGTGGAAGCCTCAAAATATAGGGAGCTTGCCCGGGGGATGGCAGTCCCCAGGGCCATTAGTGGCTTCAGGAGGGGGCCACACAGCCGCTCTCTTTTTGTTTGCACACGGCAGGCCCTGAGGAGTTGGTGGTCCTTGGAGCTGTAAGTGGCCCAGGAAGGGGGCTGCATTCCCCCACCCCCTGTTTAGTGGCCATGCCCAATGGAGGTGGTGGACCCCAGAGCTGATTATGGACCGGGTGGGGGCCGTGTGGCCCCAACTCCTTTTCTAGCTAGTTATGGCCCTTGGGAGGTGGCTGTCCCCAGGGCCCTCAGGGGCAAATGAGAGGGGTCCACAGGGCCCTCTCCTATTACATTTATAAGTCCTGCGGAGGTGGCAGTCCCTGGGGCTCCTTTTAGAAATAGGGCCCCCTCCTAGAAATGATGAAAGTCTGGGGAGGTGGTGGTCCCTGGCGCACTATTATGTGCATGGAGAGGGGGCTGTGTGCACCCTCTCCATTCCAATAGTGTATATTCATGCCCCTGGGACCTGACCCACAGAGGGGCTTAAAAAAACAGCGGAGGAAGCCACTCTTGTTTTCATTTAGATTTTTCAGATTGATCCACAGATTTGTGGATGTGGATCCTTAATAAGATGTGCAGGAGACAGCACATTTTTTTTAAGTTTGGCAAAATCGATGGATCCACTGCAGATTTTGCTGAAATGTTTTTTTTAAGTGTTTTTTTTGCCCTGGTGGGATCCCTGGGGGACCCCAGCATCAGGGATAATGGACCAGGGTATTCCTACCCTGCACCCTTTTCATTTTGTTATAGTTTTAAATATTTTTTGGGACTCAGTTGAGTCTGAGTCTCAAAATGGCTGCCAACAATTCTTGGTTGGAATGTTGGCAGCCTTACAAATCTCAGCATAAAATCTCTATGATCCGTGGAGCCTCCACGTCCCTAGATATATAAACTTGCTTTCCCTTTAATTACTCTAAAACTACTGAATGGATTTACACCAAATAGCAAGAAGGCCCAAGGACTACACTTCTGCCCAATTTGGTGGAAATTGCATGGGGAAAAAGTGTTTTTGGATGCCCTTTTTCTCAGCCCTTGCTTGATGGATCACCCTGAAACGTTCAAGACAGCAGCTGTATTGACTGTCATATTATTTTTTAAAATTCTGTGAAGATTCGCCAAACAGTGAAAAAGTTATTGGCAAAACAAAAACACTTTTCCTATGGAAACTATGTCCTAACAATAACTACCTACTGGTAGTCACCTACTACCTACTGGAAGAATGACAGTCAGTTCAGCTGCTGTGTTAGAAGTTTTGGGGCTTTCTCCATGCATTTTCCTGTAGGGTCTTTAGAGATGAGTGCTGCCCGAACCGCTGAACCGAATCGCACCGTATTTGGCAGGAGGCTCTATCTTGGTGTGCACATAGTGCTTTTTGTCATTTGGAGTAAATCTGTTAATGAGTTTTAGAGATATTGAAGTAAAATGAAATATAAATACATAGCAAAACGGATCCCTCGTGGATCCATCGGCTGTGGATCCGTGGCTTCACACACCAAAGCAAGACTCTGATTGGCTGGCCGCAACCTGATAGAAAAGTTGTGGCCACCATCTGAAGGTACCAGGAAACAGTTCCTAGGGCTGAAATGTGGGTTGCAATTTGTATGAAAGGGTCAGGGTAAAGATTCCCTGACCCATGTGTGTGATAAAGAGGTGGCACAAGACTAAGGGGGTCATTCTGACCCGGGCGGTCCATGACCGCCAACAGGCTGGCGGTGCTTCCTGGGCGATTCTGACCGCGGCGGTAAAGCCGCGGTCAGAAAAGGGGAGCCGGCGGTTTCCCGCCGGTTTTCCGCTGGCCCAGGGTACCCGCCATGGCGGCGCTGCTTGCAGCACCGCCATGGGGATTCTGACCGCCTTCCCGCCAGCCTGTTTCTGGCGGTGTCCACCGCCAGAACCAGGATGGCGGGAACGGGTGGCGTGGGGCCCCTGGGGGCCCCTGCACTGCCCATGCCACTGGCATGGGCAGTGCACGGGCCCCCTAACAGGGCCCCACAAAGATTTTCACTGTCGGGTGCCACTGCACCCGTCGCACCCCTGCAACTCCGCCGGGTCCATTCCGAGCCGGCTTCATTGTTGAAGGGGCTTTCCCGCTGGGCCGGCCGGCGGTCTTCTGACGGTCGCCCGCCGGCCCCGTGGGAAAGCCAGAATGGCCGCTGCGGTCTTTTGACCGCGGAGCGGTCTTTCGGCGGGAACCGCTTGGCGGGCGGCGACCGCCGCCCGCCGCGGTCAGAATGACCGCCTAAATGATGGGCACAGAAGGTGTGAAAATCTTTTTTTTAAATACTTTGTGAGATCTATGGATCCACTGCGGCGCTTAACACAGCACCACTCATGTAAATCTGTAATAGATCCACGGATCACCCTGCTCATCAAAAAAAGTACATATATTGTCACACACATTGTGACACTCAGACATAAACTCTCACACCCACTCTGATACCCAGACAGACACTGTCACGCCCACTTTCACACCCAGACAGACACTCTCACACCCGCTCACACACCCATATAGACACTCACACCCACTCTTACACTCAGACCGAGTCTTTCACACTCACTGTGACAGCCAGGCATATACTCATACAGTCATTCACAGGCCTAAGCACATTTCACAGCTGCTTACATACCCACACAGACACTCTCATTCCCACTTACACATCCATACAAACACTTGCACACCCAGACAGGCATTGTCACACCCACATGCACAGCCATACAGACACTGTTGCACTCACTCTCATACCCAAAGACACTCTCACACCCACTCTAATACCCAGACAGACACTGTCACACCCACTGTCACACCCAGGCATACACTCTCAATCCCACTCATGTACACATACAGGAACCATCACACCCACTCTCACACCCAGACATTGTCACACCCACTGAGACACCCAGGCAGACACTCTCATACCCACTCACACACTCATACAGACATTCTAACACTCACTCTCACACCAAGACAGACACTCTCACACCCACTGTGACATCCAGACAGACACTTTCACAGTCACTTGCACACACAGACAGAGACTCTCACAGCCACTTACATACCCACACAGACACATCACTCCCATTCACACATCCATACAAACGCTCTCACAGCCAGAAAGACATTTTCATACCCATTCTGACATCCAGGCAGACACTCTTACACCCACTGTGACAACCAGATGCACACATTCACATCCACTCACACACCCTTACAGACACTGTCACATCAACCTTCACACCCAGACAGACACTCTCACACCCACTCACACACCCAGGCAGACACTCATATGGACTCACACACCCAGACAGACAGTATCAAACCCACTCACACACCCAGGCAGACACTGTAACACCAACTCTAACACCCAGACAGAGACTTTAACACCTACTATGAGACCCACACACATGCTCAAACCCACTCACTTACCCAGGCAGACACTCTCATACCCACTCACGCACCCAGACACAGACTCTAACATCCACTCACATGCGCGGACAGGTAGTTTAATAACAATTAAGACCCCTAGACAGACACTTTTAGGTCACTCACATAAAAGAGTTAGACAACAACTGAGAGATAATTTAGTGTTATTGGTGTGCTTTGAATTCATGCTTTTGCTTTGTGAATCCACAATGGATTTGGGTATCTGGATAGGAATTAAAGAAAAATGAGTTGTAGAATTAGAAAAAGTTTATGATGAAAGAATTGGCTCTGATAAGAGCCTTTGTTTTTGTGATGTATACATGATAACTACATATAAAACAGGATGCATTCCTTCAAGTTCTAGAGGACCATCCAGTTACCTTTCTCCATCAAGTGAACTGCATCATTTTTCTATATACCAGCCATATTGAAGCATTCGTTATTGTGTTGTGTAGAGCCTATGTTATGGTCGCTTAGGAATGCAGAAACTGTGGATTTATCTATCTGTGGACAGAATTCACTTGACCATTTCCACTTCTGCCTTTTGCAAATGTTAGCACAAACTAAGGCAGTGTATGTGAAAAGTGCCATTCATTTGCTAAAGATATCTTTCATCAGGATTTCCAATCCTACTCCAGTAACTGTGCCCAGATCATTGCCACCACCATGCACAATCATAAGGACCTGATGTTGGCAATCCATAATGCTTCCACCCAAGGGCAGCAATTACTACCACTTTAAACCTCTGTGGACAACTCAAGTAATATCCACATTAGATAAACTCAGGTCCCTGTCCAAGTCACTCTTTCTAGCACTCTCGCTGGCCCAAAACACAGAGCTATAAACCACTATCCACACTCTGACATTGTGGAGGGAATCTGGAGAACCACACAGAGAAGCCTGTAGCTGAATGCAGCAGATTTGAAATGAAATGGAGGATACTAGCTACAATTTAAAAGATCACATTTGATTGGTTGTTGTAAATATGTTGGTGCCTTAAAGTAGGAAGTGATTTTGTGATAAAAGTAAGTACATTTCTGGTTTTGGATGAATTGCAAAAAAGTAATAATGTTTTGGATATGCATATAATTCCAAACACACAACCACACCTGCTAAAGTTGGTTTAGAAGTTAACATGCTGATCTCAGAAAGTGTTGTGAACTTTTCTCCTACTGCTAGCAGAAAATGTTTAAAAATAAGTTACCATTGTAAGAGAGCTAGAGGAGCATACGGTATAGGAACAACAAAGATTAGACTGTGAGTCTATAGTTACAGCTCTAGTATAATAAGTTGACAATAAAGTGTGTTATATACAAAGATGATTTTTTAAATGAGATTGTTTAAGAGTAGATTATAGAATAATTTTCAGGCTCCCATTTCAATCTGCGGATCTGCCATGAAGTTACACGGATCCTGCGCTTACCAACATGGCGGATCTGTGAATCTGCCCAAAACCCCAACCAAATTCAGCTTTCTTTTGAGGAGTAGTAGAAGGGGTTAACGCTACTTATCATTAAGAGGAGGTATAACATGAACAAAACATGAAAGGAACATTGTGATTGGTATTCTGATTAAGTAATTTGGAAAGCATAGTTGAAAAGGTTGACAATAATGGTTGCCTTGTATGAGAGTGGTGTACCATTCTTCTGTTTGGTTTTTTGAATTTTCAGTGAGAAGAAATTCTAACTGTTTCTGAGAGACAAACATACAGGTCAACAAACATATTTAACTGGTATGTGAATTAACCTATTGTCCAAGTAAAAATGGCTTAGAAAAGAAATGAGTGTATGTAAAGTGGATGAAAGTGAGCAGCATGTTCACAAACAGTAAAAGGGAATGAATGGAGTGTATGTGAATAAAATACTAACAACACCTAGGTATTCATTAATATACAGACTAAGGCCCTCATTACGAGCCTGGCAGCCTTTTGACACCCAGATTTGCAGTGGCAATCAGACTGCTGTGCTCCTGGTGGTCCAACCGCCAAATTGCAACACTGGCAGCCAGACTGCCAGGGAGCTGACATCACAACCAGGAAGAAGGTTCTTGACTTGTGGGAGGGGGTTAAAGTCATGCTCAGCCACAGTGGTATTTAAAGCAGCACCGCCGTGCTGATCACAAATTCACTTTCTGCCAGCCTTATCATGGCAGGGACCCACCATGAAAAGGCTGGCGGAAAGCCAGTGCTGGGGGCCACAAGGGGGCCCCTGCACTGTCCATGACCTTGTCAGCAGACATTGTGCATTCAGAGGATGCTGGGGGCACCCTCTGGGGTCCAGGGAGGACCTTTCTTGGCAGTTCGGGCTAGACTGATCCCATGAGGAGCAGGGTCAAGACTGATTTGCTGGTGGCTGGGTCCAAACAAGGGTGGCATGGTGGGCAAAAAAAATGTGGATTATACCCAGATCTTTATTATTCGGGGTGAATGTTTACATTGTTCAGCATTATGTCCATCATCTTTTCTTTTTGTTGTTTTCACCCCACGTGGGAAGGGTTTGTCTAGAAGAGGATCACATGCTCATTGGATCACTGGATTCAAGGTACCCTGGCTGATGAGGGTTGATACCACAAAACTGGTTCCAGGATACTTATTTCTGGTTCAGGGAGAACCTGTCCTGTCAGTTAGGGCTGGACTGTTCCCATGAGGAGCAGGGTCAAGACTAATTTGCATATGGCTGGGTCCAAACTGGATTGGCATGGCGGGAAAAAAACCAGTAGATTATACCCAGATCCTTATGACGGGGGTGAATGTTTACATTGCTCAGCATTCCATCCATCATCTGTTCTTTTTGCCTTTTTCACCCATTGTGGGAATGATCTGCCTAGACGTTGGTCCCGTGCTCATTGTACCACTAGATTCAAGGTAGCCTTGCTGATGAGGGATGATTCCCCCAAACTGTTTCCAGGATGCTTGTCTCTGGTCCAGAGAGGACCTGTCCTAGCAGTTCAGACTGCACTGTTCCCATGGGGAGCAGGTTCAAAACTGATTTGCATATGGCTGGGTCTAAACTGGGATGACGTGGTGGGCAGAAAAATGATTGATTAAACCCATATCTTTGTGACTGGGGTGAATGTTTGTATTTTTCAGCATTCTGTCCATCATCTGTTCTTTTTGCTGCTAACACACCAAGCAATACACTGAAGCATAGGCTGAGACAATGGGGCAATTAATTATGTATATGATGACACACAGAGACAGACACCGATGTACACACTAACACATGCGTTTACATACTTATTCATACACTGACACATCCAGGCATAAACAAATGCATATGCTGACATATCCATATGTGCACCGAAGCATACACTGACATACCCAGGCACACACTCTTTTATACACTCACACTGCCAAGCACACAGTAACGCATATGCTGAGACACTCAGTCAGACACTTCTGGATTTCTTAACTCATCCATCTACACACTAATGCAGTTACTGACACACTCAGGATACACTGATGCTTACAATAACACACCAAGTTATACAATGATGCATACTCTAACACACACAGGCAAATACTGATATAAGCACTAACACACCCACGTACACATTGATACACATGCTTAGACACTGAGGTAGACACTGCTGCTTACACTAACATACCCAGGAACAAACTGATGTGTGCTGCTGCTTACATTAACACAACCAGGCACAAACTGATGCATACATTGGCACACCTATGCACATACTGATGTATACACAGACATAGCCAGACACCTACTGATGCATACATTAACACTACTAGATACATATTCATGCATATGCTGACATACCCAAACACACACTTATGTGTGCACTGTCATACTCAGTCACACACTAACACATACAGCAACACACCCAGACACATGCTGATGCATACACTGACACACGCAGACACACGCTGATGCATACACTGACACACCCAGGCACACACTCATACATGCACTGACATACCTAGTCACACATGGATACATACACTGTCATACCTAGGTACACACTCATGCATACACTCTGATAGAGACACTGATACACTCAGGGATACACTGATGCAAACACATACACATTAAGGTACATACTAATACATATACCAGCACACCTAGGAAGGCACTGATGAATACACTGACACATTCAGACACACACTCATGCATACACTGACATACCCAGATACGACCAGACAAACAATAATGCAACCACTAGCACACCAAAGCAAGCTCTAATGCAGGCTCTAAAACTTTGAGGTAGGCACCTATCCATCCTCTAACACAGACAGCTAGACAGAAATACATCTATTTACAGAGACCGATAGTAAATAAGATTTCCAGTATCAGAACCAGAAACACATTAATCACTGCACTGACACATCCGTAGACACACTGATTCATATACTGACACACTCTGTGATACACACATATTTCTTAGATAGAGAGGTAGTGTTAGAAATGGAGTCTTTGGTTGACAGTCAGGTTACCCCCTGTTTAAGCAAGTACCCTCACTCTAGTCAGGGTAAAAGGGATTCACCCTCAGCTAACCCCTGCTTACCCACTTGGTAGCTTTGCAGAGCAGTAGGCTTAACTTCAGAGTGCTAGGTGTAAAGTATTTGTACCAAAACACACAGTAACTCAATGGAAACACTACAAAATGACACAACACCAGTTTAGAAAAATAGGAAATATTTATCTAAACAAAACAAGACCAAAACAACAAAAATCCGACATACACATGTCAAGTTATTAATTTTTAGAGATTAAACTCAAAAATAGCGCTTAGAAACACCAAATGCTTCGATGAGGTGTTAACACGGCATTGTAACGGAGTCGTTCCCAACAATCCGACACCAGCGGCGCCGGACACGGAGTCACGTTGAACCCCAGGTACAGTACCTTGGTGAAGAAATGAAAACGAGCCGATGTGCGAAGTCGGGGATCGCAGCTTTGTGCGAAATTTTGAATCTGCGCACTCTGAGCGGCGTTGGTCACGACGTGTTGCAGCGACTTCCATGGAGTTGCAGACTTAGGCGGGGCTGCAGCGATGTCAGGTCTGCGAAGATCTTCGAGTTCCAGCGAAGATCACCGAGTCGGGTGCTGGCGGCATCACCGGATTGAGCAGCGGTCCCGGTCTGAAGTCGTCCAAAGTTGATTTTCTTGAATTTCCACCAGCTTTCCTTTCAAGGGCCCAGGGACTGGATAGGGCACCACTTGTCAGAGCAGGAGTCTCTCCAGAGACTCCAGGTGCTGGCAGAGAGAAGTCTTTGCTGTCCCTGAGACTTCAAACAACAGGAGGCAAGTTCTAAATCAAGCCCTTGGAGTTTTCTTCTCAAGATGGAAGGCACACAAAGTCCAGTCTTTGCCCTCTTACTCTGGCAGAAGCAGCAACTGCAGGATAGCTCCACACAGCACAATCACAGGCAGGGCAGCTCCTCTTCCTCAGCTCTTCAGCTCTTCTCCAGGCAGAAGTTCCTCTTGATGTCCAGAAGTGATCTAAAGTTTGTGGTTGTGGGTGCCCTTCTTATACCCAATGTCTCCTTTGAAGTAGACCTACTTCAATGTAAAGTCTCTTTTTAATGTGAAATCCTGCCTTGCCCAGGCCAGGCCCCAGACACTCACCAGGGGATTGGAGACTGCATTTTGTGAGGACAGGCACAGCCCTTTCAGGTGTGAGTAACCACTCCTCCCCTCCTTCCTAGCACGGATGGCTCATCAGGAAATGCAGACTACACCCCAGCTCCCTTTGCATCACTGTCTAGTGTGAGGTGCAACCAGCCCAACTGTCAGACTGACCCAGACAGGGAATCCACAAACAGGCAGAGTCACAGAAATGGTATGAGCAAGAAAATGCTCACTTTCTAAAAGTGGCATTTTCGAACACACAATCTTAAAATCAACTTTACTAAAAGATGTTTTTTTAAATTGTGAGCTCAGAGACGCCAAACTCCACGTGTCCATCCGCTCCCAAAGGGAATCTACACTTTAGTTATATTTAAAGGTAGCCCCTATGTTAACCTAATGGAGTGACAGGCCTTGCAACAGTGAAAAACGAATTTGGCAATATTTCACTGTCAGGACATATACAACACATTACTATATGTCCTACCTTAACCATACCCTGCACCCTGCCCTTGGGGCTACCTAGGGCCTGACTTAGGGGTGCCTTACATGTAAGAAAAGGGAAGTTGTATGCCTGGCAAGTGGGTACACTTGCCAAGTCGAATTTACAGTTAAAACTGCACATACAGACACTGCAGTGGCAGGTCTGAGACATGATTACGGAGCTACTCGTGTGGGTGCCACAACCCGTGCTGCAGGCCCACTAGGAGCATTTGATTTACAGGCCTTGGCACCGCTAGTGCACCTTACTAGGGACTTACTAGTAAACCAAATATGCCAATCATGGATAAGCCAATTACACACACATTTTGTAAAGGAGCACTTGCACTTTAGCACTGGTTAGCAGTGGTAAAGTGCCCAGAGTAACAAAAACAGCAAAATCAGAGTCCAGCACACATCAACAGCCTGAGGAACAAAGGCAAAAAGTTAAGGGAGACCACGCCAAGGATGAAAAGTCTAGGTAGGAACATATGTTCTCATATATCTATATATAGATGTATAGTAAGTGACTTGTACTAGTGCTCTAAACCTTAAATGACTACTTATGTGGATAGTTTTTTGCTTACGTTGATCTGTAGAAGTAAATGTATTGTTTATTAGCTTTCCAGATACCTACCTACACCAAGAAGAAACAATGCCTGACAGAACACAAATAAGAAAGAAAAAGATGCAATAGTACTACCTTGTTAAAACTGACAGTAAAAAGGAAGATAAGGTGGAAAATGCACGGAGAAAAAAAAAGTTGCATATACTTACTTTCACACCCTCCTCCCCCTGCACTGCATACACGCAATTACCCGCTCTCTCCGTTCACTCACACAAACACTCACCTCCCTCCCTGTCCACTTACAGAAACAATCATCCTCCTCCCTGTCCACTGACATACACATGCATACATACACTCACCCTTCCATCTGCTCAATCACACTCACCCACTCAATTGCTTACACCCGCATGCATGCACTCATGCACTCACTCCCCTCCCCATCCACAAACACTCACTCACCCCCACCCCATCCACAAACACTCACTCACCCCATCCACAAATACTCACTCGCACACACAGACACACACCCACAAACGCCCCCTCCCCTCATTCACGACAATCATACATGCAGTCACACACGCAGATGTGCACACACACCCTCCCCTATTGCACAATCCACTTTCCTTGTCTGTCGAAGAGGTCATACGGGAGGGGACGGGTCCTGGCGCTTCCACCGCCGGCAGTGCCTCGCCATCTGGACACCGCCACAACGTATTATGGGTTATAATACAGTGTGCAGCCTCATTTTGGTGTGGTGGTACTGCCTCTGCACAGCTGACCACAAACACCATTGGTCTCAGAATTCCACCCGATTTCGTGCAGAAGTCAGAGATCAGTCTAGGACCACCAGCTCTGGTGGTAGTTCAGGGCCAGCAGCTTCAGAGGTCTTTGGAAAAGACCACCAAAGTTGAAATGAGGGTCTATATCTGACAAAGCCATCGCTGTGAAAAGGAAACTTTTTTTCTTAATTTCGAACAAAAAGAGGACACTAGACAAAACAGTATTGTATACAAAGAAAAAAAAAACCTTATAAAAAGGCTTATTAAGTAATTTTTGTAAAATGTATAAAGAAGAATGGAAGCAAACGTCTAGAACAGATCTATTTTTTAATGAAGAAAGACACTCACAAGAGAACACATTAGTGAATGCAGTTGATAAAACTGGCTGATTCAATGAGGACCTATACAAAAAGAAATGATAGTTCCTAGGAATGTAGAGAAAGTGATAGCTGAGAGGTACAAGAAGGCCCTGTATACACATGGAATTGTAACAGTATTTTCAGCGTTCCTCAGGGACTATTTGCTAAATAGAGAACTTTCCTAAGATAATTTTCATACAGAAGTCTGAAACAGAAAATTGTATTGTTGCAAGGATTAATTCAATGCAAAGTACGAAAATACACTAATTTACAAAAAAGTGTGCAGAAACACTTTTCATCACTTTATAATGTTAGCTGTTCATCACTCAAAAATGCGAAATTCAGTTAGGATATTTTACTTTATGGAAACTCCAGCTTTATGTTTAGGGGAGATGACAAGAGCTCTAATGCATGATACTGTGGCAGAGGTGGGGAAAGGTTTGTGAAAATGTTTGGTTTTGTTTCTTTGGTCCTCAAGAGTGTAAGGAAAAGAAGGAGTTGGTGACTGGAGGCGTGGAGCAGCAGAACACAGATATTACTAATTAAAATTGATAGGAAAGTTTAACACATTTTCTTTAGAAACTCACTACAAAATTCGAATTTAGAAAGTTGTGTTTTTAAAAACTGAGCAAGAAAAGAGATAGAAGTGGCAGGAATTTGGTGCTGGGTCACTTTGATTTGGCAACTAAGGAAACTATGTGTACGCATTGTTATGATAAGTTAAAGGATAATAAAATGCCAGTTAGAGCAATACATAACAGCTCAGAATTGGTATTGATCTCAGAAAAACTTCAACAATTAAATGGTTATGAATCAAGTCCCTTTTCAAGCAATACTTTCAATGGAACCCATGACTAGAAAAGACTGGAAAACTACCACCAACAGAGTTACAGAAAGGACTTAAAGGAAGAGTTGTCAAATTACTTTTAGATTTTAAACAAAATGTTGCAACTGTGGGTGTACAGAGAGATATTGATGAACAACTCATTATTCTATTAAATGGTGTGCCCACCGAAAAGAAGAAAAATCTGGCAAACGTTAGTGGGTGTTAGTGAAGACAAAAAGACACATTACTGTTGAAAGAAAATGTTTTTTACAAAAATGTTGATGTTGTTGGAGATGAAAGTTGTATCAATGATGAAACATTACCATCAAGTGGACAGATTGAAAAAGTGGATAGATACAAATCAGAAGAATAAGATGAACACTATTGTATCCATCCACTTCATTCCATAGAAATTATTGGTGATGCTATTGATCTCTTTCAAATGAAACAAGCAAAAGGAGCTCTATTGAGTGCGTGGGAAAAACGTTTAGAGACTCCCTGTTCTCTGCACTTATTTTCCACTTAGTAGGTTGTTGACATGATGACTGTTCTGTACAAATACCAACAGCTGAGTACAGGTCAACTAGACTATATTCAGAGGACCCTAGATTCCACCTGTGTATTCCCTATTTATTCCATCTATTATTTGAGAGTGAGTTCTCAGGAGTATCCTATAAAGTAAAACACATTCTACAGACAGGAGTTATTCTGCAAAATCTCTCTGCAAGGGAACTTGTTCACATATTATAAGGTAAGGATGAAAGCTGGAATACAACTTGATTATTTTGATAGCATGTCAATGTGGTACCAACAAGTATTGCTATAGTGGTCATTGAGAACTTAAATGTACGTTGCAAAACTTCAATGTACCTACTTAGTTTGAGACACTTAGTTGCACAGGGTATGCATAGGTTGATTTAAAAATGAACACTCTAACATTGCGGACATCAATTTGAAGACAGAAGAGGAATTTTCTCTTTGGACCCTGCTAAATCTTGAAGGTATTTTTAAATCACAACTTTCAAGCCATGTTGGGTTTCATATGCAATAAAAAGATCCTCCTCTTCGTAAAGTTACAGATTTCTTTTTTCGTAAATAATACCGGGCAAGAGGTGCTTCTCAAATTCACATGCTGTTAAGGATAAAGTTGCACCAGAATTTGGAACCAACAGCGATGATTCTGTACTGTCTTTCATAGAACAGTATGTGGCATGTGCCATTCAAAAAGACAATGAAGATAGAGGCTTAATACATCACGGTTTTTGCTTTCAAACACATAGATGAGGCAAGTATTATTGTTATAAATGCAGATGTAAAGGAACATTTTATACAAGGTTTAGTTTTGGATTTTCAAGACCTTGCATTTCCAAAGGAAGAGTGAACAGCTTTGTATCTGGAAACAGATATACACTGACATAAAAATCCCCCCAAAATACATATAATCTCAGAACAGAAGCCTCCAAGTATATTAATAACTATAATCCTGTCATTTTGAAATTGTGGAATGCAAACATGGATATACAATTTGTTATAGACAACTCCATTGCTGTTACTTGTTATGCCACTCTGTGCAAAATAGAAAAGAAAGAGATGAAGGAAAGGTGGGATGGGATTTTTGCAGAAAGGTCTCTAACCAAGAAATGATATGTTCCTATAAATGCTGTGACAGGTTGAGCAGACATAGGCCCTCATTCCTACTTTGGCGGGCGGCGGTCGCCGCCCGCCAAGCGGGAACCGCCAGAAGACCGTACCGCGGTCAAAAGACCGCGGCGGTCATTCTGACTTTCCCGCTGGGCTGGCGGGCGACCGCCAAAAGGCCGCCCGCCTGCCCAGCGCGAAAGCACCAGCAACGAGGAAGCCAGCTCCGAATGGAGCCGGCGGAGTTGCTGGTGTTTGACGGGTGCAGTTGCACCCGTCGCGATTTTCAGTGTCTGCCAAGCAGACACTGAAAATCAATGTGGGGCCCTGTTAGGGGGCCCCTGCAGTGCCCATGCCAGTGGCATGGGCACTGCAGGGGCCCCCAGGGGGCCCACAACACCCGTTCCCGCCAGCCTGGTTCTGGCGGTGAAAACCGCCAGAACCAGGCTGGCGGGAAGGGGGTCGGAATCCCCATGGCGGCGCTTCTTGCAGCGCCGCCGTGGAGGATTCACAGGGGCAGCGGGAAACCGTCGGGCTTTACCGCCGCGGTCAGAATAGCCCCAGAAGCACCGCCAGCCTGTTGGCGGTGCTTCCTCCGTCCCCTACCCTGGCGGTCTCGGACCGCCAGGGTAGGAATGACCCCCATAGTTCTTACTTGAAGTCCAAGGCAACTGTTTTTACTTGAAGTCTAAGGCAACTGCTTGGGTCAGTCTAGGCCTTGCAAGCCTGTGAAACAGAGTCTTGAAGTCTTTCTCAGAAAGTACAGATATTATAAAAACAAAAATGTTGGATACTTCCTATCCAAGAAGAAGTCCCCACCTTGAAAACATATGTCTTCACGAGATTCTGCAACACTATAGGCACTTAAACAATGTGACATAAAACACAAATGAGGGGATATATGTTGTACTTAATTTTAACAGTTGTTTGGTACGACACACAAAAGGAAGTTTAATAAACCACAGAGAATGTAATTGTCAAACTCCTGAGAAAAGAGAGTTTTTCTACTTGGCACTTCTGCAACTGCTTAAGCCTTGGCATCCTGAATCGGGGTTACTTGGACATTATGACTGCTGCAAAGATTCTTTCAACACTATGAAAGACAGCATTCAGTGTTTATTCTTTCCCAACTACATGAAAGTCTTAAATGATGAGACCGAACATGAGGAAACAATTGCTGCAGAGCTAGGAAAGAACAGTTTAAAAACAGCTAACGTTCAGCACATCTAAGTAAAGATTCACTTGGACGACCAATAAATGAAAATGAAGCAGCAATAGCCATGAATGAGTTAGAGATTGCAAAGCAACAAGCAAAATAGGAAAGTGTTGATTTGGAGCAGTTAGTTGGACAACTAAATGACGAGCAGAAATAAATATGTATGTAGGTAAAAAAAATAGAGCATGGAGTTCTCCAAGAAAAGAATCAATGTAAATGTTCAATATTTAAGTCAATTCTATTATGTGTCAGAGGTCAAGCTGGCATCGGCAAAAGCTTTTTTAATTCAAGTTCTTATCACTTATATGCAGAGGACTATAGACTTGATTTTATTGTGCAAAGTAACAGCACCAACTAGACTAGGTGCACATAACATTAAAGGAATTACTTTGCATCAACTACCTATGCTAACTGTAGAACATGACAACAAACTGGAGTACTAAAAGTTATCTAGAGAAGCTTACCATCAAGTTTCTAGGGTACTGAAGAAAGTGAAAACTTTAATAATCAATGAGGTGAGCATGGTCTAAAACGTAATACTTGCTTCTGTCCACTTGAGAATGCAACAGATACTGAAGACAGACTATGACATATTGTTTGGAGGAAAGCATTTAATTGTATTCAGGGATCTACTACAACTTACCCCAGTGAAAGGGCAGCCTTTGTTCAAGCCACTTCTCCATGAAGAAACTTGTAAGTCTTTGAAAAGTATTGGAAACGTAAACATGTGGATAAACTTCCAATGCATGGTAACTAATTAGGAATATGGTCAAGCATCTGACAGTGAATACGAAATGTTCTGAATGATATTAAAGTAGGAGTTCTCGCAAAAGAGGGAACATTTTTAATTAGAGAGTCAACTTATAAAGAACCTATTTCCTACAAAGAACTCAGTAGCACCGCTAATGTTCAATTTCATTGAAGAAAGAAAATCCATTGTGTGCCTAATGGCCACACTTAGGGGTGCTCCGGTTTCAATGAACATTTACTAAAACTGAGGAAAGAAGAAGTTATAGACCTTGCAGCAATTGATAAACTGGAACATCAGGGGGTAACAGTACTGCTAACTGAAAAACTACTATTAAAATTGGATTCATTGGAGAAGTCTGTTTCCAGGACTGTAGTATTAGAAAAGTGTTTACATGTTTGCAAAAACTGTAGGGTAATTTTGTTATGTAATTTAAATATTGAGGAAGGACTAGTTAATGGTGCCATGGGTAAAGTAATTGATTTAATTTAGTTTCCAAACAGAAATGAGGTTAAATACCTAGCAATTAAATTTGATCAACTTGAAGGTCTAAAACAGATAGCCATGTTTGTTGTGTGATTCTTGCTTGCAAAGGACTGCATTTTGGAAGCAGTTCGAAGTGTATATAGCATATGCTTTAACAATCCATAAATCTTAAGGTTTAAGTGTAGATTCAGCATTCATTAATATTGGCAGTGTAGTCTTTAAAGATGTTTTGTCATATGTAGCCTTATCACTGGTTAGAACTTTGTCCGGTTTGTATCTCATAGACTTTGATGACAAGTACATGCCAGTCCAAGTTATGTCAAATTGTACAACCTTTTGAGAAGTGATTATGCTCCTCATTATGGACAGTATCCGGATTACCAAAAGCGAAAGGTTTCAAAGGATCACCATGATGTTCCTGAGAAAAAGTACGAGAAACAGAACAAGGAAGGTTAGAAGGCTCCGGGTTGGGTGGTTTGTCTTTTAATATGTTGCATGCGCAATTTATGGTGTGCTTTTAGCTTGAACTCAGTTTTTGAGGGTACTTATTTTCGTTTGCTATTAATTGTTTTTTGCTTTGCTTATTTGCATTGGATTTTATTATCTATACAATAAATTATTATACATACATACATACATAGAAGAGAACAAATAAGAAGAATTCTAGTATTATTGTTGGTTACCGTTTGTCAAACCCCATGGTAGCTATCTATGGTTGAATCCATAAACCCAAACACGTGCTGTCAACATCAATGCAAGACACTCCATGGTGCTTGACAACTATCAGGGAACAATCCTCAATCAATACACATGTGCAGTAAACTCTTCAATATGATGCCATATCAAGGTAATAGATAAACACAGATTAGTCCCACAATCTTGAGCTACATGTCTTATCCATCATTGCTACAGCAGTTCTACATGCCAAATGACACACCATTACGCATGGAGATATCTGTCAGTCAATACACAATGCCAACACTCTCCTGTCTGTGACACAGTATGGAATGTCCCACCATAGTAAATGTAACATTCCACAAACAGTTTACCTAGCACATTTCTGTGAGGGGATACAGACATCATAACATCAGCATGGCTAGGACATGTCTGAAATTTCAGATAATGAATTTTTTTAAGGGAAAAGGACATATGCTGACATGTAGGCACATTGAATGGGACATTATTCAGGTCAATGGGCGTTCCCCACTTACAAAGGGAAAGTGGTTTTCTACATCTGCAAACAATCATCCAGGTTAGCCATGTCACATATATATGTGCACCAACACAGCTCAGACTGTAGTCAGGCACCAGTACTCATCACATACTGAGGACAACATGATTTTGGGCCTCAGATGTATACATACCCAATTGCCCAGACACAATGGCAGAGGACAGTGATCCATAATACAATTACCTTTTGTCTGTGACATTCAGGGGAAGGGATTATTGGCTCACAAATGACACCCAATACAGCAACACAACAAATACTATATTAATGAGGAGTGGACACAGCCATCTTTAGACCCTGCAGAGTAAGTGGTTTGTGAATTCTCCCAAGGTTTGTTCTAGGTCCCAGGATCAGAAGGCAAGGTGCACAAGTTAATTACACATGACATGTCAATTCTAGCAATCTCCCAAAAAATGTGTGACACATAGCTCATCTCTATTTGTCATTGGTATCAGTCAGTACCCCACACATTTCCCTGGTAATGGGACAATCAGGAGTCCTCTGTGCACTCACCTCCTTGTGACTGCTGTGCTGCCCTCAAATGCCCATCCAGCTCCAGGTAGGCTACTTCCAGAATGCAGGCCATTAGGGGCGTCATTATCTGACAGGTACCTCACCCATGTTGGGAGGACAGCCCCAGCTGGGCCTCCACAATCTTCTCGGCCCAGCTTCCCAGATTCTCCCAACTCATTCTGCAGTGGGCGATCTGCCGGCTGTGGACCCAATGGGCCTCACCTTCTTAGCGATGGCTCTCCAAATCCCTTTCTTTTGATGGGTGTTGACCTGCATGGATGCACAAACACAAGACAGGAAATTAGGTCCCAAGATCACATATTAAGTGGCAGAGTCACTTACATGTCAGTACACATTACAATAAACCAACACTTTAGCCCCAAATGCCACAGTGATGTACATACGAGTCACTGAGTATATGGACAAAACTACAAACATTTCCCAAACTAAAGAACAAACCACCATCCTGCTCAGACCCTCCATTAGCTAGGTTCATCAACTGATATCTTGTGGGATATGCCCTGGCATTGTGACAGAGAATTAAAAAAGTGTGTGACACAACACAGCTCTGTGGCTTCCTAAGCCACAGCGACTGCAGCTCCATGGCCTTTACTTCAAAGTTTGGCACACATGGGCACAATTTAGTCTATGAAGGGAGAATATATGGTGAATAAAGAGGAAAAATAATCGACATGAGGCACCTACCTGCTCCTATGGTACACCCTAGAGCTGTCCACACAATGCAGGGGTACCAGCTTCTCCAGCTCCTCTGGCAGAAGGCAGGGGCCCTATCACCTGTTGGGCAGCATAATTGCTCCCAGAGGCGATACACAGCAGCTCAGGTCACGCAGCTGTTGCTGGCAACAGTGTCAGGAGTCAAGTGAGGGATTTCATAGAACATGGAGGTTACGACTGCCACATATGCGGCCGTCACTGCCCACGGGCACATTCATTGGCCCGAGACCACCACTGGCAACCTATGGCTGTGTCTGTCATGGTTGCACCACCGACCGCCATGACCACTTTCACTGGTAGATGTGGGTGGTTCCTAGTGTCCAGTGGAGTAGGTCAGGCACCCACCATTTAAAAAATATTTTATGTGGTATTTGGCTATTCATAAATGTGTCACAACTCTGAAAAATAGTCCAAACAACTGATAAGTGCTGGATTTGTCCTGCCATACATTGCCAGGCACACATGCCAAGAATATACTAGCCACATTCACCCCCCCAAAGGTAATTTAAAATTTGGGGACTTATGTCACATTCCAAGTAACATATTTCATGAAAAAAGTGCTGTACATAAATTTGTGGTAAAGCACTGGGGAAACATTGCTTCTGTGGAATTCACATTGGTAACAGGTACTGAGCATCATGGCCTTTGAATCATGGCATGCCTTGTAACAGTATGTCAATAACATGCATTAAGTATGTTGCAAGAAAAAAATGGATTGTGGCTATACTAATTTCTTGGCCCACATAAGTGCCCAAGGAGGGGAAGGATCAGACATCCTTGTGTCTCCTGTCCACTGTTAGACCTTCAGGCCATGGAAGAAAGACACATCATCCAGATGTACCATCTGAACAGGCACACAATTGTGGATCTCTGTTGTCCGTTGAAGCCAGATCTACTGCCTGCCATTTCTCACCCAAATAGCATACCACTCATTGTACAAGTCATGTTAGTGTTGCACTTCTTGGCCACAGAGTCCTTCCAAAATACAGTGACCCTATCTGCTCAGATGTCCCAGCCAATGTTCAGTCTTGAAATGAAGGATGTACTCGCAGCAATGTTGAAACACTGGGACAGCTATATCCGGTTTCCTCAATGTGAGGATTTTGCCAATGTGAAGGCCGACTTTTATAGTTTGGCACAAATCCTACATGTGATGGGAGCCATGTTGCATATGTTCCACTACATGCCAATTAACAAGTCTATCAGAACAGGAAGAACTTCCATTCCATCAATGTCCAAGTTGTTTGTTTGGCGTACCTCTAGATTTCACAGGTATGTGCCTGTTATCCGGGTTCAGTCCATGATGCCTTCATCATGAAGAACAGTGCAATTCCACAGCTGATATCACGACTATACCGAGAGAGGCCCTGGCTGGTTGGTAAGTCACATGTCATGTGTCATTGTATCAAATGTGTGCTGCAGAAGAAACAATTAGAGGGACTAATTGTTGCACAAATGTCCAATTCCATTATGGGGGACTCTGCCTATGAAAACCACAACATGTTGTAGGAGCATACGCAAGACTGGTGGAATCCTTCTCTACTCACCCAAAAAAGTATATATGATTATAGTGACCTGATGCATGCTCTACAACATTGCCCTGAGTAGAAAGATCCCATACATACTACCGGGTTAGAATCCTGAAATGCCAAGTATATTCTATTTGAGTGTAAATGTGTGATAATATGTGATTCCAGAAATTATAGGGCAAACAGTAGTTGATAGGATGTGTTGAATAGGGCATGTTTTTTCACAAAGGACAGGGAATCTCCTGCCTTACAGTGTACAGCCAAGGTGGGATAACAAATTTAGACTTAAGCTAAGCTAAGACCATCATTATCTTCTCTGTGTCAGTCTCATAATCATGTGACTGGATCTACTGAAGTCTAATATGAGCTTATGTTCATATGTATGTATTAGTCCTCCCTAAACTCATTGCATTGTGCTTCTTCCAGGTCTCTTTACCATGCCATCCTCAAATGGGCATTGAGGAGTTTTGATATTGGCATGTACCTGTTGCTGTCCTGACATATGAAGTGGGCATGGATAGATCCAGGTAATGTTGGTCACAGGTTCGGGGTGTATAAGACATTTGCCAAAAGCAGCTAGGACAGTGGGTGGGTGGATAATACACTTGTTTGATGTGGTGTGTTGAACCAATTGTCTCATGTGTGTGATCATATGGCTTTGATACATGTTGTCATCCAATGTAATCCATGCATTCTCTTTTCACATTATGTTGACAATGATCCTGTATGACCTGTATGTAGGTGTCAAAGTGTTTCCTCATTGCAGGCCACTGTTCCTGTGCCACAACACTGATCTAGGTTTGAATCATACCACCAGATGCTTGTTCATTGCAATAGAACGGACCTATGATTAGGGACTGTTGTACTGCTGTCTGTCTGTGTCATGGCATATGTTAAGTTGGTAGATCTGGTTCTGGTATGTAATAAGACTCGAGCTGCTGACCACATCTACTAATCTGTTAGCCTATTCTATGGGACAAGGTCTGACATAGCCCTTTATTCTCTGGTCTGGGGGATGGTACCTTGAAATAACTTGCATGACTTACATAGTTCTGACATTCTTGGGTATGAAAGTCTAGTAATTTTGCCAGTCTATGTGCTATACAGTGCAATAAAATGTTTGGTGTGACTAGTCACGTGTGTCATTGTGTTAGTAGTAATCCTCTGCATGCCACTACTTGTGACATATATTCATCTTTGGCATCACATGGATTTAACATTCAAGTTCTCACAATGATGACAAATTACTAGTAAGCATTGTTTTAGTGTTAAGTGTTTTTTTTTTACATGTACACACAAAAGAAAAGTAAAACCAAAAAAATCAGTAATTGACAGTGTAGGAATCAGTTATGGTGGATATAAATATTATGGTAAATGCCGCAAGATATGAAGTTGAAAGTCCACTGTCATACTAGCATGGAAAATGGAAACTGGTTGTAGAATTGCCAACAGAGTAAATCAGTGCCACAGAAAAGAGATTTATCAGGAAGTGTTCGCTTCCTGGCAGTGATTTGTGTCTTGCAATCCACACCTCCTGGATGCTTGGGTGGATGTCCCCAATTGCCGGAGGGAGGGAGGTGTTCAGCTACAGAGGTGGGGGTGTCTGAGGCAGGTCCTTCCTCTAACAGGGCCTCACTTCCAGTGGCTTCCACAGATGTAAGTGGGGTTGTAATAGACCAGTCAGTGGAAGGGGTCTGGTTTTGTTGATGATCCCTGCTCAGGGTGGTGGTGATGTCTGTCAGCACTTCTGTTGCGGAGGCCATGTTGGTATTATGGGCCTCCCACTGTTCACAAATTTCCTGATGGAAGTCCCTCTGTAGCTCCTTGATCTTCCTGCATTCGGCAAGTACCTGATCCATCACGTCTTTGGAATGTTGCTATGCTCCCAAGGCTTGGGAGATGGTGTTCTGCCCAGTATTATCCCCAGCAGCCACATGCTGCTGGTCCACACTATCCCTCCTGGACTGGGGGGCACTGGATTGTTGTCACTGTCCTTGGGACACAGGTTTGGGGCAACTGATTGCCAGATATTGATGCAACCGGGCTGGGGAAGTCAATGTGGTCACGGTGAGGCTGACAGGTTTCGTCTGACCAGGTTGCCCAAATGGGTCTAAACTGTCCTCAACGCCCACACGTCCAGTCATGTTGGCCTCACTGAGGGCTTCATTCAAGGGGGTAGTGGCATTCTCTTAAATGGTCTCTGTGTTCCAACTGGCAGGTAGACTTGTTGATGTGAGAGACAGAATGTTACTAGTTGTATTGTAACATCTACCTCCAATAGATAACAGTGACATTTAACTAAGGCCATGTACACATTGGATTAGCCGATTTCCCTTATGCGACAGGAAAAAATGCGACAACTGTGTTGACCCGAGTTTTGGGTAACATATCAGTTACAGCTAGCTTCAGGATGTCTGAATTTATTAGCACTTGGAGGGATGGTCATTGGCCTATATCTTGTCAGCAGTGCAGTGAAGACAGTGGCTGGGCAGAATTTGGTTTAGGTCAGCTTAAGTCATAGTTGACTGCCATGCAGGCAGATCAAGAACCTTGTTGGGTATGTGATATTTGTCATCATGTGGTCTGTGCTTTGGCCCTTGTATGCTGCAAACACCAATCTGATGATGCATTTTGGTGCCTTTGAACTGTATTTAATGTTTTTGGCACTCAGTTTGAGCTGTCTTTCCTGTCCACATTTTAGGCATCTCGGCATAGCTGTCCAAGAGCGATCTAGGTGGTTAGCCACATCACAGAGTGTACCATGATCTGTATCTTGGTCCATCCCAGGTGGGTAAACATCATTTGTGAGTTCACCGGCATATGCGCATTGTCATATGCCAAGTTACAGGAGCAGACCATCCTTGGATATAAAGGGCATGTTTTTTCAAGGTGTACACACAATATACTTGGGTTATCCTCTCAGGTGAGTACAGTTTCATAGCAAGTTCACGAACAGGAATACATGAACAGATGCACAGTAGGCTGATGTTTGCCATTAGGAATACAGTGCCTCCTCGTCTTAGGATTGCTATCAGGGCCTGTCGTACACACAGACTATACAGATACCTTCCTCTCAGGTGAGTGCAGTTTAATGGTTGAGGAGATGAAGAAGGGTCATAGTGGCAGAGTTGTGGCTGAGTAGAGTGAGAGTAACAGTGCCTCCTAATCTTAGCTTTGCTATGAGGGCCTGTCCTACAGATGGGCTATACAGATTCCATCCTCTCAGGTGAGTACAGTTTAATGGTTGAGTAGGGGGAGAAGGGTCGTAGGGCCATATGTATGACAAAATGGCCTTGCGAATCGCAAATAGCTATTTTTAAGAAATCGCTATTTCCGAGTCGCAATTGGCCATGTAAGAAAATTGCGATTTGGAATTAGCAATTTCTTAAAAATTGCTATTTATGGTTTGCGAGGCCCATTTACCGAATCGCAATTTGCATTTTCGCAAATTGCAATTTTTTGCGATTCTGTAAAAAATCGCAAATTGCGAGACATTTCGAGAAAGCACACCTGGAGGAGCCTGATGACATCACAAGCAGGAAATGAGACATCCCAGGCAGTTTCAGGTGCCACATCCAAACCAGCATCCTGAGAGAGAGCAGCCCAGCCACACAGACTAGCACTCAGAAGGAGCAAGCACACCTGAGCAAGGATGGACACCCCAGGCCAAGCACAGGAGAAGGGAGAAAGAAAGCGCAAGCTAAAATTCAGTGAGAAGGAGCTTGAGATGCTGACTGAGGAGGTTGTCAGGAGCCATGACCGCCTTTTTGGAAAAAGCTCACTCCAGGTGCCTGAGAGTGAGAAAAGGAGACTATGGGCAGATATACAATAAAAAATCTGCGCAATTGGAGTGGCACAGCGCTCCGTAGAAGAAATTAAGAAGAAGTGGTATGACCTGCGGTCCCGTGAGAAGGAGAGGGTAGCAAGGAGACTGCAGGAGGCCAGTGGCACAGGAGGTGGTCCACCCACAGAGGCACCATCCACAGCATTAGAGGACCTAGTCGAGTCCACACTCCTCCCTGAAGCTGTGACAGGGAGTCACAGAGATCGACACCTCCGGCACACCAAGTACCAGCCAAGGTAAGTGCAATATTGATTTGTAACCCCATACGTGTATGCACAAAAGCCTCTTAGGAATTTGCAAGTAATGTTAAACATTGTGAGAAGTAGTCCAGTCCACATCTTAGAAGCAGCACAACAATGCATTATGGGAGTGGCAGTCCACAACCCAGAGCTGAAAGTAGCACATACAATGTATTTAAGTAGAGTGACACCCAGAGGAACACAACACACACAACACAGTGTAGAGAAGTACCTGTACCTTTATTACCAATGTCTGACCTTAAATGTAACAAACATAACTGACATGCTGCATATTGTCGTTGCAGGTGGGCCACGCCCAGCAGCCACAGCATCAGCACGGGTAGGCGAGACTGACACCCATCTGGCCTCCGATTCAAACACCAGTGGGTTTCTCACCATTGCACCTGTCCGACGCAGGCCTAGAGCACTGCCACTGCCAGAGCTCAGCAACAACTCAGATGAGCAGCAGGAAGGGCCACTTTCCCCATCAGCAACAGGCAGGCGCAGCCAGATGCAGGAGGTCAGGTGTCAGCAGACCACAGTACCACGCAGGATGGTGACACATTCCGGGGCACAGCAGCATGAGGCAGGTGAGGGTCCCTCCCTATTTGGTGGGCTGGAAGCTGCTATGTTACAGCAGCAGCGCCTACAAAATAAGAGGATCCTGGGAGTAGAAAATAATTTGCGCAAACATAACCGCAACATGGTGGGCCTGCATCGCCAACTTGACTCCCTCAATAACAAAATAGAACAGCTGCGTGAAGGACAGGTGCAGGTATCACAGGACATCAGAGACCTCACAAGTGCTGTCCGTGAACTCTGCCAGGGGCTGCGCCATGAGAGGGTGAGCCAGCGCAGACAGAAGCGCAGATTTAGGAACATGTTTGGCAGCTTCTGTTGTTCTTCTAACAGGGTGGCAAATTCAACTGCACTGATTGCCCGTCGTGCAGTGGGTGCGCAAGTGGAGACGGCACACAGCAGCAGGGATGTTGTGAATGGACTGGTGCAGATCACCAATGTGATTGAACACATTATGGGACCAAGGTCAGCCACTCCGAGTGCGCTTGCACTGGGGGACACTGAGGACAGTTCCAGCCTCAGCAGTGTAGCTGTACCAGCATTGGACACCAGACGGCGCAGTGCCAGGCACAGCACTGCCACTGAGGCAGACAGCAGAGGTGCCAGTGAGGTAACTGGGCACCCTAGTAGTGTGTGTGGCCACAAAAAATGACTCTAGCTGCCAGTGGACTTATGTTTTTACTATGAAGTAATAGTGCATTACTCAGGTCCTTCATTGTTTTGAGTTTCTCACTTAAGCTTTTTTTGTTATTCCTCACACGAACATTACCTGACTTAAGGTAATACATTTATTTCACTACAGGTGCAGTTGTCAGAGGATTTGTGTCATTTATACTCACGTCTCAAATGGTTGTGTGTTATTTCGGCACGCCTTTGCCTTCCCTCTGCTGCACTGGTCCTGTCTGCTGGATGTAGGGGTGGTATGGGATCATCATCCTCATCAGATTCAGTATCACATATTTCTACAGGTATGCCCCTGGTGGTAGCTATATTGTGCAAGATAGCACAAGTAGCCACTATTGTACATGTCGTCTCTGGACTGTACTGTAGTGCCCCTCCACTTTTGTGGAGGCACCGGAAGCGACTCTTCAGCAGTCCAAAGGTGCGCTCCACCACATTGCGGGTGCTTCATTGTATCTCCGTTCAGCTGGTGTTGCAGGATTGAGGTAGGGTGTCATCATGTAGGTGCGCACTGCGTAAGCACTGTCTCCTGGAAGGGACAGAGGGTATGATAAGAAGTGGGCCATCTGACATCAGCACGCCATCAATGCGCCATTGTATAGAGGGACAATACCTAGTAGATATCCTTCACCAAACTCCCCAGCTAGCAGTCTTGTGTGAATCCTGCTGTGGCGAAAGATGTCCAAATCATGTGTGCTCCCTGGGTACCTGGCCACGAGATCAGTAATGATGTAGGAGGCATTGCATATCACCTGTATATTCATTGAATGTTGATATTTCCTGTTGCGGTACACATGCTCTGTGGCGGATGGTGGACAGATTGCCACATGTGTCCCATCTATGGCACCTAGGACTTGGGGGGAACTGTGCTATCTGGTAAAATTCAATAATTGTTGTCTGCTGTAGTTCCTGTGGGCGTGGGGGAATCTGATGTACTGGTGTAGTTTGCTCAGCATGGCATTGATAAATGCATTGAAAAATCTGGAGAGGGTACTCTGTGAGACCCCTCCAGCTGCTGCTATGACCCCTTGATAGCTCCCTGAGGCGAGTAGGTGGAGGGAGCATAATACCTGCACATGGGTGGTTATGCTGTGAGTCCTTAGTGTTCTGCGCTGCAGTATGGGTTGTAGCTCAGCTATGAGATCAAGTATCATGGCTGAGTTCAACCTATACCTCTCATACATTTCCTCCTCTGTCAGGTTAAAAAGTGTAATGCGCACTCTGAAAATGCGCTCCTGTCTCCTCCTCCTTCTCCTCAAACCTGCCAAAATCCTCATCCTCCTCGCCATGACGTAGAGTGCAGCCATTGTGGAAAAGTGTCTGAGGCATTCTGGGCCTCTTTATAAAGGTTGCACCTGGTTACCACCTGGTTTCACTTAGTGGTATTTTGCATGTGCAAAATGCCATTCTGCAAAAAATCCCAATTTGTGACTTTTTGATGCATCTCTTTGCGACTTGGATTTTGCGACTCGCAATTTGCGCCTCACAATTTCCTATTGGAAATACCGAATCGCAAATTGCGACTCGCACAACCAGGTCGCAACGCAAAAAATCGCAATTTTTGCGATTTCTTATTTTTTGGTCTGCGAATGCCTTTCAAGCATCGCAGACCACTTTTTTGCACTCGCAAATGGCTGAATTTTGCGATTCGCACTGTTTGCGAGTGCAAAAAAGTTTCATACATCTGGCCTTTAGTGTCAGAGGACAGTGCTGTGGCTGAGTAGAGTGGGAGTAGCGGTGCCTCCCAGCCTTACCATTGTCAGTATCTGTCCTGCACACAGACTATGCAGATGCCATCCTCTCAGATGAGTACACTCCAATGTGGAGTTTGTACTAATTATAAGATTTGAATAGGCTATACTGATCTGCTTTTAGTAATGTTGGAATAGTGCCTGCTGGGATTTGTAGTGCCGTCAAACCCTGTACTACACCCACTATACAGAGTAGTAGTTCCCCCATGTGAGTCTAGTTCACATGTTGGAGGCAAGACAGGGGTCTGTGGACAGGTGAACACTGGACTATTGAGTTGGGTGACGGTGAGGGTGACAAAAGGTGAGCATGCATGCAAATACATTTTGGTGCCATTTTTATTGTTGTTACTTACCTGACTCCACTCCCCCAGGTATCCCTGTCAAGCCCTCAGGATGCAGAATGGCCAAGACCTTCTCCTACCATGTGACTTGTAAGAGGTCCCACCTCCTGACTCCTATAGCTTCAGCTGGTGTCTGGAGGTCATGGAACTAACCTTCCCCCTGAGGTCATTCCACCTCTTCCTGATGTTGGCCCTTGTCCGCAGGTGGGCTCTACAGAATTCACTCTGATGACTATCCTTTGCTGCATTTCCATTTACCTCGTGATAGTAGGGTGCTGGACTTGGGCTCCAAGTCTAAGTGACTCAACTCAAATGATTTCATCCACCATGACTCTTAACTCATCTTCAGTGAAATAGGGATTTTCTGGGGTGACATAGTGATGGAATGCAATAATAAATGTTAATGATAGGTACTGGGAATTGAGATGGTGACAGGTAGTAAATGGAGTGGAGGGTTGCGAATGGGTGTGTTAAAGTTGTGGGATATTTGCTCAGTTAGAGAGGGTGCCAATTAAATTAGGAATTTCCTTTTTTTGGGTGCTCTGGATGGTGTGTTTTGCGTGGGAGTTGTGGGAGATTGTGTTGTGTGAAGGGGTGTGTTTTATAATGTGGTTTGTAGGTGTATCGGGGGTGTCAATGTGTGTCAGCTGATTGTTTTTAAACTCATCCAATGTGGCGTTGTGTATTATGTAGTGGCTGCATGGATCTGTGAATCGGACTACCATTTGAGGACCACCAGGGCATGACCAACACTGCAATTTTGAACTTGGAATAAGTTTGGTGATCAGTGCTGGTGGTGGGTCTGCCTATTTCCCACTGTCCAGTGCACTGGTGGTGTTTGCCGGGTTTTGGTGGTCCTGCCTGTTGACTCCTAATGCGGTGGTCTGTAGGACCCCAACATGGTGGTCTTTTGGTGGCCGCTACGATGGCCATCTGGCGGAGCGACTGTCAAACTCAAAATGAGGCCCTAAATAAAATTATATTTATATGCTTGCTTCTTTCTCCTCGTTTTTTACCCTGTTGCTACAGTAATTTCACTTTCTTTTTCATTCATTCACACTATTTTCTCCTTGTTTTTCTAATATCTTTCATATTTATTCTCTTTGTTTTTCCTTTGCAATTTCTGCTTTCTCCTTGCTTTGCTTCCTGTTGTATGAGTTCTGGCTCCTTGTTTTTCCCTCACAGCGTGATATTAGAAGCATGAGGGTAGTTGATCCCAGGGCCTGGCCTAAGGTCAGGCTTTGCGGCTAATCCACTGTAATGGGGTTACCGGCATCCTAGATACCCACGCAACATTGAGTCTGATAGGGAAGTGCCCCGGGGGTACGGTGAACAGTATCTCTTGCTTATGTCAGCACGTCAATGATGACAAACAGGAAGAAGAGGAGATGCATTTAAATATACAGAGAGTGAGGGAAGATGCGGCGTGACGATCGGTGGAGCAGGCACGCCAAAGACGTGAGGACAACCCTATCGACTGCAAGGGGAGGAGAAAGTCAGCGGTGAGAGACGGAGAGGAGAACTTGGAAAAAGTCGCCCTGGTAGGAGTGAACAACGATGAAAGCTGCAAGCCCTAGTCATGGGACTCGGCAGCCTGCCACATCCCAGTAGGGACGTGGGTTGCGCAGGTACGTGCCTGTATACATGGTTTGGTCGCATCATGGTTAAAGAAGACACGAAAAGGAGGAGGTGGAAAGAAGAGAGGGGAGGGAGTGGGGAAATTCCTACGATAAGACCCAGTGTGAAGCAAGGGAATACTTAAAATAAGCTACACACATACAAATCAATGCATGCTGGTTACGTTTATTGTTGTTATGCCATCACTTTGAAACAATCTTCACAATTGCACCAGAAAGGAGCACAAAAGCCTAGAGACGTTATCACAGAGTGTTCACATTTAGTCACCACTCCTCACTTACCTTATCCCTAATACGCACTAAGGGATAAACAAAGCTCAACACTTACCTCCTGTCGCTCAGTCCTCTGTTTTTCCCTCATGTTCCGGAATGATGACCACGGGACACAGAGCCGCACCTAAAAGAAAGCCAAACCAGAGAACATTAAAAAAACAGACCACCAAGGAAGAAAGAAAATAAAAAAAAGGAGAAAATAAAAAGGAACAAGAGAGAAAGAAAGTGGAAGAAGAAACCCCAGAGACCAAAAAGAAATCAATCAAGAAACTACCAAGAGAAATACTTAAGGAGGGTAACAGTAACTAGAAAACAAGAAAAGTGCCAACGTGAGAGCGAATATCAAGAGTCATCTGATTTTCTAAGGTCATCTAAAAGGGAGATGGGGGGAGAATAAGGGCCTCCCTGAACAACCCACCACATCCCCATTCAATTTATAAAAACATAGAAAGTCACTGAATGAACCATAGGATACAGGGACGTTATAGTTAGGAAACAGAATTAAAAACAACTTAGAAAGGCATTGAAAAAACAAAGGTTACGGGTCATCACAGTTAGGTTGACATTTCAAAGGTACAAAACCATAGAAATTCAGCAGTTATAGTTACCTCATCTAACTATAACTTACGGCCCCACTATGCACTTCTTATGACTTCACATTTACATCACTCATGACATGGTCTGCAATATCACTGATGACATCACTGGTGACATCACTGACGTTTTTCACTGAAAATATATATATTCATTTAAAAAAGCAAGGACTAGATTTAAGAGGGCCTAGCGTCTACTTGCGCCACTTTGTAACCCTTTGCCCCACATTATTCCTGTATCAGGCATAATGTATGCAAGGGGAGATTTTCCCCATTAGAGGGAATGCAAAAAATGGCGCAGTTGAATCTAAGAGATTCCACTACGCCATTTTTAGCAGCTACTTTAACGCCTGCACAGAGCATGCGTTAAAGGGGGGCATGCCATTGTTTTCAATGGGCCTCTATATACAGGATTAGTGCCAACATTTTGGTGCTAATCCTGCCCTGTACATCAATAGCGTGAAAAATGTAGATGCTATTACCCCTACCCTGCGCCATGGTGCACTGTATATTAAATACGGTGCACACATGGAGGCAGTAGGGGGGCGCTAAAGAGCACAAGCAGAGTGGTGCTGCATTGGATGCAGTGCCACTTTTCATCATCATCAAAAAACGTTAATTTGGCCACAAGGGGCATAAAAGCACATAACAAATACCCAATAAATAAATCAATAAATATATAAAATACGTAATTACAGTACATAGTAAAAGAATAAAACCTGAGTGCTCTTTCTGTGCAATTTCAATACATAGTTGCTAAAACCCATCATACAGATACAAATTTTGCTGTAAGAACCCAACTTGCCCCAAGACACTTGGCAATAGCAATGACCAACGTCCAGCTTGTGTCTGATCTGAAAATTCAAAGAGCAGCAAGGGAAACTCCCAGCGATCTGCAGGCAGGAGTAAGCCATTTCCTGCAAAGGGTAGAATAGGCAGGTCAAACAAAACACGAGGATGATTTTCAATAGGTGCTTTACAAGCTGGACAAGTAATTATCCCCTCAGGTGATCAATCATTGGTAAATGATCCTAATGGCAAGGTTCCTACACAAAGCTGGAAGTAAAATTTCCTCCCTCTAGGCACCAAAATGACATTCCAAAAAAGCCTTGTAATTGCATATGTCTTTTAAATCAGTGAAAGCATGTGACAATGTAGAGTGAAGTGCTACCCGCAGTTCCTCAGAGTCTACCACCCTCCAGGACTGTTTTTTGAGGTTGAGTTTTGACAGAAAGGAGGCAGTAGTTGGAGAGCCCCAAAGCTCATTTAGCCCAAGCGTACACAGTGGCTCTTTGATACATCTGAGCCAGAGAATGCTAAGAGAGAGGTCAGTTTCTAAGATGACCTGCAGGGCTGCAGTAAAGGAGGCAAGCTATGGTGTAGTCCAAAGACGCCACCAATACAAGGGAGGACGTACGCCAGTCTTATAGACTATGCTCTAAATGCCTAAGTCCTTAAAGAGAGGAAAGAGCGGAGTTCTTAACGGGAGAGAAACAAGACTTTTTAAAAAAAATATTTTCAAGAGTTATTAGTTCTTGTAGTTCTTGAGCTTTAGCATAACCCCATAAAGGGCAGAGCGCAGAGCCTTAGCTTCATAAATCTGAAATGCAGGGTGTATCGGCTTGGTATATGAAAGATTAAATTCCTTACATAAAACCTCTGTGTTTGCTTTAGTTTCAACACCTCCTTTGCAATATGTGACTTCCAAGACAGTTTGCCTGTTAACATTAAACACAGGTAACTAAATGTGTTCACCTTTTCAAGCGGAGTACCTTCAAGCATAAACTTCCCTTTGAAGGATCTATGAGGATTGAACTTCATAAGTTTGGTTTTGGAAGTATTGATTACCAGAGGCCGTGCGGAACAGAATTCCTCAAAACACACAAGGAGTTTCCGTAGGCCGCTTGGGGTCTTAGATATCAAAAGTGTGTCATCCGCAAATAGCAAGACTGGATTTTTATGTGTGCCTAATGATGGTGTGTCTGCCTCCACCCTGAGTAAAGAGGAAACAACATCATTAATAAATAAGGAAAACTAAGTGGGAGCAAGGACACACCCTTGATGCACTCTCCTTGACACCTGAATTTGTCAGTGAGCTGCCCCTTGTCACCCCACTTAACACGCGTATAGTTGCCCTCATGAAGCAGTATTAACAGTGCAAGAATGTGTGCAGGGATTGCCATCCCAGAAAGAACTTCCCACAGCTTATTGTAAGGCACTAGGTCAAACGCAGATTTCAGATCAACAAAGGCAACATACAAATTCCCCTTGCCAATAAAAACTGTCTTCCAGTATAAAAGCAGTAACCTAAAGGCTTGTTCAATAGTGGAAGTTTCCTTACAAAATCCAGCCTGTAATGGACTAAGTATATCACACACAGGCATCCAATCTTGGATCTTGCCCAAAATACAGTGCCAAAAAACTTTCTGCACACAGTCTAATAGGCCTATAATTACAAAGTAGGGCTTGATCACCCTTCTATGACTCAGGGATTGGTGCCCCCGTCGCTATTGCATTTGATATGATAGTAATATATTTTAACCATACTTCAATATAAGTTAGAAATAGGTCTGCTGGGACACCATTTGGACCAGATGCCCTTCCGCGCTTTAGAGTGCCTAATGAGTGCACTGTGTCCACAAGGGTGAACAATTGCGTCGATGGAGTGCTAAGGATTGGATCAATAATGGGTCAAGGGTCCTTATCGTGTCCGGACACCATATTAAAATGATCAGGGTAGTACATTGGGCTAAAGTGGTCTACCCACTCCACTGGAGCAATATTCGTTGTAAAATTCAATGCACTAATGTCAGGGCCACGCTCCACCAGGGACCAAAATTTGTTACATTTCCTCTCATGGGAAACATCATTAACTGCAGTCCACCACTTGTCATCTTGCCAACTTTTAGCTTTACAAACAGCTAACATAGAAGATTTCCTAGCTGCACAAATAGCATCTACATCCTTGGATTTGATGGCTTTGATTAAGTGCTTATTCAATGACCGACATTCCTTGTTAACCCAGCGATGTTTACCCTTAGGTCTTTCACCACCAGAGTCAATGCCTGCTGTAAAATGGGCGGCAATACCCTCAAAGCATAAGGTATGAGATAAACGTATTTGCTCATTAGGAATTGCAGAGCCCGCCTCTAAACGCATCAATGAGGTCTTCAGAACACCATTGACAGCATAGATGATATCTGGCTGGGCCGATACCTTATTCCACTTTAGGTGATGCTTGTCATTGGCCAAACCGATTCCTATGGGTGATATAGTTGGTGTGTTGGTCATAAACATTTGATTACACAGAGCAAACATATGGACTGAGAGTGGGTTATGATCACTCCCAGTTCTCTCAATAAACTTCATAACTAAAGCCCACAATCTTATATCAATTAAACAATAGTGCCACTTTTCCTAAATTCAGGCCCAAATGTTACAGGGAAGTTATACTTAGGACCACATTTTAAACGTACAAAATCATAAAAATTCACCAGTTGTAGTCAGAGTTATCGCTAGTAACTATAACTCATGCCCTTAGTAACTACAACTCGTGCCCTCATCATGTTTTGCTAATTACCCTACAAATTATGACACTCATAACATGTTTGATGACATTATTGATAATATCAATGTAATAGTTGCAGTAACATTTTTGACAAAAAGATTTGCATGGTGGGGTGCGAGTTATATGTACTGATGATGTCTCAAATGACATTACTGTTGACATCACTAGAAATCTCATATTTTAATTATACCTAATTATAATGTCACTTTAACCTTTGGATTTTTCAGTGAATTTCTAGGGGTTTTTAAAATAAAAATATATTTAGAAATACATAGACACTAACTACTACAACAATGTTTGCGTTAAGAATGTTCGACTTCTTTGTTTTTGTAACTCACATGCACAGAAAATACTCAGCATAGTTTTCATAGTCTTTGTCTGTATCTTCAGATAAACTTCATATTTATATTAACAAAAACACTGATCTGTTTTCTGTAAACTATAAATATGTATTTTCATTATGTACATGTATTTTTAAGGTGTGTGATTTCTCGTGTGGGAGGCTTGCAGGATCGCAGTTACACATTTTGTTCTAATCTGTTGTACAGATTTATTTTTCACCTAGTCAGTTATTATTGAATGCTTAGTATGTACAGTGCATTTATTATTTTATTTACAAACTTACGTTTCTCATACCACAATCCAATTGTATCCCATTAAATATAATCATGTGTATTTGAACAGATTTGATTAACTCAGCAAGCCACCTGGTTCAAGTATGAAAAAATCTGTTAAAACTACGCACTTATTGTCATACTGCATCCATAACATCAGCAACAAAAACCAGGCCAAGTGGCCTTATATTGATATAGTAGACCTATTACAAAATAAATGCTTGATCAAAGAATTCAAAGACTTCCAATACATAATGACACAAAATACAGGCCAAGTGGCCTTTTGGTCCACCCCTATAACTGAAAATATGTGTATCCAGAAACATCTAGGGGCAGATTTAGGAGATCCTAGCGCCTCCTTGTGCCACATTAGTGTAATTGCTTATGCTGATATATAACGCGGTCAAAATTGTTGCACCAAATTTACAGTGGGTCAATGCATGTGTTGCACCTCTTTGTAATCCTTTATTATGCACCAGGCATAATGGCCCTCATTACAACCCTGGCGGTCGGTGTTAAAGCGGCAGTAACACCGCAAACAGGCCAGCGGTAAAAAAATGGGATCATAATCATGCCGGAAACCGCCAACACATACAGCCACTTTAACACTCCGACTGCCACGGCGGTAGCAGCAAACACCACAGCGTTAGCCTCCAACAGCCAGGCGGAAGACAATTTACCGCCCACCCCATTACAACCCGCCCATTAGCCAGCTTTTCCAGGGCGGTACTAACGCCATCAAAAGCACAGCGGAAACAGTACTTGGAAGGTAAACCACTCGCCTCTCGACACTCAACGAAGAACCAGGATGCCATGGAGTCTGAGCTGCCCTTTCTGCCCATGCTGGTGTACCTTCTCATATATCAGGAGCACCAACGGCGGCGACGACGACCACTGTGAGTATAGCACCTAGTAGACAGGGACGGGTGAGGAAAAAGAGAGTCACACACACGCAACACGCAACATCCCCACCCTCACCTCAAACACCATACACACAATCACATGCAACAACATTACATACACACTCCATAACCCTCTGGAAGAACGCAAGGACACAAGGAATTGAGTCAAATTAGTGTAATATTAGAATTCTAGAGAAATACGTTCATAAATAAATAAACAGTATGTACAATATATACAATATATATAAAATGAGGGACAATGTCCACACAAAAATAGTCCGTGGCCCACTGGGCCATAACACATAGGCCAAGCCCACACTTGACTCCTACCACAAAACGGAGAGAACACTGCAGGAGCATCAGGTCAAAAACACACAGGCACCTCAGGGGGACAGGGAAGGGGGGGCACCTCAACTGGAAAATGGTACAACGCCACTGCTCCTGGAGGGAGCTACATGCCCACAGCGATGTCCTAGGGAGTGCAAGGCCACAGTCTCTCAAGTCTCTCAAGTGGGTGGTTTGCCCACTGCTTGGTCCTGGGGAGTGCAAGGCCACAGTCTCTCAAGTCTCTCCAGTGGGTGGTTTGCCCACTGCTTGGTCCTCGGGAGTGCAAGGCCACAGTCTCTTAAGTGGGTGGTTTGCCCACTGCCTGGTCCTGGGGAGTGCAAGGCCATAGTCTCTCAAGTGGGTGGTTTGCCCACTGCTTGGTTCTGGGGAGTGCAAAGCCAGTCTCTCAAGTGGGTGGTTTGCCCACTGCCTGGTCCTGAGGAGTGCAAGTCCACAGTCTCTGAAGTGGATGGCTTCTTCCACTGGTTCTGGAGGGGGCGTTGTGCCCAGTGTGCTTCATCCTGGGAAGGATGCAGTGAGTGGATGTCTTTCTCCACTGGTTCTGGTGGGGGCATTGTTCCCAGTGTGCTTCATCCTGCCAAGCATAGGGTGAGTGGACGCATTTTTCACTGGTTCTGGAGGGGGCATTTTGCCCAGTGTGCTTTATCCTGCCACGGATAGGGGGAGTGGATGCATTTCTCCACTGGTTCTGGAGGGGACGTTGTGCCCAGTGTGTTTCATCCTGGCAAGGATAGATTGACTGGATGCATTTCCCCACTGGTTCTGGAGGGGGCTTGGTGCCCAGTGATGCAGCACATGTGGGGTGCCAGGTCACAGTCCCTCACCTAGGTGTCAGACCCACGAGATTTGTAGTGGTCAGGATACAGGATAGTCCATGGAGGCAGGGCTACAGTCCATCCGCCGGCGGCTATGGCTGCACAGTGGTGGTAGTGGCGGTGCTGGTGGGGGTGCTGCCAGTGGTGGGAGGAGGCTCCAGCCCATCCCCTGCAGCCTCGGACGGCTGCCCACTGGGGCTGCTGCTGCTGGCAGTGGTGCCACTTTCAGCGGTGCAGGTGGCGGTATTTGCGGCAGGCTTGTGGCGGTGCAGGTGGCGGTGCTAGCCACGGTGGAGGCGCAGGTGGCGGTGCAGGTGGCAGTGCTTTCGGCGGTGCTTGTGGCAGTGCAGGTGGCAGTGCTGACGGTTGTGCTGGTAGCCACCAGGCCTTCACCTGCAGGCTGGGATGGCTGAAGTGCCTTGGCTGGTGTTTTGTGCCCCTTCTTGCCCTTGGCAGATGGCGGTGTCACTTTGGGTCTGGCAGCTGAAGTCTTTCAGATGGCCTTGCTGGGTGGTTGTGTCTCCTTCCCCTTACTGGATGCTGTCCCCTTCTTCACCTTGCCAGGTGGAGGAATGGTCTTTGCCTTGGAAGGGGTTGGTGCACACTGGCTGGCCTGACGGGTGCCCCCTTTGAGCCTCTGACAGCTGCAGGAACCAGAGCGGACGTGGACTTGGTGTTTGAGGTGATGGGCTGGGTTTTGGCCACCTTGGCCCGAGTGGAAGGATGAGGGGGAGGGAACAGGTCAATGTTGGCGAGGAAAAGCTTCTTAGGGACATTTGGGGGGGAAGAGGGTGAAGGTTTGGGAGTGGAGCAAGAGGGAGTTGTTGTAGGAGGTGTCAGTCTGTTGTGTTTGGGTGCAGGTGCATGAGCTGGATGCTGTTGTGAGGTGGATGGCTGTCGGGTGGGTGTGTACTTGCTTTTGTGTACTTTGGGAGGAGGGGTCACAGACACAGTGGGAGAGGACACAGGGGACGTGTGCATGGATGTGGGGTTGTGTTTGCCAGTGAGGGTGTGTAGTGATGGGCGTGCTGGTGATGGAGGTAGTGGATGAGGATGTAGTGCATGAAGGTGTGAGTGGAGACGCTACTGGGAGGGAGGTGAACGACGAGGAGGAGGGGGACACAGTGGAAGCAGTGGATATTGGTGTGTCTGCATGGGGATGGTGCTCGTGTGAGTGCCTGTGAGTTGAAGTGTGGTGCTTGTGTTAGCCTGAGCCACATTTGGGTGAATGCTGGTCTGAAGGTGTGCTTAGGATAGGCTGGGGTTGAGGAGATTAGGACTGGGTAGAGGAAGTTGGAGGGGGGAGGCTAGAGACAGGGACAATGGCTGGCATCAGTGCGGAGTCCAGAGCCTGAAATGCTCTCTGTTGGGCCGCCACGCCAGAGTGAATGCCCTCCAGGTATGCATTTGTTAGTTGCAAATTCCTCTCAACACCCTGGATGGCATTCAGAATGGTTGACTGCCCAACAGTGAGGGATCTCAGGAGGTCAATAGCCTCCTCACTGAGGGCAGCAGGGCTGACTGGGGCAGAGCCTTAGGTGCCTGGGGCAAAGGAGATGCCCACCATCCTTGGTGAGTGGGCACGAAAAAAACACTGAGGGGCTGCCGGGAGGGCGGTGCTGGTAGGTGGGTGGCTGCTGTACCTGTTGTTGAGTTTGGCACAGAGGTTTCCACCAGGGAGCTTCCATCAGAGGAGGAGTCGCTGCCTGTGGTGTCCCCTCCTGTCTCCGTCATGGTGCTCCCCTTGCCTTCCGTCTCACTGGTGCCCTCACCCTTGGTGGATTCGTCCTCCAGGCCCTTGTGGGATGCAGCTCCATCCTTTGCCAGTGTCACTGCACCTCCACCAGATGATGCTAGTGCACACAAGGACAGGGTGACAAAACAAAAAGGGGGGTGGGAGACAGAGGACACACTTGGTCAATGCCAGCAACTAGACTACCGCTGGCGTACACAACACACAGGGAGCTGCCCTATGTACTAGGCCATGCACTACCAGTTACAATTCTAGTCACCAGCCCATGGGGGACATGCCATAACACCATCGCTGCATACCTGAAACCCACAGGACCCTGCCCAGTAGTAGATGCCCACTAACACCATTGGGTTTGGAGCGCTTCAGAGCCTGCCCAACAAGGGACCTACCCGGCCATGTTTGCCCTGGCCTATGGGCACCCACAGTCCCCATCCCCTACCCAGGCAAAACCTTAATGTGCGCCAACTCATGAATCTGAATTTGTACTCACCCCCTTGTGGCTGTTGTGAACCCCTCAAGCGCCAATCCAACTCCAGATAGGCCACAGCCAGGACGCAGAACATCAGGGGGGTCAGGGTATGATGGGCACCCCTTCCTCGTTGGGAGGCCAGCCCCAGCTGGGCCTCTGCTGTCATCCTTGCCCAGCGGCGCAGGTCCTCCCACCATATGCAGCAGGGGGTGCTCTGCATGTCAAAGACCCCCAGGGTCGACACCTCCTTGGCGATGGCACTCCAAAAACCCTTTTTCTGATTGGCGCTGAACCGCAGGAAAAATACAGCAGAAAAGGGATTAGTAACACCGTCCAGACCGTCACACTCATGGCCCACCATATCCCTCCCATCCACTAAGGCAGATACATTGACCACCATACATGCAGCACACTGTCCAGAATACCTCAGCCCCCCCTTACATGTGGCTTACACGCACAGCACTCCATACAATCATGGTCCACGCATCATGCTCATAGTGTACTCACCTGTTTGCCTGGAGGACCATAGAGTAAAGTGTACTGGGGTAGGACCCCATCCACCAGTCTCTCCAATTCCTCTGCAGTGAAGGCAGGGGCCCTTTCCCCAGATACATGAGCCCTTGTTGCTTCCAGACACAGGTCACAGCAGCACTTGCAGTGTAGGTCCTGTTGAAGGTCAGGTAGCAAGTGAGTGAATAGATAGAAAATGGCAGTCACATCCGCTGTGGTGCGTACCATCACCGCCGGCGTACATCGCCATTGGCTCCTGGAACCCATATGGCCCAATGATAACCAATGCGAAGTTGCGCTGCAGTCGGCGACCGCCTACTACAACGGCGCATGACGCTAGCGGAATTACCTCATTTCCACTTGTCCCTCTTCACAGGTCAAGCAGCCACCATTTCACGGGGGCACAGGCGATGGCACCTAACTGCGTCACAGCAGACATTGGCACATCAACCGACTCTCGAAATTGACATGCTGGTTCTGTAAATGAAGAGATGCATCATTATAGCAATTGATGTGTGAATATGACCCTCTGCTCACCGTTTTCCTCTCTAAGCTTCGACAGCTGAGGATGAATATGAGATGGAGACATCTTCCAGTGTACAGACCCCTGGTAGACCTTGCGACAATGGAGGACAGATACATTAACCTAACATACAGACTTGATTGTGCCACAATCCAAGAACTGTGTGCCCAATTTAAGCCAGATGTCAGCTATCTGCCAGCCCACAGGTATCCCCCCTCTAGAGCAGGTCATGTCAGTGCTCCATTTCCTGGCAAGTGGTTCCTTTCAAAGAGCATTGGCCATGGCATCAGGGATGTCTCAGCCAATGTTCTCCAACATGTTGACCAGAGTATTGTCTGCCCTGCTGAAACACATGTGCAGCTACATAGTATTCCCCCAGGTGGAGGATTTGGCCACAGTGAAAGCTGACTTTTATGACCTGGGACATATCCCCAACATCATTGGTGCCATTGATGGTACACATGTATCATTTGTCCCCCCCCTGAAAAATGAGCACGTGTTCAGGAATAGAAAAATCTATCACTCTATCAATGTGCACATAGTGTGTTCGGCTGACCAGTACATCTCGCCTTTGAATGCCAAGTAGCCTGGAGATGGTCTTGTGGCAGTGTGGAGCCTGTGGACAGTGAAGAAGAGGAGGCAGAGGAAGAAGATGTGGACAACAGAAGTAATATCGTACAGCAGTACTTCCAGTGACACACAGGTAAAACACTGTAACTTCACTTTTCTTTTCAGTTTTCTGTTGGACATTGTACATGGCAGCATGATTTCCCTATGTCTATGGCCACTTACTGTACCTTTTGGCATCTCTATTTTCAGATCTCTGTGCCCCACTCTGGCTCCTGGTATGTTTACTGCTGCTCACTATAGGTCATACCAATATATAAATTGCTGTACATAAGATTTGTAATTGTTTCAGAATGTTGTTCTACCACATGTTTCAATCAATTGAGAGACTCCAGAATTGTATTTGTTCCAAGGGTGTTTATTTAAGTGCTAAGAGGTTGAGGGGGATGTGCAATGGGCTGGGGGGATGGTTGAGGAATGTCCAGTTAGAGTCCAGTCTCTTGGTATCACAGGTGCATTGTCCAAGGGGGCTTAGGAAGGGGAGCAATGGCAGTTCAAGGTGGACAGGGTGATAGAGTGGGACAGAAGGGTGACAATCAGGAGAGTCTTATTTCCTGGTGAGGGTCTTGGCAATGTGCTCTGGCTTCTGCCTGGATTGCAGGAACCGTTTGTGGGGTGGTTCTCCTTCTGCAGGGAGTGGGGTGCTGGAGGCCTGTTGTTCCAGTGGTGGGGCTCCTGTCCACTAGCGCTGGCGGAGGTGGAGGGATGTTCATTGGTGTGGCTAGTGTCAGGGGCCCTTTGTTGTGCCACTGCCTCCCTCATGGTGTTGGCCATGTCAGCCAGCACCACTGCAATGGTGACCAGGATGGTGTGGATGTGGGGGGACTGGATATGGCTGGCACCTCCTGTCCGGTGACGTTGAGTAGGGGTCCTGTTGATATGTAAATGCATGTTATTGTGTATGTGTGTGCCATCTTGTGCAATGGTGTGTTTCCCTGTATTAATGCACTTGCACTATCGCCTTGGCCCTTGTGTGAGTGGCAATTTTGTGGCCTGGGTGAGTCTCTCTATTGGACATGCTTTGGTGATGGGTGTTTATGCATGTCTGTGATGGGTGTCCATGCATTGTTGTTGCATGAAGGGCTTGGTTGTGGGAGTGGTGGGTTGTGATGGTGGGGTGTGTGGGAGGTGGTGGAGTCATGGGAGTGAGGGTGAGGGTGGGAGTATGTGATGGCATGCATGTATGAGGGGGATATAGTAGTAAAGATTTGACTTACCAGAGTCCAGTCCTCCTGCCACTCCTGTGAGGCCCTCAGGATACATGATCGCCAAGACTTGCTCCTCCCATGTTTTTAGTCGTGGGGGAGGAGGTGGGGAACCACTGACAGTCCTCTGTATGGCTCCCTGGTGTCTTGATACCACGGAACATACCTTCCCCCGTAGGTCTCTTCCTGATGTCATCCCTTGTTCTTGGATGGTGTTCCAATGCGTTCACCCTGTCCACAGTTCTCCGCCATAGCTCCATCTTCCTTGCAATGGAGGTCTGCTGCACCTGTGATCCGAATAGCTGTGGCTCTACCCGGATGATTTCCTCCACCATGAACCTGAGCTCCTCCTCAGAAAACCTGGGGTGTCATTGAGGTGCCATGAGTACTATATGCCCAGTCCACCTTTCATTGTCCTCTGTCCAGATGTTTTGCTTCTCCCACCATCCCATTAAAATGCCCAAAGCTTGGGGCAAAGCAACTCCCATTGGTGTCCCAGTAGTTTGCCTATACCCTGTGTTATTAAAACTAAGAAAGATGTTATCAAGGCAAAACTTCAACATGTCTAATAACATCATGGTATGGTCATACAAGTAGATATTTTTTTTCCTGAAATGTTTTTTGCAAGCACTAATACCTAAATTGTAATCAATGTAAGTATATAACACAACCACATCAATGGTAACCAACAAATATGAGGGCTGCCAGCGTATCTCCTCAATCTTGGAAATGAAATCACCACTATCCTTGCAGTATGAGGGTAAATTAAATACATACAGTAACAGATAGCAATCCCAATAGATAATGGTGGGCTCCAGGAGACTGCCATTGGCAGATATAGTGGGTCTACAGGAGGGTTGGTTTCATTCTTATAGAAGTTGGGAAGCATATAGAAACAAGGTTCCATAGGTTTTTGCACATTCAACAATTGGAATTCATCCATACTAAGCAGACCTCTTTATCTCCATTCACCTAACTTGCAATGAAAACAGAATATAGACTGATTATGATGTCATATCCTAAAACTTCATAATCCCTTAATCTACTAAATTTACTCTCTGCCTCCTATAGATATTGTTAAATATAACACAAGACTATATTGTCTCCCTTGTCAGAGGGGTGATTACAATAGTAGTGTCCTGTGACAATGATTGTAAAGCCAATTTCTGAGGTTTAGTCAAATTCTCATCAAAATGGTTCTTACTGTCCTGACAAATATTTAAGAGGTACGTGGTAATTACCTCATGAAAAGTATCTATGTTGTCATGTGGTGTGCTTGAATTACATTTGGATTTAGGCTTTAAAGAATTTGTCTCAATCCTATCAAACTCTAGATTCATAGAGATCAAAAAATCTATTCTGTTATCAAAAAACAACCCTCTATTTTTCAATTGAAGTAAGGCAACCAGACCCTTAATATCACTCTAACATAGATTATCAAAAGTATGATCTACAGTGGTGCTGATAATGGGAACCAGACACCCCTGCCCTCTTGCTGAGTGAAAACCTTCATCAATTTCATCTTGCAAAAGAATAAGAACATATCGATCTGAGTCTTACAATAATTCATGTTAGCTACAGGACAAAAAGACAAACCTAATTCTAATATGGATTGTTCATCCTCATTCAGTTTATGTATTCACAACAGTTAGGTGATCCTCACCCATCATTTTTTCCTTGCTGCAGTTTTTACCTCCCAAGCGGCATTACAGTTTTGTCTCTCTTTACTTCTTCCGTGGGTTTTCCACCTTTTTAACTGCCTATGCCTTCTCCTGGTTTCCTTCATGGGCCTGACTGTGTTGCAAAAAATTATATTCATTCAAAGTGGTAAGAGGTAATAAATCCCTATTGCTAGTATTCCACTGCTCCTCCACATCCGAGTAAAGCTTAGATCTTGATTCAGATGTGACTAAGCCCTGATGTCTCAGAGCCTCTGCTTGTTTAAAGTGTCCAACAGCATTGTCAAATTTCCTACTGAAGGTCAAGATGCAGCCAGATGTGTAATCCTGTTTGTCTCATAGGAACTTCCTCCTATTTTTTGTCTGAATTTCCTGTTCATACCTATTGAGCCTCTGCGCCATTTCAGAAATAAACTTCTTAATTTCATCCTGCTCTGAATACTGATCAAGAATTGTTTTCACTTTGACAATCTCTCCACATGTCTGTTCCAGCTCCAACTTAGCATACTTGGACAATAAACCCAACATATCCCTGCACGTGGAGGCCAATGATGCAATAATTTTGGATTGGAATTTTGATATGTTGGAGTGATTAATATGCATAAACCTCATGGCACCCTGCCAACCTCCACATGATTGTCCAAAGAGGTGGTTTTCCACCATTAGTTGATAAAGAGAAAGATAGTTTTTCCAGCCTCATTACCGCTGCTCACCGCCTTTCATATATATATATATATATATTAATGGTTTAGGGTGGACATGGGTTTTTGGGTGGCAAGGGATTTTTTTTAGGATTTAGGGTTGTTATGGGTTTTTGAGTAGTAAGGGTTTTTTTAGGAATTAGGGTTGGTACGGGTTTTTGAGTGGTAAGGGTTTTTTTAGGGTTTAGGATGAATATGAGCTTTTGGGTGGCAAGGGTTTTTGGGGTTTAGGGTTGACATGGGTTCCAGAATGGTAAGTTTTTTTTTCAGGGTTTAGGGTGTGTATGGGGCTTTGGGTGGTAAGTGGTTTTTGGTTTTAAGGTGGGTATGGGTTTTTGGCTGGTAACTGTTTTTTTAAGGTTTATGTTTGGTAGAGGTTACTGCCTGATAAGGGGTTTATAGGATTAAGGGTGGGTATGTGTTTTGGGATGGCACATGATTTTTTGAGAAGTTAGGGTGGGTATGGGCTTTTGGGTGGCAATGTTCTTTTCAGGGTTTAGGGTGGTAATGGTTTTTTGGGTGGTAAGGGTTTTTTAGGTTTAAGGTGGGTATGGGTTTTTGGGCTGTAAGGAATTTTGTTGGGGTTAGGGTGGGTAGGGGTTTTGAGTTGTCGGATCAAGTGGATGTATATATATATAAGTGTGGAGACACAAAGGGTAAGAAACAGTTCTTGGCTGTGCACTCTTGTTGCCAGTGCAGGTGATAGAGGAGACCACCCTCGAAATCGCTGTTATCGAAGCATTCAGTAACCACCAACGCGAACATACATAGAGCTGGGTGCCAAAAAAGCAAGGGATAGGAGTCGTTACCAAACACTCATAGATACATCAAAAAATATTCCAAAGGAAGATAATGGATGCCCTCGACTGATACTCACATACAGTAAAGAAATCAAGGCAATGGCGAACATTTTTAAGAAACATTGGAAAATATTGAAAAATGATCAAGACATTAGCCAATCAATAGGCATGAAACCACAAATTACTTTCAGAAAATTATGCTCTATTAAAGACCTGTTGGTAAGAAGTCACTATACACCACAGCCAATAAAAACTTGGCTAAACAGAGAAGCAATTGGTTTTTACAAATGTAACAACTGTAAAGCATGTCACGTGGCCAAAAATATCAAGAGCTTTTCAGATTACAGAGGAAGAGAATCAAGATTTCTTATAGAATAACATGTAACAGCCAATACGTGGTCTATTTATTATAGTGGAATGCGGCATGCAGTTCATAGGAAGCACTATTTTTCCACTAAAAAAGAGGATATTGGAACACGTCAGAGCTATACAGAACCATGACCATAGCTATGCTCTGACCAAGCACCACAACAAACAACACACAACAGATTGGAAAAGTATTAGTTTCTTTGGTTTGGCCAGGATCAATAGCAATGAACGTGGGGGCAATAGAACATTGAAATTGTGCCAACTAGAAAGTAAACTCATCATTCAACTCAGAACCAAGAACCCTTATGGGCTTAACATTGACAAGGAACTTTTTGTACATTTACAGAGGAGAACATTGAAATGAGCTGTAATTTGAGAACAATTGAACTTTTTTTATGACACTATGAGATTCACATATAATAAGTAGCACTGGAGGGACTTGACATAAAGGCAAAAACATGTTGTGCTCCATGGAAACTCACATGTGTATAATATGGGTCATCACATGAAAGAACATTTTGCTGATATTGATGTGATAAACAAATGTATATGAAAGCATAGGAACTTAGCCGTCACTTATAATTGAGTAATGGGATATGCCACTCCAATATATAGTAGGCGATATGTATTTTTTTAACAAACATGTCTATTACAGAGAGTCAAGTTGAAGGTTTGGGCACTAAGCTGGCACATAGTGTGAAATGAAATGGTATGCTAAATATAATTGTTATCAGCATTTTTTTATTACATTTTCATATGTCTCTCATAAATGTAGGAATGGTATCTAGTGATCATTTAAAGAGTCGAGAATGTATATAACAAGACATTTGGAATGCATTATTAATTCTTGTGATTTCTGTTTAAGTCATTTCATATGATTTCATATATATTTTGTCATTTTACAGCTCGGCAAGGATGACACTATCAATCCTATGCTTAAAGATTTTGCTGTACAAATGGCAAAAGACTTTGGAGGTGATTCTAACCCTGGCGGTCGGTGTTAAAGCGGCGGCCAACCCGCCAACAGGCTGGCGGTAAAAAAAATGGGATTCTGAGCCTGGCGGGAACCGCCAACACAGACAGCCACCTTAACACTCCGACCGCCACGGCGGTACAAACAAACAGCGCGGCGGTCACCGCCAACAGACAGGCGGCAGACAATGTACCGCCCACACTATTCCAACTCACCAATCCGCCACCTTTTCCGGGGCGGGAGCACCGCCGATAAAAACACGGCGGAAACAGACTACGGACGGGAAAACGCTCACCACTACGCACTCCAGGAGGAAGGAGGACAGCATGGAACCCGAATTAAACATCCTACCTGCTCTCGTCTACCTTCTCATCTACCACGAGTACGAAGTCCGGCGCAGACGACAACGGTGAGTACTGCACCTACGACACACGGGAGGGGGAGGACGAAAGGTTACGGCCACACACATATGCGACCCCCCCCCCAACTATGTACTCACCAATGCAGCGCACCAAGTCACAGTGACACCACCCAAACACCCCTGAAAAATGCTAGGACATAATCATATTTTGAAGAAATATTTATGTTCCAAAAAGCTCCAGAAAATTAGCGTACAACCATGAAAGATATCCACAACAAAACTAATGACACACACATCAGTGTATAACTGAAGTACCAAGTCCTGCACAACCTACGATTTCAGCATGTCCGTGGGCCAAAGTCTTGAGAAACAAGGGCAAAGCCCACACAGGAGACCTGAGTCCTTTGGAGAGAACACTGCAGGGGCATCAGATGTAAAAACTACAGGCACCTCAGGGGGAAGGGAAGGGGAGGGCACCACAGCCACATGAGTCCACGACGCCAGATCCACGAGGAGCCACCATGCCCACTGGACCATCCTGGGGAGTGCAAAGCCACAGTCTCTCAAGTCTCTGCAGTGGGTGGATTGCCCACTGGACCATCCTGGGGAGTGCAAAGCCACAGTCTCTCAATGTCTCTACAGTGGGTGGGCTGCCCACTGGGCCATCCTGGGGAGTGCAAAGCCACAGTCTCTCAATGTCTCTACAGTGGGTGGGCTGCCCACTGGGCCATCCTGGGGAGTGCAAAGCCACAGTCTCTCAATGTCTCTACAGTGGGTGGGCTGCCCACTGGGCCATCCTGGGGAGTGCAAAGCCACAGTCTCTCAATGTCTCTACAGTGGGTGGGCTGCCCACTGGGCCATCCTGGGGAGTGCAAAGCCACAGTCCATCAGGTGGATGACAGTCTCCACTGGTCAAGGAGGAGGCATGGTGGGCACAGTGAACCATAAACGGTGCTTGCGACGGCGGTGCCCAGCGGAGCGGTGCTTGAGAGGAAGGGCCCAGCGGAGCGGTGCTTGAAAAGAAGGGCCCAGCGGAGCGGTGCTTGAGAGGAAGGGCCCAGCGGAGCGGTGCTTGAGAGGAAGGGCCCAGCGGAGCGGTGCTTGAGAAGAAGGGCCCAGCGGAGCGGTGCTTGAGACGGCGGGGCCCAGCGGAGCGGTGCTTGAGAGGAAGGGCCCAGCGGAGCGGTGCTTGAGAAGAAGGGCCCAGCGGAGCGGTGCTTGAGAGGAAGGGCCCAGCGGAGCGGTGCTTGAGAGGAAGGGCCCAGCGGAGCGGTGCTTGAGAAGAAGGGCCCAGCGGAGCGGTGCTTGAGACGGCGGGGCCCAGCGGAGCGGTGCTTGAGAGGAAGGGCCCAGCGGAGTGGTGCTTGAGAAGAAGGGCCCAGCGGAGCGGTGCTTGAGAGGAAGGGCCCAGCGGAGCGGTGCTTGAGAGGAAGGGCCCAGCGGAGCGGTGCTTGAGAGGAAGGGCCCAGCGGAGCGGTGCTTGAGAGGAAGGGCCCAGCGGAGCGGTGCTTGAGAAGAAGGGCCCAGCGGAGCGGTGCTTGAGAGGAAGGGCCCAGCGGAGCGGTGCTTGAGAAGAAGGGCCCAGTGGAGCGGTGCTTGAGACGGCGGGGCCCAGCGGAGCGGTGCTTGAGAAGAAGGGCCCAGCGGAGCGGTGCTTGAGACGGCGGGGCCCAGCGGAGCGGTGCTTGAGAAGAAGGGCCCAGCGGAGCGGTGCTTGAGACGGCGGGGCCCAGCGGAGCGGTGCTTGAGAAGAAGGGCCCAGCGGAGCAGTGCTTGAGACGGCGGGGCCCAGCGGAGCGGTGCTTGAGAAGAAGGGCCCAGCGGAGCGGTGCGAAGAAGGGCCCAGCGGAGCGGTGCTGGAGACGGCGGGGCCCAGCGGAGCGGTGCTTGAGAAGAAGGGCCCAGCGGAGCGGTGCTTGAGACGGCGGGGCCCTGTTCAGCGGTGCTCTTCTCCACCGCGGGCCCTGTTCAGCGGTGCCTATCTCCACGGCGGGGCCCTGTTCAGCGGTGCTCTTCTCCACCGCGGGCCCTGTTCAGCGGTGCCTATCTCCACGGCGGGGCCCTGTTCAGCGGTGCTCTTCTCCACCGCGGGCCCTGTTCAGCGGTGCCTATCTCCACGGCGGGGCCCTGTTCAGCGGTGCTCTTCTCCACCGCGGGCCCTGTTCAGCGGTGCCTATCTCCACGGCGGGGCCCTGTTCAGCGGTGCCTATCTCCACGGCGGGGCCCTGTTCAGCGGTGCTCATCCAGCAGGTCAAGGGAGCCAGACCTGGCCTCGACTCCCTGCTCAGTCGCCCTCGGACCGTGACGTTTCTGGACCCTTCGGGGACGGACTCCTGGCCTCCTTAGTGTCCTCCTTCCCAGCTGGGATGTGGCATGTGGGGTCCACCTTCTCCGCGCTCCTGCTGCCCTTCCGCTCCTTTGATGGGGCTCTCGGGCCCTTGCCTCCCCCAGATGGTGTGGGTGGTGAAGTGGCCGCACATTGCTCCTTGGGGGCAGCCCTGTCGGTCCTCGCACGGCGGTCCTTGGTTTTGCGGGTCCTCTTGCCGGGGGGGGGCTGGACGTGTCCTTGCTGCAGCTCGATGTGTCACTGCTGGCAAAGGGTGGGCTCCAGAACCCAGGCACAACAGTGACACCCGATGCGGGGCTGGTGGTGGCTGCGGTGCTCTTGGGACTCTTTGAAGATGGATGGGGGAGGTCATCGGGGGGAAAGAGGTTAAGGTTAGCCAGGAAAAGTTTTTTAGGGCCAAGGTAAAGGGTAGGAGAAGTGGAGATGGAAGTGGAGGTAGAGGAGGTGGTTGTAGGAGAGTCAGGTGTGCTGTCATTGGGTGAAGGTGCTGGTGCTGTAGGCTGTCGTGAGGTGGATGGCTGTTGGGTGGGTGGCTGCCTGCGTTTGTGTGTCTTGGAAGAGGGGGTTACAGACACACTGGGAGAGGACACAGGGGACGTGTACATGGCAGTGGGGGTGGTGACTGCACGAGTGTGGACTGTACTGGAGGGTGAGGTGGTGATGGAAGCACTGGCTGATGTTGGGGTGCATGCAGGTGTGAGTGTAGACGTCACAGGGAGGGAGGAGGGAGACGAGGAGGAGGGGGACACAGGGGTGGCAGTGGCTGTTGGCATGTCTGCATCTGGGTGTTGCTCGGGTGAGTGTTTGCGGGATCTGTGGTGCTTGTGTTTGGATGAGCTGCTCTTGGGTGTTGAGGTGTGTGCAGGCTGGTCTGATGGTGTGGATGGGATAGGCTGAGGAACAGGAGACAGAGACAGGCTGGAGGCAGTCAGAAGAGGGAGGCTGGAAACAGGGACAATGGCTGCCGTCAGTGCTGAGGCCAGAGCAGTGAACGCTCGTTGATGGGCAGCCTGACCCGAATGAATGCCCTCCAGGTACGCATTGCTCTGTTGCACCTCCCTCTGCACACCCTGGATGGCATTCAAAAGGGTCGTCTGCCCAACAATGAGCGTCCTTACCAGGTCAATGAGCTCCGCACTGAGGGCAGCAGGGGCAACAGGGGCAGGGTCTGAGGTGCCTGGGGCGAAGGAGACGCGCGCCTTCCTGGGCGAACCGGCACGGAGCGAAGACTGAGGGGCTGCTGGGAGGGCGGGGCTGGTGCGCTGGGTGGCGGCTGTACCTGTAGAGGCGGGGGGCACGGATGTTGCCGCCACCCCTAGGGAGCTCCCATCCGAGGACGTGTCGCTTTCGCTGCTCTCACACGCGGTCCCCGTCGTGGTGCTCCCCTCGCCCTCCGGATCACTGGTGCCCTCGGTGTCTGTTCCTGGGCCCACTGGGGCCTTGTGTCCTGCAGCTCCCTCGTGCTCCGATGCCATATCTCCTCCGCCTGATGATGCTAATGCACACATGGACAAGAAGATGAAGAGAAAGGGTGGGGGGAGAAAAAAGAAGACCAGGTTGAGTGCATGCAATGTCAACACCGTTGGCGGAGAGGACAGACACAGGTGCCTAATGCACTAAGCCGCGCATTCGGGGTACACTACTCAGTACTACTGACTAAGACAACAGGCCAAGAGACGTCAAACGCGCACATGGGAGATGCTGGACCTTCAATGGCTGTACTTGTCACCCTACAGAGGTGGGGGCCGGGGGCACAGGGCCATGCCTAAGGGAGAGGACTACACTACAGAAAGCGCCCTGGCCTAATGTCACCCACAGCCCTCCTCCCCCACCCAGACGCCTCCACTACGCAGAAAAATAGGAGAATGTGCTGATACTCACCCCCTTGTGTCTGCTGTGATGTCTTAAAGCGCCCATCCAATTCAGGGTAGGCCACCGCCAGGATCCGGGACATCAGGGGGGTCATGGTGCGACTGGCACCCCTCCTAGGTTGGGAGGCCATCCCCAGCAGTGTTTCTGCGGTCTTCCTTGTTCCGCGGCGGATGTCCTCCCACCTCTTGCGGCAGTGGGTGCCCCGTCTGTTGTGGACCCCCAAGGTCCGGACTTCCTTGGCGATGGCACGCCAAATCTCGATCTTCTGATGGGCGCTGACCTATTAGACATGTACAGGGTGGAAAGGAGGAAATCATCAATGACCTGCATGTTAGATGTAATTGGCCCCCACCCACCCACTTTGCCATATGGCACATGCTCTCATCTGTCGGGCGTTGCACTCCTCATTCGCCCCCCACCCCACCAACTTACATCCACCCCAATCCACACAGGCATAGCCCATTCCATTAGCACCCGGTGTACTCACTTGTTGGTCTGGAGGACCGTAGAGTAGCGCATACTGGGGGAGGACCCCATCCACGAGCTTGTCCAACTCTTCAGACGTGAAGGCAGGGGCCCTTTCCCCAGGCGCAGCAGCCATTGTATCTTCCAGACCGAGGTCACAGCAGCACTTGCAGTATAGGTCCTCTCCTGTGGATGATCAGGTCTCAAGTGATTAAGCAGATAGAAAATGGCGGTCACGCCCGCGGCGGTGCGTACCGCGGCGGTGCGTACCGCGACTGCCGGCGCACTTCGTCATTGGCTCCTGAAACCCATAGGCTTCAATGTTAACCAATGCGGCTTTGCGCCGCGGTCTGCGACCGCCTACCGCCACGGTGTGCCCCGCCAGCGCATTGACCTCACATCCCATTGTCCCACTTCACAGGTCAGGCAGCCGCCATTTCAAGGGCCCACATGGCTTAATTTTGACTGCGACACACAGGCCTAGGCCTTGCATTGCCACACATACACGCCTTTCAACCCATTGCCATTCTTTAACTGTGCAAGCTGTCTGTACGTACCTGTGTTTTGGCTGACTCTGTGCTCCATGTTGTCCTTCCTAGGCACCGTCCGCTGGGACTTGCGATGAGAAGGAGGAATCCTCGCGTGTACCGACCGCTGGTGGACCTGTCGACAATGGAAGAACGCCATATAATACTTCGATACAGACTTGACCGTGCCACTATCCATGAACTGTGTGCCCAGCTGGAGCCAGCCCTGATGTCCCCCATCCGCCAACCCACAGGGATTCCCCCTCTGGTGCAGGTTTTGTCAGTCCTCCATTTTTTGGCCAGTGGGTCATTCCAGACCACAGTGGCCATGTCATCTGGAATGTCTCAGCCTATGTTTTCTAAGATTTTGAGCAGAGTGTTGTCTGCCCTGATGAAACTCATGCGGAGCTACATCATTTTCCCCGAGGAGGGTGACTTGCCTACAGTGAAGGGTGATTTCTATGCCCTTGGACTCATCCCCAACATCATTGGTGCCATTGATGGGACCCATGTGGCTTTGGTACCCCCAAAAGACGATGAGCAGGTGTTCCGAAACAGAAAGAATTATCATTCGATGAATGTCCAGGTGGTCTGTTTGGCTGACCAGTACATCTCCCATGTAAATGCCAAGTTCCCAGGGTCAGTGCATGACGCGTATGTGATGCGAAATAGCAGCATCCCCTATGTGATGGAGCAGCTACAGAGACAACGTGTGTGGCTAATAGGTGACTCTGGTTACCCCAACCTGCCGTGGCTACTGACCCCAGTAAGGAATCCCCGGACAAGGGCAGAGGAACGCTACAATGAGGCCCATGGGCGTACTAGGAGGGTGATTGAGCGAACCTTTGGCCTCCTGAAGGCCAGGTTTAGGTGCCTGCATATGACTGGTGGATCCCTAATGTACTCACCAAAGAAGGTGTGCCATATCATCGTGGCCTGCTGTATGCTTCACAACCTGGCTTTGCGACGCCAGGTGCCTTTCCTGCAGGAGGATGGTCCAGATGGTGGTGTTGTAGAAGCCGTGGAGCCTGTGGAGAGTGAAGAGGAGGAAGACTCAGAGGACGACACAGACAATAGGGATAGAGTGATACAACAGTATTTCCAGTGACACCCAGGTAAGAATCACCCATGCCATTTCCCAATTGCTTCTAGCCTCCTGCATCTGTACTTTCTGTAGTTCCCCACAGATGTTTTTCAGTAATTTTTGCCTTTCCCTTCCCTTCTCAGTGCTGTCTGACTCAGTACCTGACTTCTGCTTGGTTCGCCCATGAAATACAGCGTATTGACATTGGTATGTTGTCATGACTAATTGACAGAACAGAAATTGAACAGTAATATGTAATACATTTGTTAATAAGACAGCATGACTCCAAACAGATTATTGTGCAAAATGTGATTTATTTACAGTGCTAGATATCGGTACATGTGATTCTAAGGGTGATGGGTGGGGGTGGAGGAATATCCATGGCAGAGTCCAGTTCTCAGTCTCACAGGTGCATTGTTCTTTTGCCTGGGGAAGGATGGAGCATAGGCAGTTCATGGTTGGACAGGGTGGCAATGTGGGACAGTGGGAAGAGTTCAGGGGGTATGTCCTGCTGGCGGGGGTCTTGACATCCTACTCTGTCTTTTTCTTTGGTCTCAGGCTCCTCTCACGGGGTGGTTGTTCTTCAGCAGGAGGTGGGGTTCTGGGGGGCTGTCGAGGTGTTGGGACCTCCTGTCCACTAGCGCCGGCGGAGGTGGTAGGCTGTTCCTGGTCCGGCCTAGTGACAGGGGCCCTGTGTGGTGCACCATGGTCCCGCAACGCGTCCTCTATCCTGTGGAGGGCCAGGACGATGGTCCCCATTGCGGTCCCGATGATTCTCAGCTCCTCCCTGAACCCCATGTAGCGTTCTTCCTGCTGTGCCTGGATCTCAGTGAACCTGGCCAGTACCGTCGCCATCGTTTCTTGGGAGTGGTGGTAGGCTGCCATGATGGTGGTGAGGGCCTCTTGGAGAGTGGGTTCCCTGGGCCTCTCCTCCCCCCCCTGTCGCACAGCAGCCCTCCGAGCTGCCCGGTTTCCCCCGGCCTCTGTCCCCTGGCCGGTGTGCCCGCTCCCACTGCCCCCAGGTCCCTGTTGTTGTTGGGGTGTTGGGTTAGCCTGGGTGCCCTGTAGTGGCAGACACACCGCTGATTGAGCTGTCCTAGAGACAGAGGCATGGGCCCGCTGGGTGGGAGCTGTGCTGGTGTCGGCAGAGGGGGTCGGGTCTGGTGTGGCCTGTAGCTGCCTGAGGGGAACCGACTGCCCAGAGGTCCCCGATGGTCCGGGCTGGTCATCAGGTTCACTGTCGACAGAGCTGCTATCCTCAGTGTGGGCCTGTTCCGGTGGTGGGATGGACACTTCTGGACCCTCCTGGCTGGTGTGTTGTCGTTCGGGTCCTGCATGGGGTAAGAGAGTTTGGTTATTGTTTCTGTGTGTGCAATAGCGTGCGTGTTATGGGTGCCCTTGTTCCCCAGTGCAGGCATTCCCTTGAGGGAGGTGTTGTGAGGGTATTTAGTGGGGGGGAGGGGTTAGTGCAGTGGTCATGCATAGGTGATGGGTGCCCATGATTTGTGTTGGCATGCAGGAGTTGGTGTTGGGATGGGTGGGTTGTGCTGGTGAGACATTGTCAGGGAGGATATGTGCTGGGGAGTTGGGGGTGAGGGTGGGGGTGTGGGTTGGCATGCTGGTGGGGTGGGGGGGATATAGTAGTTGAGATGGGACTTACCAGAGTCCATTCCTCCGGCTACTCCAGCGAGGCCCTGAGGATGCAGGATGTTCAAGACGTCTTGCTCCCACGATGTAAATTCGGGAGGGGTGGGTGGGGGTCCGCCGCCAGTCTTCTGGACCACGATGTTGTGCCTGGAGACCATTGAACGGACCTTCCCCCGTAGGTCGTTCCATCTTTTGCGTATGTCCTCCCTATTCCTGGGATGCTGTCCCACCGTGTTGACCCTGTCCACGATCCGCTGCCATAGCTCCGCCTTCCTGGCTATACTGGTGTGCTGCACCTGCGAGCCGAAGATCTGGGGTTCCACTCTTAGGATTTCCTCCACCATGACCCGGAGTTCTTGGTCCGAAAAGCGTGGGTGCCTTTGGGGTGCCATGGGGTGGTGTGGGTGAGGTGTGGGGTGGTGTATGTGATGATGAGTATGTTGGTGTGTGGTCCTTTGTGCTACTATGTGGTGTGTGTGATGGTGTAGTGTGCCTCAGTGTGTCTTGCTAGGGATTGTCTGCTGTGTCTCTCTCTCCTTCTCTCAGTAATTCTGGTCGCAGGGGTTTGTGGGTGATGTGGGTGTGTGTTTTATAGTTGGTTGATTGTGTGGGAGTGGTGTGTGTATGTGTATCAGTTGTGTGTATTTCAAATTATCCAATGTGGCTGTGTTTTGGTGATGTGTGTGTATTCTGACCGCGGCGGTGTGTACCGCCAATGGAATACCGCGTTTGAATGACCGCCGTGTGGATTCGTGGGTCGTAATGGCATGGGCGTATTTCTGTTGGCGTGACGGTGGAGGTTTGGTCATCTCCAGTTTATCGCTGCCTGCCGATGTGGCGGGCTGCAGTGGAGGACGGATTTTTGGAGGTTTGGCCGTTGTGGGTCAGAATGACCGTGGCGGTTGACCGCGGCCGCGGCGGTGTTATGGCGGTCTTATGACCGGCAGTAAGGGCATTTTACCGCCGAGGTCAGAATCACCCCCTTTGTCACTATCTAGCTCGGCGCGGATAGTACTGTGCTAATCCTATGCTTAAAAACTTTGCTAGATAAGCAGACATTGGAGGTGAGCAAATTTAGAGTGTCGCTGGTGTTGCAGGGTGCTCCTTACTAGAGCAGCTCTCCACCTAAAATTGGGAACTTCCCAGAGTTCTCCTTTGTTTTTTGCATAATTTATGCGTCACTCTAACTCTGAAAGGGCCTTGGTTTGACTTATACTGGGTGCTCCCTTGTGTCTGGACAAAGCTATACCCCTCTGAAGAGCTCTAATGAGAGCGAAACACGTGTCAGGGGTTGCTTTACTCATTCCAGGTTGGTTTGGACGGTATTTGACCAGTCCAAAGCTATAATACTGTGCCTGGAGTGGTAAATGGCTTTTGTCATTTTACAGCTCGGCGAGGATGACCCTGTGTCAATCCTATGCTTAAAGATTTTGCTGTACCAATGGCAAAAGACTTTGTCACTATCTAGCTCGGCGAGGATAGCACTGTACTGATCCTATGCTTAAAAACTTTGCTAGATAAGCAGACATTTGAGGTGAGCAAATTTAGAGTGTCGCTGGTGTTCCAGAGTGCTCCTTACTAGAGCAGCTCTCCACCTAAAATTGGGAACTTCCCAGAGTTCTCCTTTGTTTTTTGCATAATTTATGCGTCACTCTAACTCTGAAAGGGCCTTGGTTTGACTTATACTGGGTGCTCCCTTGTGTCTGGACAAAGCTATACCCCTCTGAAGAGCTCTAATGAGAGCGAAACACGTGTCAGGGGTTGCTTTACTCATTCCAGGTTGGTTTGGACGGTATTTGACCAGTCCAAAGCTATAATACTGTGCCTGGAGTGGTAAATGGCTTTTGTCATTTTACAGCTCGGCGAGGATGACACTGTGTCAATCCTATGCTTAAAGATTTTGCTGTACCAATGGCAAAAGACTTTGTCACTATCTAGCTCGGCGAGGATAGCACTGTACTGATCCTATGCTTAAAAACTTTGCTAGATAAGCAGACATTTGAGGTGAGCAAATTTAGAGTGTCGCTGGTGTTCCAGAGTGCTCCTTACTAGAGCAGCTCTCCACCTAAAATTGGGAACTTCCCAGAGTTCTCCTTTGTTTTTTGCATATATATATATATATATATATATATATATATTTTAATCCATGGAAACAACAATCAACCAACGCGTTTCAACTCCAGAGAGACTTGTTCATGGGCGTCCAGAAAGGGCACTTTTTGTTATTTGGTGTAAATGTGTTCAGTAGTCTTTGAAAAATTGTAGAAAATTCAAATTTGTATATATAGGAGCGTGAAAAATTGGTGACCCCTTCCGATCTTGTGCTGAAATCTGATTGGCTGCCAATACCTCAATTTAGGAAGTGTTGGCAGCCTTCTTGGGACTCCACTTGAGCCGAGTCCCAGACAAAAATTAAAAAAAAGGAAAAGGGGCCAGGGTACAGACACCCTGACTCCTTTGCTCGAATGCTAAGGTCAATCAAGACCCCCCCCCAGAACAAAAAAACATAAAAAAAAATATTTTCACTGTGATTTGCATTGGATCCATGGACCCAGCAAAAATTCTCCAAAAGAAATGAAGCGCAAACTTGCATGCTTTGTCTTTTTTTCAAGCCCCCAGGTGGGCCACGTCACGGGGGCAATGCTTATTAAAGGGCACAAGGATGGCCTGCCCCCCCCAACAGCCCCGGGGACCGCCACCTCCAAGGAGCATTAATTAAAATGAACGTGAGGGCAACCTGGCACCTCGCAAACCTGGCAACCACCACCTCCTTGGGCCATTTATTACATTGTGTGCAGGAGCGCAGGGCCCACCCACAGCTCTGGGAACCACCATCTCCCTGGGGCAAATTGGAAAAAATAGAAAGGGGGTCTGTTTCGGACCCCCTATAGCCCTGGGAACCCCCACCCGAGACTCTTTTTTGCTGGGGGGTGCACGGCCCCCCTTAAGGAGCCACTGATGGCCTTGGGACTGCAGCCCCCAGGGCCAGCTCCTGCTATGTTCTGGAGCGCCCAGTCCTGGGGTCCCCACCCAGGACATACCCGTTTTCTGTGGCAGCTTTGAAGATGCCGCCAAGCCACAGCAAACACGCTGGTCTAATAAAGGGAGAGCTGTTTCCTCTGTCTGCCTGCCCGCTGAGATGCAGACAGGCAGACAGAGGAAACTGCTCTCACAGAGAAGAAGCTCCTTTAGCAACTCCCTCTCTGTGACAGCAATGCTGGCTCCCACAGGAGGTGGGGAGCCAAATGGGACTATGGGGGCCTTCAAGCTTCCCCCATGGACCCCAACATTGAGACTGGGTGACCCCTGGGATGGGGTCCTAAGGGCAGAGATCGGCCCTGGGAAGGGGCTCCCAAAATAAAATTAAACTTAGTCCGGGCCCTGGGGTATGGGATCTCCAGGTCCAAAATTGGCCTTGGGAGGGGACCCATGCAGCTCCGTCCCCAAAAATATGAATTTGACAAGGCCTCAGGAGAAGAGGTGCCTGGGGCTGAGATCGGCCTGGGGAGTGGGGCAGTGTGGCCCTCCCTCCCCCTAAAACATTAACTGTTTAGGCCAGGTCCTAAGGGATGGGATCCTTAGGCCGAGATGAGCCTAGGAGGGTCATGCAGCCCCACTCCCCCAAACATAAATTAAATATTAAGGATGGTCCCCAGGAGATTAGGTCCCTGGGTCGATATCAGCCTACGGGGGAGGACAAGTGGGGTTGGTTGGTTTTAGGGATTGGCCGCAGGGCTGGCAGCAGGCCAGATCCTTTGGACAACCCCCGCTGCGCACAGCTGAAGGCCATGCACAGCGTGGGATTGGGTTATTCTAGAGGTTGGCCGCAGGGGCTGGCTGCTGTGGTTTTTGGTTTAATAAAAAGTAATTTAAATGACTTTACATTACAAAAATAGAAAGTCACTGAAAGGTTACAAGGACATTATAGTTAGGAAATTATGGTTAGATTCGGAATGTACTGGCACAGAACCATAGAAGTTCAGCTGTTATGCTTATGGTTAGCACACATAACTATAACTCATGCCCTAAAGTAAGTAACTATAACTTGTGCCCTCGCTATGCACTGCTAATTTCCCCACATATTACATCGTTCATGACATTTTAAATACCCTCATTGTTGATATCAATGTAATATTTGCAGTAACATTATTGAGAAGAAAACTGTGCATACATATACATAGATACATATGAGTAGTCCCTAACATTACATGGTTTATCAGTGCTTTGTGTACATACATACATACATGCAACTTTAAAAACATGTGTGCTAATTTTCACAACTTTTTATAACTTGACCTTGTGGGGGACCTGTGTTTCATCATTTGTGTTTATATTTTTGCTCAGTTCTGCCTTGTAGAGGGGAGGTGGTACTGCAGTCTGAAACACACCAACTGATCAAAACACACCAGTATATTGATAGCAATCTAGCAATGGATATGAAAGTCATTTTAAAGAATTCCTAATACAGCTTCATTATATCAGTAACTCCCCCCCAAAATTGGTCTTGTAATCTTTTCTCTTGATTAAGCACTTTCCTGATTTACAAATATTCTTCTTTATGATTATCATAATTATAAAATAAGGTTCCCACTTTCTGCAGAGTACAAAATGAAGCACCACCCACATCATAGTGTTTTCTTAAATTATTTTCAGCCATACAGCCTGGCTGATAATCATACTCAAAGCACTATTCCTCATAGACAAGACCTATTCCCCTTATCAATGCTTGTTTTCTATTTGCAGTCAATAATCTGCTTCTAATAAAATAGGAAAAACACGCTTCAACAGTAAGTACCTTCATTTTGCACATCATTTTAGCATTGCTGCTGGAATAGCAGAAATAGAAACCGCCCAGTAAAACCGGGTGGTTGTTTGCAATACTAAATAATGAAGGACTGAGAGAAAGTTTAATTGGTCGGTGCTATTACTTACACGGCACGATTTGCAATGGTGGTGATTTTAGCCGTAGTGCATAGGTCAAAATTTTCCAGTATGTGTTTTTGTCACCTGTCTCACATTTGAAACAATTTGTTAAATTATATTCTTTAATCATGATTATGGGGTTATTCTAACTTTGGAGGAGGTGTTAATCCGTCCTAAAAGTGACGGAAAAGTGACGGATTTACCACCAGCCGTATTACGAGTCCATTATATCCTATGGAACTCGTAATACGGCTGGTGGTATATCCGTCACTTTACGGATTAACACTCCTCCAAAGTTAGAATAACCCCCTATATGTTTAACTATGTTAAAAACGGTTAAGTACAGGGAAAATACATTAAAATGTAAAAATATTTCTTAGATTGTTATGTACTTAGACTTTCATCTTTGCATTTATGGGACAAATTCTGAAAACAATATTTGGTTTAACTAGTTCTGTTTACTTTATTTTTTTACTTAAGATACTTACAAAAAGATACAACTTAATAAAAATTGATAATCTGAAAGTGAATAGGGACTTCGGAAGAATTAGTTGCATTGGACCTTGTAAATAAATTACTTTATGCCCTGCTTCATGAGTTACAATGACATGAACACCTTCTACCATTGCATAACAGGCCTTTACAGTTTCTTGGATTCTCACACTTGTAGTAAGGATCTTTTTAAAAACGTAACTAGTTAGTTTGCAATTACCTTGTTTGCGTTACACTAATCATCGCTTTCAGCTCTTTGCCTTTCCAAACGTTGAAATTGCAGTCCCAAAGGAGTTTTTGAGTGCTGGGGAAGGGAGAGGTGTTCCTTTAGAGCACGCCTCAACCTTTGCTTTTAGTCCAGAAACTTCCATTTTTGTGATTTGGTATAAATTTGTTCAGTAGTTACTGAGATAATAAAGGAAAAAAAAATTTGTATATCTGGATAGTGATAGTTTGACCCTCATTACAAATTTGGCCGTCAGAGGACCGCCACGCTGGAGGTGGCGGTTGCACCACTGCGGGCCCAGTGAAGCAGACCACCATATAATGACCATGGCGGTGTTCCGACCAGAACACAGCCAAGTTACCGCCAGTCCCACTAGTGCAGACGGGCTGCTGCGAACGGTGGTAGGCATCTCTAGGCCTGCTAGAAGCATGTTTTCGCTGACCATATTATGAGATCACACACTGCCAGGATTTCCGCTGTGGTTGCCCCGCCGCGAAAAGCCTGGAGGAAACAAACAAGATAAAAGGGGACATTCACCTTCAGGAACACAGGCTCGTCTGCAGCCGCCGTGGGACTCAAACTGGAAGTCTTCCTAATGCTCCTGCTGGCCATACAACTCCAGAACAACTCCAGAACCAGTGACGGCAACAAAGACACCAACCATAAGTACACCCCCCAAGCACACACTGGGGGGAAGGACATTAGTAAACACCCACACAACCGGCATGGCTTGTGATGGGCATACACACACGCAAACAAACACCCATAGCAAAACACACCTACACACATACACACAAGCCACACACAACAAATCACACACATGCAACACATACATGTGGAAGAAAAGCCAGGACAAATTTGTTACCCTCAACACCAACTGATCTCTGGTGCCGATATATTCTATCGAAATGTGCAAATCTTAAATACCCATATACAATATAGGCCTACTGGCCAGTCCAAATGTAGTGTGTGCCCCAGGCACACAGGGCAATTCCCAACTTGACTCCTCACTGCAATGTGGCGTCCACGTGGCAGGGACATCAATGGGGCATGTATGTACCTCATGGGTGAGGGAGGAGTCCGAGGTGGGGGTTAGGGTTTTGAGGTGGGGACCTTAGGTGTTGGTTTGGATGGAGGGTCCTTTGTTTTGGGTTGAGGGATTAGGTTTTGAGTTAAATTTTTGGGGGAGGGGGCTTGGGTCTATGTTTGGGAGAGGTAAGCTTGGCCTTTGTAGGGTAGAAGTCTTGGGTGGGGGAGGGGCAGGGCTTGTACCAGGGGGACCATGGAAGGACTGGGAGGCGAAAGGAAGGGAGTTGGGGAGGATAACAGGGTGCTTGGGGGTAACAGGGACTGGGGCAGTGGGTGGGAACAGGTAAATTTCTTGCAGAAAACATTTCTTAGGGGCACAAGGTTGGTCATGGGATAAATGTTTGGGAGTGGTTCTGAAGTGTGTACGGTGAGGTGTAGGTGTGAGCGTGGATGCCATTTGTGCTGTGTGACTGCTGGGTGGGAAAGTGTGGGCATTTAGGTGTAGTAGGAGGAGGGGGAGGAGATGCAGGGATCTATCAGTAGATGTTTAAATGTATGGTGTGGTGGTGTCCACAGGTAGGGTGGATGTGCTGCATGTGGGGGTGTTGTGCTGAGTGTGCATGTGGTGTATGGGGTGCATATATATGGGTCTGCTATTATGGTGATGGTGGGAATGAATGGCCTTGTGGCAGGATCTGGGAGTGATAATGTGGTGACTGCAGGTATAAGTGGTGTGGTGTCTGTGAGGGGGAGATGGTGGGGGAGTCCATATAGGGACTGGATGTGTCTATTGTGTGTGCGCATGGCGATGGTGTCTTTTGTGGTGCTTGTGTTTGTCCTTGCAAACCATGTCTGTTGATGTGGATGCATGTTGGTATAAAATTGTGCCTTGGATGGGTGAGGGGAGAGGGCTGTGGAACTGGGAACAGGTAGTTGGAGGAGGGACAGAAGAAGAAGGGACACTGGCTGCTGTCAATGAGGAGGCCAGAGCCTGAAAGGAGCTCTACCCGGCAGCCAAGGTACAGTAAATGCCTTCCAAGTAGGCATTGGACTGCTTCAACCGTGATGGCAGTCCCTGGATGGTATTCACAATGGTTGACTGCCCCAGCTAGATGGACCACAGGAGGTCAATAGCCTCCTCACTGAGTGCAGCAGGGATGACCGGGACAGGGACAGAGGTGTCTGCGGCAAAGGAGATGCCCACCCTCCTGGGTGAGCGGGCATGGGCAACAGGGTGGGGAGCTACAGGGAGGGCAGTGCTGAAAAGGGGGGTAGAAGACATGGATGGTCCCAGATGAGACCGCCGCCGCCATGGAGCGTTCATCGGAGGAGGAATCCGAAGATGTTATCATCGATCCTGTCTCCCCCTTGGAACTCCCCTCGTCCTCTGTCTCACTGGTCCTCTCGGCTCCACTAGTGTCAGCCTCCTGGGAACCATGGGCAGCAGCTTCCCCACTCGCTGGTACCCCTTCTCCTTTCCCTGATGATGGTGATGCACAGAAAGACAGACGATGGCAGAGAAAGAATGGTGCAATGGGTCAATACCAACACAACATTCACACAGTGTAACAACATCATTATCTGCTGCTATGCCATAGCAGGCCAAGCCTTCAACTATACATGCTACAACAGTAGGACACCATGGGGGACACTACAACAATGCTGATGTAAACTGCTGATGGTGGAGCAATAGCACTCATGTACTTGAGGGTCATACTAGTCACACTTGCCCAGTGCTTGGCACAATCTCATGGTCATTTATGGAGACATATCCTGTACTCCCTATCAACAGAATCCTTCATGGGTAGGTAGCATGCCCACTTATCAATTGACAAATCTGGGTCCACTGTGCCTATCTACACATACAGTACATGGCAACTGATTAAGGACTCACTAATTACCTCTGTCACAGTGGCAGGCTGATACTGATGGCAATGCCCTTACACCCCAGGTGTACTGATGCTGATGGAAGGAGCTGGGCTCTTAAACTTAAACTTTGTTGAGGGTGACCACACAAATCCCAAATTGGAAGTAAATTCCTTCATGAGTCACTGTGTGCATGGTTTTGGCACACATCTTTGAAACCAATCCTGCCAGGGTGGCTGATACCCATAGCTGACATGCATCTACCAATTACCTACGCTACATCTTCCCACTAGTAGTCAACCCAAAGCCATAAAAGCATAACATTATTGAGGTGTGAGAGTGTACTTACCCCCTTGTGGCTGCTGTGCTGCCCTCAAGCATGCATCTACCTCACGGTAGGCTATCGGCAAAATGCACTACATTAGAGGGGTCAGGGTCCAATGGGCACCCCTCCCTCATTGGGAGGACATCCCCAGCTGGTCCTCTGCAGTCTTACATGCCCAGCATCTCAGGTCCTCCCACTGCTTTCTGCAGTGGGTGCTCTGATGGCTATGGACTCCCAGGGTCTGCGCTTGTTTGTAGATGGCACGCCAAATCTCTTTTCTCTCATGGGCACTGACCTGCATGGGTGACACAGACATAAGGACAAAGGTCAAGTAGAGTGTCATCACATGGACAGCAGTGGACATTACACATCAGACACATCTCATGACCACACTCACGTGTCATCATGCCACTAACACTCAGACTCCTCACCGATCTGCATGCATCCACTGAGTCTGCCACGTCCCAATGCCTTTCATCCTCCCACACATCACTATCAGACAGAACAGTGTCATAAGACTCATTGGCTGCTCAGGTGCACATACAACTATCCATACAGGAGTATGACCCAGTCCACAAGCTTCTCCAGCTCCTCCTAGGTGAAGACTGAGGCCGTATCCCCTGCAGGACATGGAATATTGGTTTTAGAGTCAGAACACAGCAGCACACGCATTGGAGGTCTTGCTTGTACAAGTGTCACGAGTCAAGTGAGCTATGCCACTGTAAATGGCTGTCACGCCCACTGCGTACAAGACCATCACCACCAGTGGTGATCACCATTTGCCTCAGTCTCACATAGGCAACAATGTTATCCAATGAGGATTTGCACGGCGGTTGAGATCGCCTACCACCTTGATGACTAACACTGGCGGAATGAGGGCACTTCCATCTGTCCTGTGCATATAGGACAGGTAGCTGCCATTTTACATGTAATTAGTGATTAATAGTTGATTTTTAGGTGTGTTATAAATGAAATATAGTGACTTCTACATCGATGATTAAGTGGGAGTCGTGATATGAGAACGAAGAAGATGCTGGCTATCTTCACTCTCATATCTCAACTCCAACTTACATTTATTTTAAATTTTTACATTTTTTTAATTTCTCATCTTTCACTTTTTTCACCAATGTCCCAAATTTGTAAGCCTGCGCCTCTAATTTTAACTGTCACAAATTCATTTATTCACCCTTTTCTTGGCCTTTGGGTTTTACTACGGGACTATATCCGGGATGTGACTGTCAGTCAATATCTTTCTCTTTTTCTAGGCACAATAGTCATCGCGCACCAATGGAAGTTTTTTCTGTTCTTGGGACCTCACTAATATTTTAAAACATATTTAACTTTGGCAGCACTATCACTTTGATCTGACTCATGGTTTATTACTTGCAGCCTTGAAAAAGCCCCAGGTAAATACACCGCAAGAGGGCGAAACACTTGTTGGCTGTTTCTCCATGTGCTCTTTGGAACAATAACTCCAGGTAAAGGATCATTAAATATGTTTGAACTGAAAACGCAGATTCAGCGTATCATTACCTGAATACAGGTTGTCACTACATAAACAATTCTTGTTTTTTTTAAGTGGGTTCTCGATATTTTTGGTCACTGTTTTCTGATCTGGGGTAACTTGGTCCATCCCCCAATTGACTGCCCACTGACAAATAATTTGACCTGGGCATTTTTGAGGAAGGGAGAATTGGACCTTGGCTATTTGTTTATGTATCCAGAATATGTCTACTTTACTATCATCCTTGCTGCATATTGCTCCCCCATCTGTCTAGGTTGACTATAATGACATGTTTTGCAACAGAAAATGTTACTTATTATAACAAAGACACGTAGGCAGTAGCTGTGCTCAAAGGTGTTTAATGTGATTCACAAGTGTAATGGGTGATGAGTGGGGTCATGGTGAATGAAATCATCAGAGTAGTTGTCCTAGCTGTACGTAGACCAGGTCCAGTATCCGAGGGGCCATGGGAATATGGAGACATAACAGTGGACAGTCAACAGCATGTGTCAGTAGCAGAAAAAGGAGGGCCTTGGCATCGGGTCCTAAAGGATGTCTGGATGGACGTCCTCACTTGCATGGGGGTTCCTCAGCTACAGAGGGAAGAGTGGTGGTGGTCCGCAGGTCCTCTGCCAGGGCTTCCATTCCACTAGTTGCCACAGAAGTGAAAGGCTCTGTTGGAATGTGGCTAGTAGAAGGGGCCTGCTGGTGAGTGGAGGATGCATGCAGAATGGTGTTCAGTTCCTTGAGCATCCCAGCAATGGAAGCCATGGTGGCATTGAGGGTCTGCCACTGCTGCATGGCCTCCTGGTGGTATTCCCTACACAGTCTCTGGTTCTCCTGCACGGTTGCATGAATCTGGCCCATAGTGTTCTGTGAATGGTGGTATGCTCCCAGGACTAGGGAGATGGCCTCCTAGCCAGTCGTTTGGTGAGGGTGCCCCATCCCTTGGGCCACAGGTGCCATCCCACAGCCCCTTGTCCCCTGTGTCTGTGCCCCTGGCACAATGTGCCCACTCCCAGTTGCAGCAGGACCTTCATCATCTTGGGTGTGTGGCCTTGACTGTACTGCGGGGCAAACTGCTGATTGAACTATCCTTGAGACACAGGTTTAGGGATGAAGGGTTGGTTGTACTGTGGTAGCCTCCTGGGTGGGGGACTCCGATGTGTCCAGGGTATGGCTATTGGTGATGGACTGACCAGTTGTCCCAAATGCCTGGGAAGGGCTGTCTGTCTCTGACATCCTCTGCCGGGTGGCAGTAGCAGTGGCAGGGGGATCTTTGGATTGAAAGTGAGAGAGTTACATTGTGGAGATGTACTTGTTTGTATCTTTATCTGATGCATGGAGCAGCTCTACTTGCTTCCCAGTGACGGCAATGACAGGTGCAGCACTGCAGACATTTTTTTGCGGGTGACGGATTGTGCCATTGTTTCCATTTTCCATTGAGGGCTGAGGACAGTGGATAACATTGCTGTCATTTCCATGTGTTGAAACACAGTGGAAGCATCCAGTTGGTATGGCATGTGCTATGGTTTTCCATGCAAGTGTTTCACTGTGAAGTGGGACTGTGATCTTTTGATGTGTAGGGAGTGATGCATTGTTGGAGTTGTGGTGCTTGGCATTGTTATTGGTACGTGTGCATTGGGGAGGGACTGTGTGGGGATAGTGGCAGTGGGGTGGTATGGCATGCAGGGGAGGTGTGTGGGTGATTGGAAGGTGCAGAAGTGTAAGATGGTGTGCATTAGGGAGTGATGGGTGGTGGGCAAGACTGCTGGACAGGAGTGGTTGGTGCCTGGGGAGTATTGTTCATTTAACAGAGTCGAGTGCTCCGATTATTCCAGTCAGGCCCTCAGGATGCATGGTGTCCAATACCTTCTCCTCCCACGATGTGAACTCAGGAGGAGGAGGTGGGGGCCCACCGCCAGTCTTGTTGATGACAAATCCGGTGATGCCATGAAGCGCACCTTATCCTGTAGGTCGTTCCACCTCTTCCTGTTGTCCTCCCTTGTGCGTGGATGGGTGCCCACTGACTTGACCCTGTTAACAATCCTCTGCCATAACTCAGTTTTCCTGGCTTTTGAGGTTTGCTGGACATGAGCTCCAAACAGTTGTGGCTCTACCCTGACAAGTTCATCTACCATGACACTTAAATCACCATCTGTGAAATGTGGGTACTTTTGAAGGGACATGGTGGGTGTGTTGTGGGTGGGGGGTTAGTGTTGTGTGTGTAGGGTGCAGTGTAGGGTGCTTGGTGGGAGAGGGGTGTTTGTTTTTGTGTGCTTTTGTATCTAGTGTTTGTGTGCAGTGGCGATGTATGTATTGTGTTGCTGGTGCAGTTGTGTAGTGTGTGATGAATGGGAAGTGTGTTGATGCCTATAGTATTGATTTGCAGTGTCCTCCGTTATTATGATCCTCAATGTCTCTGTCAGTAGTTGTGGTTGCAAAGGATTGTGGGGGTGTGTGAGGGTGTGTTATAAAGTACAGTGAACAGTGTGTGTGTGTATGAGTGTCAGGTGTGGGGTATTCAGACTGTTCAATATGGTGTTGGGTTCTGGTAGCGGTGATGTTTAGATTGTGTCAATTTGCTCCACCAATGGTTTTCACCATGCAATGACGGCCGTGCTGATTTGGGGGTCATAATATGGAGAGCGGGATATTGTCGGTGTGGCGGTGCTGGAGGTGGGACCATCTCTCTCCTGTTCTCAATTGGCCTGGCGGTTTAGAATTTGTAACTGTATTTGGGCGGTCTTCAGTTTGTGACTTGTAATACCACTGTCACTGGACTGCCATAACTGGCGGTCTTTTGGCAGCTGACAGCACGGCGGTCTTGCCAAAAGACTGCCCGACTTGTAATGAGGGCCTTAGTGTTCAGATATGCTCGGATTGGCCAATTTAAATGAAAATGAAGTAAAAAATATGTAAGTGGGCGGGGTGCCCCACCCTTTCTTGCCTGGCCACAACGCGGACAACATGCTGTGGCAGCACTTACAGGATTCTGAGGTATGGTTCCAATTGAATTCCATTGTTGTGAATGGTAGGTTTTGAGGGTCACAAAAAAGAAGAGCATATAAAGGATGACAACGGGTTTTAGTTACAACATAAATCATTTGTTGATGGTACCATACTAATTTTAGGAATTGTGGTATGTTCTAATGTCATTTTACCCTGTGAAAAAGCCTAAAGCTGAGCTTTCATGAATCATGTTTGAAAAAACCTAAACTGTTTTCTCATGATTTTCCCATGCAAGGTGCTCCAGAAAGCTGGAAAGTGGATTATTGATAAGGGCAGGTAAGTACCTACACTTAGCAACAGGCCGCTAACCTCCACTTAGGTCAAGTTAGGTCTCAATAAATTAAACTCACCTCAGCCCTTGGGAGCTTGGCAATGAGCGACAAGGCTTAACTAAAGAGATAAGTGGGTAGAGTATTTAAAATCACAAAACAGCAAATAAGTAAAACGCACGAAAAATTCAACACCAATTTACAGAAATTAATTATATTTTTATCTTTAAAATGACACCCAAATGATTAAAATTGGATAAGGGGAACTAAAGATATGAATTAAAAAAAAAAAAATGTTTTCTAGCACATAGAAGCAACTAGCGCTCAAAGGGTTACAAAAGGTCACACTGGAAAGGGAAAAGAAGTTAAGAGTTCAGGCCACTCATGAGTTAACACTGTCACACTTACTTTCGGAAGTGTTTCTTGATTTAGGAAAGTGGTCCACAGCACTAGCCAAGCGTTCAGAGGCTCTCATTTGCCTCTTGGGATCTGGGACCACAACTTCCACAATGCTCCTCTTCAACTTATGGAGTTGCCCCAAACATCTCCAAACTTCTGGATCTTCTTCCAGAGGTCCTTTTTGGGTCCTTGAAAAGTCCACAACTTGATCCAATGTTCCAGGAGCTCTGATTTGCTCCTTGGGAGTTGGGACAACAATTCCCAGAATGCACCACGTCAAAATCCTCAAATGGCCGCTGGATGCTGGCCAGCTGGGCTCTGCTTGCAGAACTTGATGTAGGGAACTCTGGGCAGCTCCTTTGTACGTGTAGCAAACAAGGAGTTATTTCTTGAAGCAGTAGAAGACAGGCAAAGTCCTTTTAGTGGTGAAGCCCATGTGTGCAGCTGGTGCTGTCCTTTAGAGTGCAGTGTCCAGGTGCAGGTCAGGGGTCCAGCAGGGCAGTCCTTCTTCTTCTTTGTCTTGTTCCTTGTAGGGATTTGGTAGGGATCTGAGGTGTGGGTGTAGCTCTCCCATATTTATCCTTGCTCCTGGAAACAGGGGGGTCCCGGTTGTTCAATCAGATGCAGAGTCCTTTCTCTGTGATGACCACTTCGTGGGAAGTGTGACAAAAATCAATCCCAGGGACCAACATTCTCCAAAAATTCATCATGGCTGACCCATTGGTACGGCTAAAAACTTCCCTCTCCTAATCTAATGAAGAGGGCACCTAATTGTCTGGGGTTGCTGTATGAGAGGGAGATGCTGGTTGCTCCAAATGTCCTTCCCTGCCTTTGAAGACCAGTTTGGCAGCCTTTCCTGCTTCCCCATCTACTGAGGCAGTTCTCTTCCACAAGGCACATCATTTGTATTTAACCCAGGCCACTTCACACCTCATCAAATCAGCCTGGCCAGGCTGGCAGAGGCAGGCCAAGCAGAGAAGGGCACTACAGAGCTGAAGTTAGCAACAATTCAGGTAGAGTTTAAAACTCTTTACCTGAACTAGTTATATTAAATCCAAAACTTGTAAGTTGTGGGATTTATTATAATAATTAATTTGATAGCAAATGCGGAGTATCTGACACTTAAGGGGACTTTGTTAATTAAAATAAAGTCTCCCCATTTTAGCCTATGAAGGTCATTTACTACAGGGAGGAGAAAACTAATCAAATTTGGCTGTTTTATCTCACCAGGGCTTATAAAACTATTTTTATAAGGTCCCTGCTTATAGTTACATGACACCCAACCCTAGGGGCACATAGGGCACACATTAGGGGTGACTTATATGTAAAAATAAGTTAGTTTAAAACTTTGGAAGTATTTTTAATTCTAAAGTCTAATTTGCATTTAACTTTAATTAAAATGCAACCAGCAAGGCAGACCTGCCTTTAAAATGACCCTGGGCACCTCAGTAGTGCACCTATGGGTGCACTACCCTGAGCTGCCATCCCTAAACCTACATTCCCTACCATATACTAGGGACTTATAGGTAGGTTGACATAGTCAATCATTATTAGCCTAATTTGCATATTCATTGTACACAGAGCACAGGCCCTGGGACTGGTTAGCAGTACCCAGGGTCAGGAAAATACCAGCAAAAAGTGAAAAATGGGGTAAAAAAGTTAGGTGGTCTCTGCAATCAGCCTTGCTATCTCACACAGAAGCTAAATGAGAACATATTGCCCATAAATTCTGACTTTTTCTTTCTCAGCCATGTGAGAATGATTTCTGACATTCTCAGTAAAACATGTACTCACAAAATGAGCCGCCTGTCAGTTGATTCCCTTGTGTTCTACTGCAGCTTTCCAGCATGTTCCAAAAACAATAAGAGTGCTAACTGTATTACTTATGACAGAAGTGTGGCACACCTGAAGTCATCTTAAATGAATCAAACTGGCAATACTTAAAACATTTAGGGCCAGATTTACAAGGCCCTTGCACCTCCTTGCGCCCCATTAGCATAATTTATTCTGACGCTAATGTGGAGTTAGGGAAGCTATTCCAATTCACATGTATTGCACCACTTTGTGACCCCTTGCATTACATTCTGCCTGCACCAGACATAATGTATGGAAAGGGGGCGTTCCGGCGCTGGGAAGATGCAAAAAAAAGTGCAGTGAAATCTACAAGATTTCACTGCATAATTTTTTCCACCATTTTTTCCATCTGCACAGGGATGGTGTTAAAGTGACGGGCCTATAGTAACTAATGGGCCTCCCTAGTACTGCAATAGCGCCATAATCTATGGTATTAATCCAGAAAAGAACCACAATAGTTCCACAAATGTAGATGCTATTGTGGAAATGAGCAGCACAGTGTTCTGTATTGTAAATATGGCACCACCATGGTGTCGGTAGGTAGTGGTAGGGGTGCACACAAAAAGTGGCGCATCTAGACAGATTTGCCACTTTCTTGTAGATCTGACTATTAATTTGAAAGGACACAATGAGGGTGGTTAATTGTGAACATAAAAAATTATGGCTAGTGCTGTAAAAGGAAAAATTAGGACAGTTTTAACTCAGTTCTCAAATATCCTCCTCTTCTATTTCATGCAGACTGAAACATGCAGTTTTAACACAAGCAGCAGACTGCCAGTTTACTACCTGGTTATCAGCAGTTTTAATAAAGTGTTTTTGAATTTATGCTGAAAGTGTGGCACATCTGAACACCATCTTTGTGTAATTGAATTGGAAAATTGATAACATGTTCTATTAAGGATGCTGAAGTAAAAGAGGGAGTTAGGGAGCTTCATAACAAATAAGTCTATCAAGATGGCCACCAGAGAAAAAAGAGCCAGAATGTAGCATGAATATCACCCAAATGTAACCAAGTGCAACACATCGACAGAAGAATGCAATTTTTACAAAAGTTTTATATAGAGCATGCTTGATCCGAAAGCATTGGAGTGCTTAACATGAGCACCATTTACATAACACCAGGGCACATTCATTTTGGATTTAGTCATGGGTAGATTGAGTGATTTGCCCAGCATGTACATAGACAGCAGAGAGCAGAAGGGAAAGAGGCAAGGGCAACAATCTGACCATACTGGACAGACCTGATGGACAGTTGCAGCATAACAAACCATGAAGGGCAGGAGGAAAGGGGCACTACGTTGGACCAATCAAAGCTGGAGGGTGGGGCCAGCGCATGAAAAATGGAGGGCAGGGGACAGTGCTGGAGCAGCAGGCTGACCATGTAAGGCAGACAGGATGGGTGCTGGAAGCCCAACCCACCATGTATGGCAACAATAAGAGTATAATGGCAGACACACAGCCAACAGAGGTAAGGTGGAAGAGATCAGAGGCAGCAAGCTGAACCCACACAGGGTTGTGGCAGCACAGAAGACCATTGCATGGCAAGCAGGAGAGTTAGTGGCAGCACAATGGCCATGGTGGGCAAGAGGGAGGGGCAGGGGCTTTTAAAAAGGACTCCGTAGAATAGTGCGGATGGGTAGGGGCTGAACACAGACAAGAGAGAGCAGGTGGAGTGGCTTCACAACAGACAATACAGGGCAAGCACAAAGAGCAGTTGCAGCATAACCAGTAATGAAGGGCAGAAGGGAGTGTCAGCAACATGGATCAGGGAGGACTGGAGGGAGGGGATAGTGGCAAGGAACTCAGACAAAGAGGGAGGAGGCAGCAGGGACAGGCGGCAGCCATCTGACAATGCTACGCTGGTGGGAGGGACAACTCCACAGAACACTCAGACTAATTAGGGTGGGCAATGCCAGGTCCATGGAACATGGTGTACAAAAACAAGCAAGCAGGGACATGCACACAGACAGAGGATGGGGAAGGTGGATAGGAACAATAAGCTAAGTACAGAGGGTAGGCAGGAGGACAATGATGGGGCATAAAGAAGGCAGAAGGAGTGGGCAGGGACATCAAGCTAAATAGAGGGCAGTGGCAGCACATCAGACCATGCAGGGTAGGAGGGAGGGGGCTGGTGCATGGACTTGAAAAACAGAAGGTAAAGAGGAGATGAATGGGGCAGCATGCTAACTAGTCAGAGCAGGCAGGAAGAGCAGTGACAAAACAATTGTCACACATGGCTGTAATGAGGGCATGGACTTGGAGAATGGATGACAAGGAGGTTGGGGATCAGAAGCATCAAGCTTGGGTAGGCGCAGCACAATACCAGGCCAGGACCTGTGTCCAACCACTCTCCCACCATCCATTGTGGTGAGCATCTTACTTAATGTTATAAAATCCCTAGAAACTCACTGAAAGGTTCAGATTGTACACACAAAAAACCTTCAAAATGAGCTGTTAGAGTAATTTGATGTAACTGTAACCAGTGCCCTAAGATAACTATAACTTGTGCCTTCGCAATGCAGTGCTAATTACCCCAGATATTACATCACTCACGAAATCCATGAAATCATTCATAATATCACCTTAACATTATCATTAAAATTATTGATGAGGAAGCTGTGCATGGCAAGAGTCTCAGTTATAGTTACCTGAAGGCACAAGCTGAATTTCTAAAGTTTTGTGCGTGTAAAATCTGAAGCTAACTATAACGTCCCTGTAACCTTTGATTTTTTTGTTGAATTATACATATATATATGTATGTATTTATATAGATAGATAGATAGATAGATAGATAGATAGATAGATAGATAGATAGATAGATAGATAGATAGATAGATAGATAGATAGATAGATAGATATTCACTGAAAAATCAAAGGTTACAGGGATGTTATAGTTAGGAAATAGAATTGGAAAAAAACAAAAATTCACTTAAAAAAAACAAAGATCACATGGACATTATAGTTAGACTCACATTTTAAACATACAAAACCATAGAAATTGACACACACAGATACCACAAATAATGAGAGGCAAGACACAAATTAGAATTCTGCAAAAATGACTTAGCAGTGGTTTGAAATCCTACCCAGTACAACAGCAAACAAAATACATTTCAGATGAAAGATGGTACCTGTTTGCCCCAAGACTAACAAAGCATGTGGCTTAAAAGACAGACGTTCTAATGTGTAAAATATATAATGCTGTATGCCATCAGATTTGTGCTTTATTAATGGTGCCCATGGAGAGAAAACTGGGATGCATCCATGTCACAGAACACGGAATGCCAAGGAATGATTTACCCACCTGTGCCCAATGAGTAAACCACTGGTTGCAGTCACCTATGAGTGATTTGTACTGACACTGACTGCCTCTTAATCTGTGCTAAATTTGAGATCAGTTCCTCGAGCTTCACACAATGCTAAAAATTCAAAAGGACAGAAAAAAGATCACGAGCAAGAACATCAATAGATAATAATAATGTCACAATTTTGCGTGGCATCTTAAAACCTATAACTATAACTTGAGCCCTAAGGTAACTATAATTTGTGCCTCTGCCATGCAGAGCTTTTGATCAAAAATTTGGAAGCACCAGGATTCACATGTGAGTCAGAGTTCAAACACAGATCCTTGGATCCCTGAATTGGATACGTTAGTTGACCAAGCCACCTGACTAATACTATCTGTTTGGGTCTTCAAAATAACTATAATCACACACATCACTATGTTGACTTACCTATCACTGTATTCACACACTATTTCTGTGGGGACATGGTCACCAATATAATCAATAAAACAATATCTTTGCAGGGAACTAAACAAGACAATCATCACCCAATATTTCTGTGGGGACTGTGGTAAGACTATAATCACACATCAATTATGTGGGGACTCGAACATCTCTGTAATTACACACTATCTCTGTGGGGACCTGGGCATCAATATGCATTTACTTTGTAGGGACTCGAAGATGACTGTCATCACATACTACCTCTGCAGGGACATCAACTTGCCTATTATAAATGACTTCCTCCAGAGGGACAAGAACTCTAAAGTTATCACACACTATCTCTACATTTTGGAAAATGGGGTATTGGTAAGGGCAGGTAAGTACCTACATTTAGCAATAGGCCACTAACCCCCACTAGGTTCAGTTAGGTCTCAATAAATTAACCTGAGCTCAACCCTTGGTAGCTTGGCAACTAGCGACAAGGCTTAACTTAAGAGACAAAGCTTAAAGCATTCAAGTATTATAAAACAATAGTTAAATAAAACACAGAAAACAGTTTAAAAATAAAAAAAAAATTTAAGAATAAGACATATTTTTTGCTTTAAAATGACACCAAAACAAAAATTACACAAAAACAAAAAAAAACGGATAAAGGGAGCCAGAGATATGAATTTTTCAAGAATTAATGTTTTTTAGTGCTTAGAAACGAATAGCGGCAATCTCGTCATACCTCGACCGGGGCAAAGTCAAAGTTTAGGGCTGACCTCGCGGGACGCCTCGGTCAAAAGTTTACTTTCGGACTTAGTCGTTTTCTTGAAGCTTTTCTTCAGCGGGACCAAGTCGCCAGTCTGATCCAACCTCCTGTAGCCCTTCTTCGGATACACCTCGCGGGAGCCCCCGGTGAAGATTTCTACGTTTGGACTTAGATGATTTTTTTAGATGAAAATCCTTTGACCGGGGCAAACCTGAATTTTGATCCGATGTGCCTGGAGCCCTGTTCGGAGGTCCTGGTCAACTTTCTACATTTCAGAGATTTTCTTCATCGGGACCAATCTGCAAGTCAGGCCAGGTTGCAGTTAAGGCAAGTGGCTAGAGTTGCCGCAGTGGGTCGGACCCTTTAAGGAGCTCTTTCTAAAAAGGTCTCCAAACTTCTGGATCTTCTTCCAGAAGATCTTTTAAGGTTTTTTTGGTGTCCACAACTCACCCCAATGTTCAAGAAGCTCTGAGTTGCTCCTCGAGGGTGCTGACTATAACTCCCAGAATGCACCTGGCGCAAACTCCAAATTGGCAACTGGACAGTGGTCAGTTGGTCAATTTCTTCAGGAGTTTGTGCAGGGGATGCTGGTTATCAAGTTTTCACCTGTAGCAAACAGGGAGTCCCTCCTTGAACCAGTTAAAGACAGACAAAGTCCTTCTTGTGCTGAAGCCCCCATATGGAGCTGGTGCAGTCCTTCTGAGTGCAGTGTCCAAGAGCAGGTCAGGGGTCCAGCAGGGCAGTCCTTCTTCTGTTGTTCTTCCTTAAGGGATCTGGTAGAGATCTGAGGTGTGGGTACAGCTCTGCCAGTTTTATCCTTGCTCCTGGGTGAAAAACAGGGAGGTCCTGGTTCTCCAATCAGATGTAGGGTCCATCCCTCTGCGATGACCACTTCCTGGGAAGTGTGGCAAAAATCAATCCCAGGGAGCAACATTCTTCAAAATGCCATCATGGCTGAAACAGATTTTTGGAGGTTACGGTTAAATTTGGCTGAGTCCACCCACTGGTGTGGCTAAAAATTATAAACACACCCCTCTCCTGCCCTCTCCTAATCTAATCAAGAGGACACCTAATTGTGTGGGGTTGCAGGATGTGAGGGAGGTACTGGGTTGCTCCAAATGTATTTCCCTGCCTTTGAAGACCAATTTGGCAGCCCTTCCTACTTCTCCATCTGCTGAGCAGAGGTTCCCGCCCCAAGGCAAATCTCTTTGTGTTCAGGCCAGGCCATTTCACACCTAATTGCTCTTTCTTGAAATAGAACTGTCATTCACCACAAGATAATTCCCCGGAACAGGGGCAACATAATTTAGGCACCCCAGACATCAAATTAGAATGTTTATCCATTTCACAACTGCGTGAGCAACTCAGCAAAACTGGATTACCCGTGAAAATGTTCTCCTTCTGGCCAATTAGAGAAGGGCACTACAGGGCTGAAGTTGGCAACTTTTTTGGTAGAGTTTAAAACTCTTTACTTAAACAAGAGTATATTAAATCCAACAATTGTAAGCTATGGGATTTATTATAACAATTAATTTGATACCAAAATTGAAGTATTTGACACTTAAGGGGACTTTGTTAATTAAAATAAAGTCTCCCCCTTTTAGCCTAAGGAGGCCATTCACTCGAATAAGGGAACACTAATTTAGTTGTTTTACCTAACCAGGGCTTATAAAACTATTTTTTATAAGGTCCCTGCTTATAGTTACATGGCACCCCACCCTAGGGGCACAATGGGCAAACGTTCGGTGTGAGCTATATATACAAATAAGGCAGTTTAAGACTTTGAAAGTACTTTTAACTAAGTCGAATTTGCATATAACTTTAATTTAAAAGCAGCCAGCAAGGCAGGCCTGCCTTTAAAATGACACTGGGCATGTCAGCAGTGTACCTATGGGTGCACTACCTATGCTGTGTTCCCTAAACTCACATGCCCTACCATATACTAGGGACTTATAGGTAGGTTAATATTTCCAATTATAATTAGCCTCTCTGTGGAGATGTGAACATAACAATAATCACACACCATCTCTGAGGGGACTTGAACATGTAAATAATCACACACTACGGCCCTCATTATGATCTCAGCGGGAAAGGGCCGTAACATTGACAGCGGCTCCAAATGGAGCTGCCGCCAATATTGGTATGCGGCGGGTGCAGCAGCAACCGTCGTGCAGATCACTGTCCGTAAATTGGGCAGTGACCTGCATGATGGGGCACTGCACTGGGACCCCTGCACTGCCTATGCCAAATGCATGGACAGTGCAGGGGACCCCAGGGGTGGCCCAAATCGCCCCAAGATACCCATTCCGCCAGTGTGAACTGCCAGGAAAAGGCTGGCGGTATGGGTATCATTATCCGGAGGGCAGCGCTGCTTGTAGTGCTGTGCTGTCGGATCGGAATACACTGCCCCCGCCAGAATTACCGCTGGCGGTGGCGGTGACTTCGGCTTTGGGGTTTGAGCAGTCCATTAAATGGCAGTCCATGTACATAATGAGCCCCCATGTCTGTGGGAACTTGAGAGTGACTATAATTAAGTGCTATATCTGCATGGACCTGGGCACTACTATAATGACATACTATTTCTGAATGAACGTCAGCATGACTATTATCATACACTATTTCTACAGGGATTTAAACAACATTATCATATTACTTTCTATGTTGGTAACCTGGGCATCCTTATAATCACACACCATCACTCTGGGGTCTTGGGCATCAATATAATCAATAAAACACTATTGTGTTCGGTAATTGAACATATCTATAAACACACACTTTCTCTGTGGGATCTGGGCATTGCCGTAATAGCACTATTTATGCATGAACTGTAGCATGACTATCATCGTACACTAAAACCAAACACAATATCTGTGTGGATCTGGGCTTCAATGTATTCATGTACTGTCTCAGTGGGGGCTTGCAAATTACTCTCATTGCAGTTCTAGAACATTAATATAATCTAATGCCATATCTTTGGGGACTATTAATGAACAGCCATATGAAGATGATGCCAATTGGTGAAATTGATGAAAAATAAATGAATTGTCAGACCATCTGACCACATTCCAAGATCTTTGGCCTTTAAATTAATTTAACAATGTGTTGTTTTCACAGTCTTTAAAGTATGTCAGCACTCAGTAATAGGCTATATATCTGAGAATCCCTTTCTATGCACTTGATCTGCTACAGATTTCTGCTGAGGAATGCATTATCATCAAAATCCCTGTTCTATGTGCTCCTAGGACACAATGAGCCATTCAAATTTTACTACAGTATCATGTAATTTAGGAACATCATTGAAAAAAATATTTATGAATTTGATTATGAATGTATTCAATCACAAGTGATAACTATGGAGTAAGTCCCCACAAGGATGGTAACACACATCCAAGTCCCCACAATGAATGTTCTGTGTGCATGATTAAATAACAACATATTTGCAGAATTGATGCAGGATCCAATATAATGAATTTTGTCCTTACAATTTTCTGTTATTGATATATTTTTTTAAACACTGGGAAGGGTTAGTCTCTACAAGGCAGGTGTCCACACTTAGAGCCATATGTACGAACACTTTTTCCATAGACACAGAATGGGCAAAACTGCTTGCAACATCTGGCCCTTAGTCCCCACAAGCACAAAGATGGTAATACGTGTATATACATATTTTATATCACACACACACACATACATATATATATATATATATTTATATATATATATATATATATGTACACACACACTCACACATAGACTCTATGTATATATCTATCTACATATAGTCACAAAACAATGGTTACATAAACGTTATAGTTAGGAAATAGAATTTAGAAAATATAGAAATTCACTTAAAAAAAAAAAGGTTACAGGGGCTTTGTAGTTAGGCTCACATTTTAAACCTATACAACCATAGAAATTCACCATTTATAGTTAGAGTCATCTCAAGTACTATAATTAGTGCCGAAGGTAAATATAACTCACCCCCTGTAACCTTTGTTTTTTTAAGTGAATATCTATGTTTTTTAATTCTATTTCCTAACTATAATGCTCCTGTAACCTTTGTTTTTTTGTGTGAATTTCCATGTTTTTTCAATGTGTGTATATCAGTGTTTTCGTGGGTGTGTCAGTGTATTCCTTTGTCTGTGGGAGCATGAGGTGTGTGAGTGGGTATGTGAGAGTCTTAGTGGGTCTATGAGTGGGTGATAAGTGTCTGAATGGGTGCGTGAGTGGGAGAAAGAGGTTGAAAGAGAAAGAGAGGGGAGAGGCAGAGAGGTAGAGAGTTTTTTAGGTTTTGATGTATGATATACTTAGAATGAGATATCGCTGCACAATTTGAAAAAGAAAATGTATTTTTCATTTAAAAAGAGTAAGATCACCTTTCAGTAGGAGCCTTAAACATTTGCACTTAAAAAAATATATATATATGAAGGAAACGACCAGGATTACACCTGGACTTGAACTCCCAACGCTCAGTGTGAAGTTCTGTGACTTTCACACTTGAGCTATTTATTTATTTTTCATATATTTTTTTTAGCCCTTTATGGGCTATCTGAGACTGTGGGGGGGCCTGAAGGCCTCCACCATGGTCCCTGATGATTTTTCAAATGTATTTTATTATATGCCCCTAATGGGCTACCTCGGACCGCTGGGGGAGCCTCAAGGTCTACCCTTTGGTCCCTGACGATTTTTTATTTTATTATATTCCCTTCACGGGCCATATGGGACTGCAGAAGGAGCCTCAATATATGAAGATTTTTTCTGAGACTGTATGAGATGGTAGCCTATGGATACAGGAATAAACTGTGCCACATTTGGGAGGTATAATGATTTCACCACGGGCAGCCAGGAATCGATGGGGCAGCTCGGTTACCATCAAGACCTCAGGTTACATATTGCAGAAGCATGTCTTTATGTGACATGCTGGTACACACAGCCATTATATTGACAAGAGGAAAGAGAAAGGTGAAAAAGAAGCTCTTTCCCGGTCATGAATCGTAAAGCATGCAAAATGAGTAGTAAGGTACAGGTATATGAGATACTTGGGGCAGGAAAAAAAAAAAGTGATTTACAGTTTACTGCCTAGTATATCCATATGACTTACGATATGTGGGAAGTTCAGTAAAAGCAGCTAAAATCGAGTTTTGGAAAACTGGAGGGCAATTGCCAAGGAAGATGTAACATACCCAGTGGCTAGGCATTTTCTAACAGTAAATGGGGGAAACCGAAATTTACTGAAGTTTTTCTGTATAGACCAGGTCCCCAAAAATGAATGAGGTGGTGACAGAATACAACAATTGAGACAATTAAAATCCCATTATAAAATTGAATTAAAAATGATGACTCCAAAGGGATTGGAATTGGACAACGAGATGTGGACCCATGTAGGATATAACACATCAATATATGGAGATTTTTTAGGTGACTGTATGAGATGGCAGCCTATGGATACAGATAGAAACTATGGCCCTCATTCCGACCTTGGCGGTCGGCGGAGAGGCGGCGGTCGGACCGCGAACAGACCGGCGGTCGGAAAAATGGCATTCTGACCGCGGCGGTCACCGCCGCGATCGACCGCCACTTCCCCACTCCGACCGCCACGGCGGCATGACCGCCGGGCTGGAGTTTGCGCACTCCGGCCCGGCGGTCGTCCCAAGACCGCCAACGGTATCATGACCCTGCCTACCGCCGCGGTTTCTGGCAGTCGGGAACCGCCATGCGAACCATGGCGGTAAGCACTATCGGGGCCAGGGAATTCCTTCCCTGGCACTGATAGGGGTCTCCCCCACCCCCCACTACCCACCCGAGTCCTCCCCCCACACCCTCCACCCCCCTGCCACCCCCCAAAGGTGGTACGAACCCCCTCCCCACCCCCACCCCGACATGCACATACATGCACCCCGACATGCACACACCCCCAACATGCACATATACACACCCCCTACACACACATACACAACGGGGACACATACCCGCACACATACATGCAGACATGCGCACCTGCCGAACAGCACACATTACCCATAGACACAGCAGCACCCCCCGCCCGCATACACGCACTCACACACCCCCTCTACACACTCACACGCACACCCCCATGCACGCCCACATCACACAACACCCCCCCTCCCCCTCCCCTCACTTACCTTGTGCGTTGGTCCTCCGGGAGGCGACGGGAGCCATGGGGAGGTGACCGCCAACAGAACACCGCCAACAGAAGACCGCCACACAGATATGTGGGTCGTAATTCTGTGGGCGGTGTTCTGCTGGCGTGGCGCTGGAGGTTGACCAGTCTCCACTTTTCCGCCGACCGCCAGTGTGGCTGCTGGCGGTTTCCCGGCGGAACGCTCCCAGCGGTCGGAATGCGCACAGCAGCATACCGCCGCGGTCGGCGGTCTTCACCGCGGCGGTAACTCGGCGGTCTCGCGAAAAGACCGCCAAGGTCAGAATGAGGGCCTATGTCACATTTGGGCGGTATAATGATTTATGGAAATGAACTGTGACTGCTCATACAGGGCGCTATAAACTTTTTTCAGCACAGATAGCACAATTAATTTTTCATTGAAAAGCCACAATTATTATCAGATCATAAGTATAGATTTGAATTATCAGTTTAATATGATAGCACACATGGTAATGCATAGAATGTAACAGGATCATAATTGTGATTTTTCTTTGTTGTTATTTAAAAGTGTTCAATAGGGACAGATGTTCAATCATTTGTTATATTTAAAGATGGCTGCCACTTTCACAATAATGTTTTATTTGGAAATATGGTCCGTCTTGTAGGTTTTGGACAAAGTTGATATTGAAGTTTTTCTACCTTGCCTTATGGAAGAGCAGATTTGTCTCTGTTTGTAATGATTGACATTGAGAAAGACGAGAAAGACGAAATGCGTCTGTCTGATGTATTAATTGTGGGCAAATAATTTAACTGAGCAATTTGACATTAATGGCATATACCTCCTGTGAGTGCCTGACATTGTTTGAACAGAACAAAGATTTTGGTGAGGAAGTCCTCATCGGACAGAGCACATGTCAGAGGTGCGGCATCTATATATGCTTATGTGTTTATTTTACTATATTACCCATATATTGTAGTAGCAATTATATCTATAAGTGCTTCTCTATTGAAATATTGGGGTACAAATATACATTAAAAAAATAATATTAACAAAAATGCAATTTAAAAAACCTAATTTACAGCACAAATGGAAAGCCAGAGTCTGTAAATATTGATCTATGCATATACATATGGGACTTTATATAGTAAAATTTTATATCTCGTTATTATTTTCTATATGCTTATCATCTCAATATCACTATATGTGTATACCTTTCATGTGTGGTTATGTATCTACTTATTTATATATTTTCCTCCCACTGCAGGGAAAAACCAAAAGTAATATCCTAAAACTTCACAAAACCACAACTCTATGACTCATCCTATTCCTTTTCCAAAATATCCTCTACCTCCGCTCTCTGACTCACTCCAAACCTCTTTCACTACTATAAACTCCCAAACTACCCTTTCCAAACATGTCCCTACTCTATCCATTACTAATCCTATGCATCCAGCTAACAGTCCCTGACTCACCCCAAACCCCTTTTCAGTCCACAATGTAATCCGTTTCTTGTTTGTTAAAAATCTTTGACTTTTTTGGGTGGAGAAGGAAAACAAATGTAAAAAAAATAAAGAATTATTGCTATTTGAGAGCTTTACTCTGTCTTTAGTCTGACAATCTGATTGTTTGTGCAGGTCAAAAAGCCTTTATTCAAAAAGCTTAACATAGAGGAGTATTTGTGCTTCGATGTACTATTTAGGTACATAAATAAGCCCACATGCACTGTTAAAATTCCAGTTGTCTGTATAGCGAAGGCCCTCCTAAGAAACAATTGCAGATTTATTCACTGTCGAGAATTACATGTTTTTCCATTGGTAAAATCATGGATTACATTCAAATGTAATAGAGGAATTGGAGGTGGGTGAAGTTCCTTCCTTGAAAGAAATATCTGTGTGAAGATTCTTTCACTTACTGAATACTCAAGGTGCATACGTTTTTGGCAAGTGAGTACTCCATGCCTGCTTTGTTTTCAGAAAGTGCTTCAAATATAAATTTTGACCCCAACAAAAGTCATAATTTGCTACATATAGAATTAATCCTGGATGAGCATATTTCAATGTTTTCCCAGATGTGTGTGACTTGGGCCCAATGACACTAGCTCTGCGAAAAAACAGAATGCTACATTCACAACGTACAGGGCGATAAGACTCCATCTCCAGGTAACATAGAGTGCTAGAAAATACTTTTTATCCTAGCTAAAAATGTAATTAGGTTAAAGGTATGCCTGGGAAGAATGTCAATTGTAAATGGAGTAATCAATGTAATTTTGGTAATTACAGTAATTTCAAGTTACTCTTTGATACAGAATTACTGATAATGATATGATTATGCAAGTCATCTAATTAAGAGTAAGTTGCGGGAAAAAATTCCACCACAAGAGCATATGTATCCTCAATACGCATATTCTGTTACATTTAGGGTATGAGGATGCATTTTGTAATAAGAAAATAATGCTACATGCCAGAAATTTGTTAGGGGAAATCCTATGCCAAGTGTGCATTTAGTCAGCATGAGTGGCTCCTCATGCTCACTATTCATGTTCTCTTGCATTGAGCACTATTTCTTAGTGCAAAAACATCTTTGTCTCTATTTTGGATTCAAAAAGGCATTGTTGTGCTAAAAACAAACAGCGCTAAATGCAGGAAAACTTTTCTCCATTCCTAATTCTGCATAATCTCATTGCATTTTTCGTTGATTCCACATGATTTCACCTTAGGTCCAGGATATGCAAATCTGATTTTTATATTGCAAACAAATATGTCGGTGTTTTACCCCCTGCAGCATCCTTGGTGAGAATGATTTAATACATTTCCCTTACCTATGCCTCGACTACTAATTTCTGCCCCACTCTCCTAGCTTGCTTTCCAGGTTAACCTCTATATACTGCATTCAGGGCATGACCCTACTTCTAGTGTCTGGATGCAGACACAGGAAAATACTTGAGGATGTATTTATAACATTATACGAAATCCATGCTCAGTGTTAAAAATCCGATATGTCCACTTCAATTTGGCCTTACAAAGTTGTGATGTTGCTTGGTAGGTGCGATTTAAGTCAAAATGTTTGCAGTTTCCATTAAAATTTCTACATACTATGTGTACAAAGTGTTGGAGTGTAGTTATTATAATCAAAATTAACATGAAATGTTTGCAAATTAATGCCTAATGATGCCACATAGAAATTGTATTACGGTGCTTTTACTAAACGCATGTTTGAAATGTGCCCATGGGGAGTGGCCACCTATGTATACTATGATAAATGAAATTGACTAATGATGAATTATTAATTGACTAATGTATGATTTTGTACTAGCATTAAGAGTTATATGTTAAGATGTCGCAAAAACAAATATTAATAACTAGGCCTTAGTTAGCATGAGTCGGGCCTACCTGCCGGTCTCATATTAAATGTGTTTCTCTAACGTGCGATGTGCTGACTTGCTGAAGGACATGTAGCCGTACTTTTCCAGAAACTAGAAGATATGTGTAACCGTAGTAAATTCTTTCTCATGAGACTCGACTTGCTCAAGGAGACATTCTTGCTGAATGCAACATTGTAAACTTGCAACAGGTACAAGGTTGCCTGAACTGGTAAAGACAATGGAACTACTGACTGAGCCTGAAAGAATAAAAATGTGTACCTGACATTCTACCCGTTGGAGACGTCAATTACAGGAGCCAATAAACTATGTGAGAACTGTTCTAAAGTGACAATTTTAATGAGGTGACTACCTGATTATTGGATGGAGATAATGATGCACCAAAATTTGCCCAATTGGAAATTAGGGGACTGTACAACAAGTTTGATATAACCCCGTGACACGAGGAGAAATCAGCCATTACATGCCTTTTTGCTATCACCTAGCCACTTTGTCACTCTGATTTTGCTGTTTGATTCTTAAACCCATCCTTATCTTTGTCTTGCCCAATTCATACTTTTCCTCCTTGTGAAGGAAGTATCCCGTATTGCCTGTCTTGCTGAACTTTGCTGGGTTTCCTGGCTGATGGCGAATCCACTGATGTCCTGAGGATGAAGACTGACTCTGCATGCTGACCCATTACGGAGGGTAACTACATGATAATGAAATTGCAATTGTCTGTTTGCCTTTCCTTTCTAGGTACCAATTGCTACCTTTGATAGAGACCGTAGTTAGATGTTTTCTAAATTTGTGTTGCTAAATTGTTTTGCATGAAGTCCAACATGCCAATGCTAATTCGAGGTTAGTTGAGGGGTTCACTAAATGGACGCAAATAGACAAATGACTGAATCAATGCTTTGTTGAATAATGCGCTAATGATACTCTGCTAAGATTAATCTATGTTGACGTCGTGCTTTGTTCTAATGTTCATGATCTTTGCTTTGATGAAATCTTATTCGAGTTGCCATATTGTGACAGCGCTAATGTGTTTTATGGTTTTGAGACTAATAAACTTACTAGTAGAGTATAACTAATAGGGAATAAAATAACTTAAATCTTACTAATTGTGTGTGGTTATTCATGGTTGAAAGGTCATGGTGTGAACAAACTTTATTAATGCATTTATCTAGATTGGGTTACTTTGGAATATTGGATAAGGAGAAAATTATTGACCTAGTGATTTTTATGCTGAGTAGTTGTCTCGTCCTAAGGTGTCTTCAATCAGGGTGAAAAGATTAATTGGCCTAAAACGAGTCCCAAACAAGCTAAATTATCTAAGACGGGACACGTTCTGGTAGCAGAGGATGATTTAGGCCCTTTGGGGCCCTAGGACGAGGGACCATTTTTTAGAAGTGTTTTCGAAATAATGCAAATTGGAAAGATGATGTGCCCCGAATCTCGGAGCTTGCCGAAGTGAGTTGGGTATGTTCTCGGCATTCCAGTGACAGGTATGCATGATGTAGAATTTGCGCTTGCGCTTACTCAGCTTATGCATATCGCAGGTGAATTGTGAAGGTTTGTGAGAATTTAGGCCAGGTAATGTTTTAGTAGGAGGGGCGTACTCCGCAGTATGAGAGCAGGGAAGTGGGTGAACTTCGTGTGAGTGTGGCGCTTCGTGCTCCAAAAATTGTCTGCGTGGTTGTTGGTGATGTACGGACCCGGTGTGGTCTAAGACTCCGGAGTATATTGATAAGTGTATGAGATACATGGTTTATGTTGTAACTTGCGCGGTTTAATAGGTCAATCGGGCGTGGTTGACGAGTCGGGTTTGAGTCAAAATGTGTGAGTGAAACTTTCGATGGAGATTTGGTAAGTTCTAAAGTGCACTAGGACGAACCATTGACAAGTCGAGAGTAGAATTTGCGGGTCAAATTCTGCTTGCGGGTGCGGGATCTGAGAAGGAGAGAGTAGAAGCCGAGGCTTCAAGTGAAATCTCTGTAAAGTTCTGACGCGATTGTGTTAACCTTCCTGTAGTAAACTGGCAAATTTGAGTTTTGTTAAGGTGCTCGCAATATATTGCATTAGATTGGTGTGGATTTAGAGTGAGGAAGACAAGTCACAAGACTTTGTCAGCCACAGTGTGTGTGAGTGTGACGTCATTGGAGCCGCGCTGGGATAGGTCAGCTAGTGGGAGGGGTCGCGCATGGATTGGCAGCCATCTGTGAGAGGCAATTGGTTGAGAAGGTAGGCGAAGAGTGTTCTGGGAATTAAAGTCACTTCCTGATTAGATTCTAAACGAAAAAAAATAACGCAAAGATGACGTTTTTCAAGGCTTTGAAGAGCGCTTTGAGGGGAGATGTGTACATTACAGCGATTGTGGGGGAGCTTACACCCCCAAGGATACTCCGGCTTATGCCGTAATGGAAAAGGGAGTCGCGCTATGTCTTTGGCGAAAGCAATGGAGCAAATTAACAGAGAAAGATGGGTGTTTGGCGTTTCCAGAGAATGGAACATTTAACATAGGGGTTCTAGAGAATTTGTGGAAAGCGTTAAATGAGCAAAAGCTGCCTCCGAGACCAGCTCAGTTTGAGGCGTTAGTGATTTGGGATTTAATGGCCATGCGACAGAGGCAACAGAAATTGGAGAGGAGAATGAGAAAAGCAGAAAAGACTCTAGCGGAGGCTAGGTGGGATAGTGAGACCAGGATGTGGAGAAGGGAAATAATAGACGGAGTTGAATGTTTCCGGCAATAACTCAGGAGGCCGAAACACAGGGAAGAAAGGCCACTTGTAAAACAGACAAGGGCTCTAGTAGGCAAAAGGAGACTCAGAAGTCATGGGTGGATGCATATGATTCAGATGATGATGAGTTTCTCAATCAGTTGTTATATGATCGACCACCACCATATGCCATAAATGACAACAGACCGAGTACTAGCGCACGTACTGTAAGTTCGTCATTGAATCAGGGGATCACGAATACAGTGCAGACAAATAATACTACAATATAAGCTCTGATACAGAATGGTGCTAGTGTATCCACTGCACTGAGACGCAAATACGGTTGCAGCCACCACTAGTTCAGAGGCTCTACCCTGATGTCCCAGTATTAGAGACGACTACGAGTTTGATGGTGCCGCCTGATCTAGTATACACAAGATCAAGGTTAGTGCAGATTGAGACAACTCCACAGTTGCTGCCCCAGCCGCAGCAACAGGTGGTTCCGAATTATACTTCGGTCACAGGACCTCAGTCAGTTACAGCACCTATGATGAATCAAGCTATGGGAGTCAATGCTCCACCGGCATTAGGTAGTGGACATTCACCAGCTGCTATATCTTTGCCAATTACCGTTGGTCCGCCAGTACCGCTGTATGCGCAGGCGAAGCCCAGTGTGTGTGACAAAGGAGTAATGACCCAAGAGGTGATAAGAGGAGGGTTCTCAGTAAGCTCCCAAGGGATAACACCAGGAGAACAGACAGCCGAAAGGTCTAGATCCTTGTTGGACTTCAGTCCGATTGGGGTTCCACTAGAAACCATGAGACAAGCGGGTTTGGGTCTACTAACTCCACAGGTATTGAGTGCAAATACGTCGCAAACTCCAATGGTACTGGCTGGAAATATCTTGTTGCAAGGCTTGACAGCACAACAGTTGAATGAGTGGTTAGACAAGCTTAACACTCCACAGACTACTCCTGCCACAGCAGAGCCATCAGAAAGAGTGGAATACCTGAATTTTGTGAGGTTGGGAGTGGAATCAGCTGAGCTAGTAGAAGGGAGCATGGGAGTGAACAGATTAGAATCATACACTGAAGCAGAATTAAGATATCTGTGCCCGAAAATAACCAAAGAAGTGAGTAAGGTGCACCAGAAGTTAGCGAACGTGGCAGACAAATACGACATACACTTAGACAATGCTAAACATCTGAAGAGAAGTTATAGGTTAGACTTCGAACCTAATGATTTTGATCATATGAGATCCACTGGGATGAAGGCACACCTCAAAGAGATACTACAGAGTGCGCAGGTTTGGGGAGCATTAGAGAAGTGGGAAGGTAGATGGGTGAAGAAGAGAGATAAGAGGAAAAGTGACTGCCTGAAACAGCAGCAGGCGACAGCTGCACCAGACACGGGAACAATAAAGATGTTACCGATGAGAGAGACAGCTGGAGGGGTTCTGGTTCATGTACCATGGTCTAGAGGTGACATTTTGTCATTCACAAATGATTATCCCAGGCTGAGGGAAAAGCCGATAGAGTGGTATCAGCAAACGGATAGGTTTGTGAAGCTTGCAAAGTGTCTCTAGGAAGACTTGAACACACTGTTTGAAATTATAGTTCCAGCTGATTTGTGGCTTGAGTGCAAGAGGAGTGTGGATTGGCTGACAGCGGAACCGCCAAGGGAAAGGACTACAGGAGCACCATCTCCTGAGGTGATGAAGCACTACTATAAGGTGATTGAATTCTTGAAGCAGAAAATGTCGCCGAAAGTTACTGATTGGCAGAAAATTGATCTAACGGCACAAGAAGGCAAAGAGTCGATACATGCTTACTATGAGAGGTTGTTAAAGGCGTTCAAACACTATAGTGGCACAGTGGTCATAGAACCAAAAGACATGAATCATCTTGTGTTCAGGTTCGTTGAAGGATTAAGACCAGAGATTAGTCAGATGATTAAGAATCATTTGATCGGTTGGCAAGAGAAACCAATTGATGAGGTGTTGCAGTACACAAAATACTGTAGTGATGAGATTGAGTTGAAGCAAAGAAAGCTGAAGGAGAAGGTAATGGTGATGCAAATTAAGGCAGCTCAAGCAGGGATGCGGGGAAATGGAGTACAGCCGATGGTGCAGCAACCACAAGGAAATGGAATGTTTCAGCTGCAAACGAGAGTCAGAGGTCGGGGAGGTTTTGTGAACTGTGGTCCAGACTTGAACACTGTTGTGGTTCAAAATGACGTGCAAGGGATTAAAAAGATGTCACCATGCCATGCGTGCGAGGGCAGGGGACACTGGAAGGGGGAATGTCCAATGATGGTGCAGGATGGTGTTATTCAACAAAGCAATGATGTCAGTGCATTTCAAAATTTGAGGGGTCCAAGAATGAGGGGTTCAAACCCGAACTTCCAGAATAATATGGTTCAGATGCAGGGTCTCCAGCCCATGCAGCAAATACAAATGCCACATGTTTAACCAGCGAAGGTGCAGCAAATACAACAGCAGATTCCCGTGGTACCTAGACAGCAAATGCAGTTGCCTTTAGCTCCGATGGGACAGCAACAGGTGATGCTTCCTCAACAGGTCACAGGTCAAACAATGAGACAAAATAATGCAGTACAACAGTTTCCATTGCGTGGTTAGAATGGAATAAATGATGAATGTTCGGATGACTGTTCGGATAGTGAGGAGTGCAGACTTGCAGCATCCCTAGAAGTAGATCAGAGGGGCCCTTATGTGCAGGGAAAGGTGATGGGTCACAAGGTTTTGTTCCTGGTTGACACAGGGGCTACACACTCTACAGTCAGAAGTGCGGAAGTTCCGAAATTGCCGCTTTCGGGGCGTACTATAAAGGTGGTAGGAGTAGAAAATCAGCTTCTGACTAATCCAATTACAGATCCGGTCCAAGTCGAGATTGGTACCTTTCAGGGATCACATAGGTTTGTAGTCTGTGATTCAAGTCCTGTGTCCCTATTGGGGAGAGTCTTGTTGTGCAAGACAAGGTGTTCAATCACCTGTTCCAATGAAGAAATTGAGGTGCAGACAAACAGTGATGATGAAGGGGACGATGGTCAGATCTCAGAACCAGAGAGAGAGACCACAGATGAGGAGTACCCTTTGATAAGCTTTTTTCCGATGTTCCCTGTGACCAATTTGCCAACCGAATTACAGGGAACAGTCACAGAGAAGGTGTGTGACTTGACAGAAAAGGAAGTGGGACTGATAAAAGGAGTGGATCCAGTCAAGGTAGAGGTGAAGCCAAGTGCTGTGTTTCCCCAGGTACCGCAGTACCACATGGCACAAGATGTCCTCATACAGGTGACGCAGATAATTGCGGACTTTGTGAAGCAAGGGATCTTAAAGGAAGTGATGAGCAGCCCATGCAATTTGCCAATAATGGGATTGAGAAAGCCTTGTGGGAAAGTTTGAATTGTCCAAGACCTGAGGAAGATTAATGAGATAGTGGTAAAATTTTGCCCAATAGTGCCAAATCCAGCCGTGATCATGTTTCAGGTTCCATGTGATGCAGTGTGGTTCACAGTCATGGACCTGTCTCAAGCGTTCTTTTCTGTTCCTCTTCATGAGGACAGCCAATTTCTCTTCAGTTTCAAATTCCTGGACAAGGTTTACAATTGGTGTCGAATTCCTCAAGGGTTCTCAAAATTGCCTTCCATCTTCAGTCAGATATTGAAGAAGGATTTGGAATCATTGGAACTGCCTTTTAATTTGACTGTAGTACAGTACATTGATGATTTGTTGATCGCGTCCAAAACGAAAGATGACTGCAGGTATGATACTATTGCCTTACTGAATCATTTGGGAAAGAACGGACATGAAGTGTCCCCAAAGAAGCTGCAGTACTGTCAGAAAGAGGTGAAGTACTTGGGCCACCTGATTGAGAAGGGTTCGAGAAGAATATCCAAAGAAAGGGTGACAGCCATATTACAGATGAGTCCCCCGACATCCAAGAGAGGCATTAGGATGTTTTGGGAATGGTGGGCTACTGCCGCCAGTGGATTCCCAACTCCTCAATTATCTCTAAGCCTTTGGTGAGGTTGACTGTCAAGGAGGTTAAGGATGGCCCGGATACCCTAACTATGTCTGAGAAAGAGATGAGGGTATTCATTGAACTGAGGGAGTGCATTTGCAGGGCTCCAGCTTTAGGTATGCCTGACTACACAAAGCCTTTTGTACTGTTTTGTCATGAACGTGAGGCTTGTTCTTTGTCTGTCCTGACACAGGTCCATGGAGGTGCAAACTGCCTGGTAGCATATTTTTCAGCTACTTTGGACCCAGTTGCAGCTGCCTTACCGGGTTGTCTGCGTGCAGTTGCAGCAGTTAGTCAAAGCCTCACTCAATGTGAAGGTATAGTGATGGGACATCCTTTAACAGTTATGGTTCCACACTCCAGTCGAAATACTACTCACCCGAACCAAGACGCAGCACATGACAAATGCTCGTCTAACAAAATATGAAACGATTATATTGGGGTCACCTAATGTATCATTGAAACGCTGTACTGTTTTAAACCCGGCAACTTTGCTTCCTAATGAGAATACAGATGTTGATGTTGATGAGGCTGAACATGATTGTCATGATTGTCTTGAGGTAACAGAACTGTGCACCAAACAGAGACCTGACATTAAAGATACTCAATTGGAAGAAAATGATTACATTATCTTTGTTGATGGTTCATTCCTGAGAGACTCAGTAGGAGTACTGAGAGCCGGATACGCTGTGTGTACAATCACCGGTATCCAGGAAGCATCTTGGCTTGAGAGAGTGTATTCTGCTCAAGTGGCTGAATTGGTTGCTCTTACTAGGGAATGCCATCTATGTGGATAGCAGATACGGATTTGGAAATGTCCATGATTTTGGCCAGCTATGGTCACAGAGGGGTTTCATGACCTCTTCTGGTTCTCCAGTGAAAAATGGTGAAAGAATTAAGGAGATTCAGTTACCTCTTGAAATTGACGTGGTGAAATGCGGCACTCATGTGAAATCACAAGACTTTGTGTCAATGGGAAACGGATATGCAGATCAAGTCGCAAAGTTTTGTGCACTGAACTGTATATTGGTCAAAGATCAGTGGGAATTGTTACCTGACACTGAAAATGAGACATGCACAGGTTATGCATTGAGGGTGGTTGACACAATGGAAGAGTTAAAATTGTTGCAGGGACTTGCCAGCAGAGAAGAGAAACGTTCCTGGCTTAAAATGCAATGTGTACAAAGACCTGATGATTTGTGGGTTTCAGATGAGGAGAAGATGGTTTTGCCAAACAGTCTTTTGTCACAGTTTGCAAGGTTTTACCATGGGCAAGCACATATTGGGAGAGATGCCATGATCAGGTTGTTTAAAATCGATTGGTTTAATCCAAAATTCAGACAAGCTGCAGGAGTAATCTGTCACAGGTGCATCATGTGTCAGCAGATGAATGCGGGGAAAGGGACAGTGGTGAACTTGAGCCACATTGGGAGAGCTGGAGGTCCATTTAGCAGGATGCAGATGGATTTTATTGAGATGCCTGTGTGTGGAGGTCTGAGGTACGTGTTGGTGATTGTGTGCATCTTTAGTCATTGGATTGAAGCTTACCGTACACGTAGGAATGACAGTCTCACAGTAGCGAAGTTGCTGCTTAGGGAATTGATACCACGTTTCGCGTTCCTGATCTCTTTAGAATCAGATAGAGGAAGTCACTTAAAAAATTAGGTGGTTAAGCTCTTGTGTGCCGCACTGAACATTGAACGGAAGTTGCATTGTAGCTACTGTCCTGAAGCCTCAGGACTAGTGGAGCAGATGAATGGTACCTTGAAGTCGAGAATGGCAAAAATGTGCGCAGCTACAAATCTGAAATGCCAAGATGCATTGCCCTTAGTGCTAATGTCAATGAGAAATACACATAACAAGAATACAGGACTGTCTCCTCATGAAATTCTCATGGGCCGAGCTATGAGATTGCCAGCTGTGCCTGCAAATGATCTTGTGAATATCACGGATGATATGGTGTTGGACTACTGGAAGGGTCTGGCTGACGTGGTCCGCTCTTTCTCTCACCAGGTGGAAGCAACCACACTGCCACCGATAAATGACCCAGGTCACAATCTGAAAGCTGGTGACTGGGTTGTTGTCAAGAAACATATGAGGAAGTCGTGCTTGGAGCCACGTTGGAAGGGGCCGTATCAAGTGATTCTGACAACTACTACTGCTGTGAAATGTACGGGAATTCCAAACTGGATCCATGCCAGTCACACAAAGAAAGTGACGTGTCCAACTGATGAGGAACTTGAGTTGTCAAAAATAACAGCTACAGAAAAGGAAGTCTCAGGGCCGAAGAGTAATCAAAGGGAAACTGAGACTGGAGAAGAGCCCGTTGAGGATGGCTTTGTCACTCAAACATCAAACAAGATCCAGAAGAGTGACATTGAGCCTATCTCGCCAGGAGGACCGACCCAAAGAGAGGTTCTCCAAGAGCAGACGGATACAGGTTTGGAGTTGAACCCCTGACAGACCCAGAAGGCAAGGGAGTTGAGGCAGAAGGAAGTCAAAGTGTTCAGACTCCTCCGGATCCACTTGCAGATCCATCAAGAGAAAACACCATAGCACAAAAGGAGGGCATTGAACAGCAACCTGAAAAGCAGAAGGGAAAAAGAACATTGAGAGGAGATAAGTGGCCAGAATCGCAAACTGAAAAAGGGAAAGTGGTCATCAATGAAACAATAGAGGAAGAGGTCGATACCACAAGGGAGGAAGAGCTGAATGAAGGAGAATTGCAGGGTGACCGCAAGTTCAAAAGAAAGAAAATAGCCAACAGAAGATTCGCATGTCCTGAATGGGCTTATGCAACGTCAACTGAGTTCTTGTCATTTTGTTTTGATCGTGAGATTCCAGGTCAATATTATGGTACTTGAAGTCGGCTACAAATAAAAGAGACTGTGTGAAGCTGAAATTGAATAAAGGGAAACCTGAAAAAAGAGACTGATACATTTCCAGATGTGACACTGTGAACCTGAATTGACTTTGGAAAAAAAAAACAATTGTGACAAGCTGCTAACCGGATTGACAAAATACCCTGGGAGTGAATGAGAAAGTTGTAAATACTTGCTGGAAAAATACTTTTGCATAAGCTTGGTGGAGAAAAAGAGTTATTATCCATCCTCCTATTAGTTGATTACAATTGTAGTACTTTACTTTCTGATTCTTTACAGATCATGCCTAGGTCAGGAGATGACGTTGAGGGGAATAAGCGATGTCATTATTTGGGTATTGCTTTGGGTGTTGTGTGTGTGATATTCATTATAGCCTTGTTTGTGGAAATGAGTTTGGTGGATGAGAGTGAAGCTAACAATGCTACAGTTTCTGATACTGCTACACTAACACCGTGAGATAGGTTTGAGCAGGATACAAAGTACTTGCATGATGAAACTAATACAAAAGGGGAGCTGTCTACTAATGTTTTCTATCGCTTGCTGAGTTAGTATGATGACACTATGGATGCGAAGGCTTGTTACGTGTGTACACAAATTCCTCTTTCAGTCTAAGAGGGAGTTACATATCAAAGCTTGCCATTAACCTATGGGATTAGCTGTAGTCTGCTACTAACGCGTTTCTATAACACGGAAGAAGTGCAATATTTTTACTCTAACTACGACTTAGTGTTCTCCTATGTGCCTATCATAGAAGAATTGAATAGTGTAGCTAAGTATTATGCTATAAAGCTGATTAAGTGCTTCATATGTGCACCGCAATAATTTAACATGCTTGCTTACATCTGTAGAAAAGAGCTTTCTAGATCACACAGAAGATAGAAGGAGGGTTTTAAAGGGGAAATTAGAAAAGGGCTTGCAGCAGTGATCATTCCTTAGTAATAGTAATAATGGGGTTAGGGAACAAGGGAAGCTAGCTTTAGATGCGAAACATGTAGGTAGGCTTTGCATAACGCGACCAAAGTCATTTTATGACAATGTGTTTGTGGGAACGAGTGAGTGTAAGCATGTGGTTTTGTTTCAGAATAAATGGACTTTCATGCTAAATGAAATGGATCAAGCGATACCAGGGGTTTATTACATTTGTGGACTTAGTGCTTATTACTGTCTTCCAAAGGGATGGTATGGGACATGTTATTTGGGAATAGTTTTTCCAAAGATTTATCAACTAGATGATTTAAAGATGTTTCTGAAAGTGACAGAATTACTTTGTGCTAGACAAAAGAGAGGAACTGCTGCTGGTGTAGTAGGAGACATATTTGGAGCAATAATTCCTTCCGTGGGAGTTGTTTTAAACTCCATAAAGATTCAAAAGTTGTCTACTATTCTGGATAACATGCTGACAAACTTGACAGGGGATATACTCCTGATGGATACTGAACTTGCCGCAGAGAGGGCTATGACTCTTCAAAATAGGCTTGCTTTAGACATTCTTTTAGCGAAAAGTGGCGGAGTCTGTAAGATGCTTGATGAGCACCACTGTTGTGCCTATATACCGGATAATAGTAATGAGATTAGAAGTATGCTTACGAACCCAACAAGAGATAGTGCAGATTTGAAGGAACTGAAAGAACCAGGAGTCTGGGAAAAGGTTTGAGAAGGATTTGCGCGTGTGGGAAGTTGGTTCAGTGGTCTTTGGAATGGGTTCTTGGGAAAACTAAAACAGGGAATAGTAATTGTTTTGGCTTGTTTATTTGGGCTATGGGTAATGAGCAAAATTTGCGAAAGAGGTAAAGCAAAATGGGCAAAACATAAAGCGAGGAGGGAAGAAAAGAAAAGGGAGAGAATGTTCAGAGCACGATTTGAAAAGGCGAAGCAGAAAGAGGAAATCCAAATGAAGGAATTGAAAAGGTAAAGGATTGTTAAGGAATGGATTTGTGTGATGACAAGTGTCATCAGAGGAGGGATTGATGGAGTGTAGTTATTATAATCAAAATTAACATGAAATATTAGCAAATGAATGCCTAATGATGCCGCATAGAAATTGTACGACGGTGCTTTTACTAAAGGCATGTTTGAAATGTGCCCACGGGGAGTGGCCACCAATGTATACGATGATAAATTAAATCGACTAATGATGAATTATTAATGTACTAATGTATGATTTTGTACTAGCATTAGGAGTTATATGTTAAGATATCACAAAAAAAAATAATAATAACTAGGCCTTAGTTAGCATGAGTCGGGGCCTAGCTGCCGGTCTCATATTAAATGTCTTTCTCTAACGTGCAATGTGCTGACTTGCTGAAGGACATGTAACCGTGCTTTTCCAGAAACTAGAAGATGTGTGTAACCGTAGTAAATTCTTTCTCATGAGACTCGACTTGTTCAAGGAGACATTCTTGCTGAATGCAACAGTGTAAACTTGCAACAGGCACAAGGTCGCCTCAACTGGTAAAGACGATGGAACTACTGACTGAGCCTGAGAGAATAAAAATGTGTACCTGACATTCTACCCGTTGGAGACGTCAATTACAGGAGCCAATAAACTACATGAGAACTGTTCTAAAGTGACAATTTTAATGAGGTGACTACCTGATTATTGGATGGAGATAATGATGCACCAAAATGTGCCCAATTGGAAATTAGGGGACTGTACAACAAGTTTGATATAACCCTGTGGCACGAGGAGAAATCAGCCATTATGTGCCTTTTTGGTATCACCTAGCCACTTTGTCACTCTGATTTTGCTGTTTGATTCTTCAACCCATCCTTATCTTTATCTTGCCCGATTCATACTTTTCCTCCTTATGAGGGAAGTATCCCGTATTGCCTGTCTTGCTGAACTTTGCTGTGTTTCCTGGCTGATGGCGAATCCACTGATGTCCTGAGGACGAAGACTGACTCTGTATGCTGACCTATTACGGAGGGTAACTATATGATAATGAAATTGTAATTGTCTGTTTGCCTTTCCTTTCTAGGTACCAACTGCTACCTTTGATAGAGACCATAGTTAGATGTTTTCTAAATTTGTGTTGCTAAATTGTTTTGCATGAAGCCCAATATGCCAATGCTAATTCAAGGTTAGTTGAGGGGTTCACTAAATTGAAGCAAATAGACAAATGACTGAATCGATGCTTTGTTGAATAATGCGCCAATGATACTCTGCTAAGATTAATCCATGTTGACATTGTGCTTTGTTGTAATGTTCATGATCTTTGCTTTGATGAAATCTTATTCGAGTTGCCATATTGTGACAGCGCTAATGTGTTTTATGGTTTTGAGACTAATAAACTTGCTAGTAGAGTGTAACCAATAGGGAATAAAATAACTTAAATCTTACTAATTTTGCGTGGTTATTCATGGTTGAAAGGTCATGGTGTGATCAAACTTTATTAATGCATTTATCTAGATTGGTTTACTTTTGCATATTGGATAAGGAGAAAATTATTGACCTAGTGATTTATATGCTGAGTAGTTGTCTTGTCCTCAGGTGTCTTCAATCAGGGTCAAAGATTCATTGGCCTAAAACGAGTATCAGACAAGTAAATTATCTAAGACGGGACGCGTTAACAAAAGCACTCAAGTGGTTACTGTTAAGTAGGGTACAGTGCTGGATCCGAGTGTTTCCAGATGGTACTGGATAGGGAGTGTGGCCAGAGGTCATTATCTTTTCATAGTGCTGGGTGGTATGGCTGCTGCTCAATGGAAAGTGTGCACTTGGCATGGTCACAGGATGCGTCTTATGGTGCATGTTGGTAGGGGTATTAGACACAAGGAATAGGTAAATTTCACACCTTGATCCCAGTTCCGCCTGAGCAAGACCATGCCCCACATCCAGTGGTCTTTGTGTAAATGGGTACAGGGGAAGGGACATGGAAGAGTAATACCCTGGGTACAGTAGATTTACATTGATGGCAAAAATGAAGATGACATGGTGTGACTAGAGGTAAATTCCTGTGCTCATAGTGTAGTTTGATGCATGGTGTTAGAATGTGACTATGGAGGGATGTGATGGCTTCTGATTGTGGGATTTGGATACTGAACTGTAACGGTTACAGCTGGACTGGATTTTTCTGGCTACATATTTTCTAAAGAAAATGTGCTCCATATTCATGTATTTATTTATTTATGTATTTATTTATTTATTATTTATTTATTTGACACCTGATCTTTCTATTTTTGTTGTGAGTTTTAACCAGAGTCTGGCCACAGGAGAGAACACAAAGACTTGTGAATTCAGCAAAGGCACTTGCACTATCACAGTACTTCAGTGTGTTGCACTAAATGTTATCAATGACGCTGCTTCTGTTTTGACACGGATCTGCTCTAGACAAATAGCAGGAAACTTTTTTTTTTACATTTTATTAGGGGAAGTGGCAAGAGGAAAAATAATATGTAACTAAAAATAGTAAATTTTAAATATAAAAATGAATCAGCAACATGAGCAAAATTCAGGAAATTAAAGAGAGGTGTGACTTTTTGAGCGTATGAACTATATTTACAGGTGAAGCTTATAAGGCACACTGTTCTACAATGTTGTAGGTGTACAAGTATACTTTTAAAGAAAACATCACCCCCATGGCATCTCATTGCTAACCAGCCAGTGCTTAATTTGTGCTTGTTGTTTCCGGTGCAGAGCACAGCAACTTGTTTTTAAGGGGCGGGTATTCTTCTCTCTCAAGCATTTGCTGAGAGCAAAAGCCTCATATGGGAAAGACGGAGGAAGAGAAAACCAAAAAAGAGTCACAATGGGAAAAAGTAGAAAGCTGCAAGAGTAAGCGTAAGGGGAAGGCAGTGGCTTTATATGGATTTAGTAGTGGAAACTTTACTAGTTAATTAAAACCATAAACATACAATTGGCAAAGAAAATGGAAAAATCGAAAGTGATATATAAAACATTAGTGATGCGATATTACTAATAAGTCTAAAAAGAAAACTTTACATATTCTACGGATTTGCCCCCGTTTTTCTTCAATTGCTAATACAAAACTTTCTGATTTCACCCTTTCTTATTCATATTATGTACCTATTGTTTCCACTGGGCCCATGCCAATCTGCGGACTTGTTTTCGTGCAGGAAATTTTAGAGGTGAAAATTTCCAAAAATTGGATAAGCCTAATGTTCAATATGGTGTTTCTTGGATTTAATGCTTCAATTAAAGCTCGTCTGCATTTCTTACCCCTAATTCATTTAGGTCTTTTTTCAATAAAAGTTTTCTTTCAGTAGCCAAAGCTGGACAAATGCAGACCACATGTACTAGGTTTTCTATTGCCATATGACATAAGCGGCACTCATGGGTGTCTAATAATGTCCCCTTCGTTCATTTTAGCATGAGGTCTAACATTGGCACTTCACCCAGCCTTAGCTTTAGGAAAGGATGTTTGATTTTCAATGAGTAGGGGGCAGCCAACAAAGATTCTTTGAGAACTTAATATGAATTAAGAATCAGCCAACCGTGCGACCTTTTAGCCAAGCCTTACCTGTCTTCTAACCAACTACATAATTTACTTGATTAATTTACTACTTTATTAAAGGCCAGAGCAGGAACAGATTGATCCCACACATCTCCTAAATTCAAAAGGGCTAGGCTTTTTCCCAAATATGTTTTATAGTTACTCTTACCTCTTTTTAAATTAATTTCCTGCCAAGCAACGTTAGCCAATGTTCCTTTTGGGGCGCAGCGTAGTTTGTAACAATATTTATTATGTGCCGCAGGGCGGGCCAGTGTCTGCTTAACCAGCATAAATTCCAATCTGATCTGGGCAGGGGAAGCATGACCTGTAACAGTAAAACACGCTTACATACCTTTACCAAAAGTTTATCCAAGGGAGCTTCTTCCCTCCCCGTCATGATTTCAGTCCAATAAGGATGGGTTGGTAGTAATTTTGCTCTCATTATAGCTGTCAGTGGATTCAGTGCATGGCCACGGATGGAATTTGCAAGCATGCCAAAAGCATAAACAAGTGAATGTGCCTTATTTTTTATTGCTTCTTTTTGTGGCGCATTATTGCCTCTATTGTGACTCCTAGGTATCTATACGAGTTTACTTCCTCTAAGGTCGTGCCAATCAGATAGCATTTACATTGGCCACTGGGTATAAAGTTAAGAGCAATCATTTTAGATTTACTATTGTTAATTTCTAGTTCATTTGTTCTTGCGTATTCTTCTAAGTTGTGTAGCAAGTTTTGCATGCCTATTTTGGTGTTGCTGAGCAATAATAGATTGTCTGCATATAGCAAATTAGATAATTGTTGGCCACCAAGAGAGGGTGAGTGAGCATTTAATTTAGCCAAAGAATTTGCTATTAAAGATCGAAAAGAGTTGGCACCAGTGCACAACCTTGTTTAACACCGACAGCTGATTTAACTGCCCTTAATAGATATGAGCCTTCCTCTAGTTTGACCTTTACCCATGTGTGAGAGTAAATCAGTTTAATGGCATTTAAAATGCTTGCAGGTAGCCCCCATTGCTGTAATTTGGCCCATAACTTGCCATGTGGGACGCAATCAAAAGTAGCTTTAAAATCAACAACAAAAGTCCCAGTTGCTTTTGCTGTGTTGATGATCATTCCCAATGCCATAAGGTTAGTTTGCATCTCCTGATACTTGGAAAAACCACTTTGGTTATGGGGCAATATATTATTGTCTGTGATCCATGTCTCTACATGTTTTAATAGGCAAGACGAAAAGTACTTAGGATCAACATCAAAGAGGGCAATTATTCTATAATTACTTGGCAAAGCCGCATTCCCTCACTTATATACGGGGTGGATTATTGAGCTTCTCCATGTTGCCGGTACAATTCCTGTTAACAGCACATAGTTAAACATTGCAGCCAGGACGTCAGCCCATCTTTCTGTTGCTTGTTCAAACAATGCTTGTGGTAAACCATTTGGGCCAGGTGCACAGTCAGTTTGCAACTTCCTGATGATTTTTATGAATTCTGATGCCGTAATCTTCAGAGTGTTCAGGACGTCGGGTTCCCAAATATTGGGGACCCCTGGGCCAGCGCCCTTTCTGTAGCAGGCAGCTCCTTGAAATGTGACTGTAGATGGCACACCCAGTCTTTCTCTCTTATATTGGCGTTGTTAGCTGCCTTTGGTCCCTTATCAATGGAGTTGATAAGTTTCCAGAATCTTTTTGAATCGGATGTTTTAGACACAAAGGCCCATATTTATAGTTTTTTAGCGCCGCATTTGCATCGTTTTTTGACGCAAATGCGGCGCAAACGTACAAAATACAATTGTATTTTGTAAGTTTGCGCCGATTTTGCGTCAAAAAACGACGCAAATGTGGCGCTAAAAAAGGATAAATATGGGCCAAAGTGTAGCTTGGCCCAAAGCATCTCCTGTTGTTGTTTTTACCACAATTCCCTTTTGAGCATTTTACTTTGCTCTAGCAGGGCTGACAGCAGTGGTTGATTTTCTGGAAATTTGTGCAGTTGTCTTAGCAGTCTGCCTACGTCTCCTTCCCTCCTACGAACTGGCTGCGGTATATGTAGGTGACTATGGTACTTCATTTGTAGTCCCTTTCTTGCATTTCCTGAGGAATCACGGTTTAAGAGGTCAACAGTGAAATTCTCCCAGATTGTTGTCAAATTTGCCAGGTCCATAGTCATTGATTCTAGCTTTGATAGAGCTGAACTGCTTGCCTTTCTATGTTATTGGATGACTATTTCAGTCGCTTTAAATTTTCTGTGCCGGTCACCTCTTTCAAATCAAATCAAATCATTAACATTTATAAAGCGCGCTACTCACCCGTGCGGGTCTCAAGGTGCTAGGGGAAAAAAGGGGGGGTTAACGCTGCTCGAACAGCCAGGTCTTTAGGAGTCTCCGGAAAGCGGAGTGGTCCTGGGTGGTCCTGAGGCTGGTGGGGAGGGAGTTCCAGGTCTTGGCCGCCAGGAAGGAGAAAGATCTCCCACCCGCCGTGGAGCGGCGGATGCGAGGGACAGCAGCAAGTGCGAGGCCAGAGGAGCGCAGGTGGCGTGTGGGGACGTAGAAGCTGAGGCGTCTGTTGAGGTATTCCGGTCCCTTGTCGTGGAGGGCTTTGTGTGCGTGGGTGAGAAGTCGGAAGGTGATCCTTTTGCTGACTGGGAGCCAATGCAGGTGTCTCAGGTGTGCGGAGATGTGGCTGCTGCGGGGTACGTCTAGGATGAGGCGGGCCGAGGCGTTTTGAATGCGTTGCAGGCGATTTTGGAGTTTGGCTGTGGTCCCGGCGTAGAGGGTGTTGCCGTAGTCCAGGCGGCTCGTGACGAGGGCGTGGGTCACGGTTTTTCTGGTGTCGGCGGGGATCCAGCGGAAGATCTTACGGAGCATGCGGAGGGTGAGGAAGCAGGCGGAGGACACGGCGTTGACTTGCTTAGTCATGGTGAGAAGAGGGTCCAAGATGAAGCCGAGGTTGCGGGCGTGGTCTGTGGGGGTCGGTGCGGTGCCGAGGGCCGTGGGCCACCAGGAGTCGTCCCAGGCGGACGGGTGTTGCCGAGAATGAGGACTTCCGTTTTTTCAGAGTTCAGCTTTAGGCGGCTGAGCCTCATCCAATCTGAGACGTCCTTCATACCCTCTAGTAGGTTGGTCTTGGCGCTGGCGGGGTCCTTGGTGAGGAAGAGTATAAGTTGGGTGTCGTCGGCGTAGGAGGTGATGATGATGTCGTGCTTGCGTACGATGTTGGCGAGGGGGCTCATGTGGCTGTGGTCCCGGCGTAGAGGCTCTTTCATCTGGCTTATGTGGTGAAGATTGGATCCTAATTATCTACGGCTTGTGATCACTTTCCACACGGTCCAAGATTCTAAAATCAGTCACTAATGTATACAATGCAGGATTTGCCAATGTGTAATCTAAGTAGGAGACCGTTTTCCCTGACGATCTTGTCCATGCAGGCGGAATATCGGCCGGCTTCAATGCGAAAAGGCCTGCAGATTCACAGGTGCGAATAAACTTCTCCCCTAAGTTATTTTTCCTACACTTAACAGGGAGCGCTTGGAGTACTGTTGCCTCTGTTTGAATATTGTCTTCGCCTGGATTATTAAATAGAAAAAGATTGAAATCATCCGAGATTAGCCAATATGCTGACTGTGCTGTGGTTTTAATTTTTACCAGGTGGTTTAATATATTGTTAGCTTCAGCTATTTTCTTTTTTTGGGTTAACATATAAGTTGACTAAAATCAAAGGCTCCTGAGTATTTTTAGCCCATCCATCAAGCCTCACTAATTGAAATGGTAAACCATCCCACTTAAGCTCTGTGATCTTTGCAAGCAAGCTCCTACTGACGTAGATCGTTAGGCCTCCCTTTGCCCTGCCAGATCTGCTAGTTTTCTTGGCGGGTCTTACATATTCCATAAAACCAGTTGATGGTATTGATTCCCTAGACAAGGACTCCTGTAGAAGTATAATATCAAATCAACTAAAGAATTGGATTACTGCTCGATCTTCCAGTTTTGCCAGTAGGCCACCTGTAGTCCCCGAGCAGATGTTAAGTGCCCCTTGTGGTGATTTTTCCTTAACAGTTCACTGTTTACCAGTCGCTCCTGTGGATAATGCCAGAGGTAACCATTTGTAATCAGACTGAGATTTCCAATGTGATACTAGTCTCTTCCTCCCTTCTTCCTTCCAAATTTCAACTCTCAAGGGGGACAGGCCTCTTTTTATTTTGTTGATCGGTTCTTCAATAGCTATTCTGGGATGGGTGACATCCTGTGCTCCATGAAAAAGTGAGAATATGCCGTTGGGCATTTCCGTGTGTTGAAATTCTAATAGCAGGGAGGGGTATCTCTCACCTGGATAGATGACCACCTCAATACCCCACGGTTTCAGCAAGTCCTTCCTCTCCATAATCAGTTTGGGGAGGTCAGGCACTGAGAAAACAACAAGCAGTGGATAAGTAAGCTATTTGCCCCTTGCTTGGATAAAGTTTAGCAGCAATGTCTACCATAGTCACATGTTGAAGGTCTGGAAGTGCTTTTTAAGTTTTAAAATCGTGAAGCAGTTAAGGACATCTGTAGGGGATCCTGAAATGAATTCCGGAATCCGGAGCAGCTCATAGTTCAATTTATAGCTATTCATATGAGTTTGAGTGGACGAATCTTGCTCCAAATGCCAATTCTGTTTCACATGGTTGGGTTCACTCTGTCTAGTACATTGTTTATTTATCTTGTTACTTACGTCAGCCTGTGGTAGTTGGCTAAGGTCTCTTGGTGTGTTATTTCTTAATTTTGCACTCTGCTGGTCCCTTAGGGGGCTTACCCTTTCATCCATGTGATTACCACTTGCTATGGGTCGAGTAGCAGTTGCTAGGTAGAGAGGTTTCTTTACTTCTGCGTTTAAGTCAACACTTACATTTCCATAGTTTACTGAGTTCTTATTTAAGGTTATACTCTCCTTGCTTGATGCTACAGGAGTAATTTCAGTTGGATGTATCATGGTTAAATGATGGGACCATGCCAACTTCCTACCCTTTCTTGCACGTTTATGTTTTCTTTTTGATAGAATCCAATTTTTAGGGTCCTCCAATATCCTGACGTTGCTGGCAGTTTTGGAGAAAACTGACTTCTCCATGGTTCCCATACTGGGGCTTACTGTGATGATTCTGTCAGCTGAGTCCCTTTTATCTGCTAAGAACGAAGATGATATCACTTGTGGGAAAATAGGCCTATCCTCTACTTCCTGCACAGGGGGCGGTAATGTTAACAGGGTAGCAATATGATTGAATTGTGTGCGATCCTCATTTCATGCAGAGCGTACTTCTTTTAACATTCCTTCCAGGATTAACAGAAGTTGGGCTAATGTTTCTACTACCTCTTTACAAGAACATTCATTAGTTTGCTTGGTTTGAGCCCCTATTATCAGGGCATTTAATTCTTTCAATTTGCTGTCTAATCCAGAGACATATAACACCAGAGTATTTAGCAGATCTACCTGAATGTCCATTTTATTTGAGTGAAACTGTAGCGCCATAACTGTTGCTTACATTGAGTTAAGGATTGCGCCCCACATTTCATTTGCATTGATTACCGCCAAGGATTGTGATTGTAAATTGGCCTTTTCATCCCTTCTTAAAGCTCCTTCATTTATATTTGATTTGAGGGCTTCATTCTGTGAAGTTATTATTTTCTTTTCCTCTGCCGCCCTATTTTTGGGTGCCAGATTTTGTATCCCAGTGCTCCTGCTCCTCTCCTTCAGGTCAATACGCCAGGAATGAGTGGAGCTTAGAGCTGAGACACATTAAAACACCTCGCTGAGAGTCTTGTTCTAGAGTTTCTGGGCTTGCTACCATCTCTGAGTCAGGAGTGGATAGATTAGCTGGGCTAGATGTCCAGCAGTGATTGGTAAGGCCTAAAACAGTATTCCTCATGGTTTTTGCTTGCTTGGGAGTATGGGGAACTTCTGTTGCAGGAGTTAGTGATACTGGGGCTATGGATGCAGTGATCGCTGCTCCTCCCGCCAAAAGCTGGCTGTCCATGATGACAACTGTTGGTGAAAGGGGAAGGGGGGTGGTAGCTCTTCCCTGGCCTCCTTTCCGGGGCTCCCTTCGGTTTGCAGGGTTCGTATAAATGGTTTGTTACCCACTGCATTTTGTTGGGGTGTTGCCCACAAGGTACTCCTACTTTCACCATAGGTGTTTGGAACAGAAAAGTAGTCAGTTATCTTAAAAGATTAGGTGGGGCAGCACGTCTAGCTTCCTCCTCCATGATGGTCCCCTTTCCCAATTCTCTGGCTCTCCCCTGGTTAATTTTTTCCATGTTAGTTCTATGCTCAGCCTGGACTCCTGCTGGTTTTGTTGATTGGGACCTGCCCCTTGCATGGGCTGAGGCAATCTGGATCCCTACTTGCTCCTCTTTTAAACATTGTTCCTTCCAATACCTGCTCTCTTTTCCTTTTCCTCTTTGTTTGGTTCGAGGTTTGATTAGTGACAATATTTTGTGCTTTGCCTGACCACATACTCCTTCCCCCTTCCTCTGATTAATCAGTCTGTCTGATTGTCTGTCTGCCACGCAGGCGCGTGATCCACTATGGGGGTCCTTCAGATATATAGGGAGACCGTAGGTAAGATTGTTCTCTAGACCTTCTCCAATAGTTTTTGCCTTTAATTTGGAGTATTCTCCAATTGCTGGAGTACGCCTCAGGCGTGGTGAGCTGTACAATGCTGAGCTGATGGACGTCAGCCCTGATGAAGATCTTAGTGCCGGTATAATGCAGCTCTTGGTGCTGATTCAGGTGTCTGCGACAGTCACCGTGGAGGAGCTCTTTTCACTTTCAGTACTGTGGTGCCACGTTCGTACTCCACTCCAGTTTTCAGTCCAGTTTGCTGCTTGCACCACTTTGTCTAGCTCCTGGCCCACTCTAGTTTCCTTTGGATGTCCCCTGTGGTTTTCTAGAACCCTCCAGACTAGTTCATTAGGTTCACAGGGTTCAATGAACTCTCACTGGTTTCTCCGATCTCCCTGAAGTCTCTGGATAGCTGCTCTTGCACAGCGCTGTGCCACGAGCCCCCCAGGGGTTCCAGAGGCTCCCCAACTTTCCTGGTACCTGGCACAGCCTCCCTCTCCTTGTTACTCCAGCAGTGTCACCATAAGCACCAACAGCCTCTTCACCAACTCGCAGGGAGGCAGGCTCACATGCTCACAGGCTGGAGGAGGCCCCCTGCTGCAAGCAGCTGCAGGCTGCTACTTTACCACTCCACCCTTCTGGGCCACTGAGCCTCTGCACCCAGGATGCAGGCTCCAGGTTCCAGGCTCAATGCTCAAGACTCAACGCTCAGGCTTCACTGACTCGGGGAAACAGTGAGCCTGGGAGCCGAGCCGAACCGCCTTGCTGCAGACCAGCAGATGTTCGGCGGATGTTCTGGACACCACCAACAGCCCCAGGGAGCCAGAGGGGGCCGGTGGATTAGAGCAGGTCGGGAGGTCAAAATGACCGCAGGTGCTGCAGCCTCCTGCATTGCTGTCTCACCTCTGTGTCACTGCCTCACAGCTGCTGAGGCTGAATGGGCAGAGGCGGCAAGCGGCAGCAGTGTGGTGCACCAGCACTGAGGACAGGGGGACCGGAGGGCTGAGGGTCAATGGGCCAACGGGCCAAGATTCAAGGAGAGACGAAGAGGGCTGGGAGGACTTGCATGAACTGGCCGCACCTCCCAGCTCCGCTGCTTCCATTGCGTCCCATTCTCACGTCAGACTACATCTCATGTGATGCACTCACTGGTTTTGGGTCTTCAGTGGGAAGCCGTCCTTTTCAGTGGGATTGAAGAGGCCCCAGATGGCTTCAGGATTAAGCCGCCTCAGTATTCTGTGTTCTCATATTTAATTGCAGCAGCCGCATGTTTAAGAGGAGGGCTTTGGGCAGCGGCACATTTTTATTTACAAATTAAGCACTGTCACCAGCAAACAGCAAGGTACATGTCTTATAGTAGAAAGCAGCACAGCTATGACCGAGAGGGAGTCGCAGAGTTTACACATTTACCATTGAATGTGAGAGCTCTTTTTGATTCTGACATCCAGCATCCAGCCTGCCAGCCATTACATCACTGGTGCTGCCACTAGCTGTCAGGGGCCCTGATGAGAAATGCCACCATCTCCTCCCGCTCTGACAAGGCATTGCTCAAACACATCCTGTTGTGGATGGACAGAAAAGAGAGCTTTCTCAGCAGGATAGAGCAGAGACTGGACCAGCTCCAGACCCAAAAGCAGAATGCCCTCTTTTGAGCCCTTTTTAAAAATGTTGTTTTTGTGTGAGGAACGTCTTGTGGATGGAGAGGGTGGGAAGGAAGTTGGGACCATTTTGTTCACTTTGGACATTTGTTGGACTTTTCAGGGTGGGCCATTTGTTTGGGGATAGGGGTGGTCTATTGTGAGTGTAAAGGGTAGTTTTCTCATTTTAAAAAAAATGGGATAATTCATTTTATTTCATGTATGCCTCTAATGTGTATTTCAGTGTTTTGGTTTGAACTGTTGTCTTTTAGTGGAGCCTGTTTTTTAAATTTGCTATAAAAGTGTATGTCATTTACTTATAGCCCTACTCTACTGCCCTCTATAACAATATTGACCACTAGGGGATGATTGTATTGCCTATTTTGCCTACAGAAACCTGGATACACTAAAAAAACATCTTCTTCAGTAAAAGTGAATTGCTAACTAAATAGGTTCACTTTAATCCAAAGTTCATCTCTTACCTTTCCTCATTCTTCTTACTACATGGTTTTCCCAAGGTGGCATCTTATCTTATTTTAAGGGGGTGATGGTAGTGGAAGAAGGCTAGCGCTTTAACACGACAGACACAAGGTGAAGAAAACAGAGAGTTAGTAGGCCATATATATCATATCATTACTTTAGGAAGACTAAAACCAGACTACCACAATGACAGTATTTGACACACAACAAAAAAGGCCTGATATGATGATAAAAACAAGCAATATAAACTTCTTCTGAGCAATGGGGACCTAGTATTTAAAAACTACACTTAGGAAAGGAAATCCTTGAGTCAGGAGAAGTGTGCTTAGAATCAAGAGCAGTTGGACAAGGTTAAGCTTTTATGCAACATGCAATACACAACACATGGCCTTAATGATGATGTTGATGGGGCTGGAGTGGAATAATGCTTAGGTGATATGCATTGATCATGCAGTGAGTTGGTGTTTCTTTCAGCACATTGGCCCCAGCAAGTATATGATCCATTTATGGTGTAACATTAAGTCTCACATCAATAAATCCTAGCCTGGGGTAAGAGAATGATTAGATAGAAAAGAAGATTTGGGAAAAGGTGTGAAAAAGGCAAACACTACACAAAAGAAACAATGACAATATTCATCGGGGCGCTGAGCAGCACACCATCATCAATCTTTTGTGGAAGGGAACAATTAAGGGACAAGTACAGTTCAGATAAATGCATTGAAACAGTCCTACAGCCCTAGAGAGATCCCAGATCGTATATCTCTAAATGTTATGTCTTCTAGGTTTGAAAAATACAAATTATGGAGGACTGAAGTTAACCTACTCGGTTCTGAAAAAAATGGTTGTTTAAAGGAAAATGATACTCTATTGCCAAACTGGGAGGTGCATCTTCATTCTTCTTGGAATGTCTGTCAATCTTGGGTGTTGAGTTTTCACCAAGTTTGGTTCGTGCAGGAGAGAGCTAGGAGAAGGCTTTTGTTTTTGAAAACAGTAACTGTGTTACAAAGTAAAGGAGAAGGGCAAAAGGAAGCAAGGTAAACTTCATGAGGAGTCAGGAGTGCATACCAAGAAGACTCAGAGTATTCTTGGTACATAAGGGAGAGCTTCACGTTTGAGAAAGCAATGCAGCAAAATAGCAGCATATTCCAAATCAATAAAATAACTTTATCCTTCTAGCTGTTGAGGTAGCCCCTCTGTGAGTACGTGCATCCTCCTCCTCTGTTTCTTCATTCTGAATACTCCGTCCCAGTGCGAGGGAGACCTGTGTTGTATACTGCTGTAGAAGAACAAACAGAGAAACGAATTGGAGTATTTTGTGTAGATTTGTGCATGGTAACTAAAGTAACTGAAAAATGGAGTGGACCCTGCAGGTACATTTTTCTAAGTTCTAAAGGCCCATCACATTCAGGAAAAAGTGATCACTCATCAGCCCCCAAATATTGCAAATCATTGAATTCAAGTTTACAAATTTGTTGAACTCCCTCCTTTACTGTCAGCCACCATATACATCATCAATCATCACTCGTGGGGCGTGGCCGGGGACCAATGGAGCTGCACGCGTAGTGCAGCGCTCTCGGACCGCAATCCAGGCCTGAAGCTTAAATCCTGACATATTAACGACCGGAGGTTTCAAAAATTGAAGAGAAGTGACCGGAGAATATACAGAACAAGTAAATACCGCGGCGATACACTTTGGGGCAGAGTTTACCCCGAAAACTCCCCCCGACAACTTCGCGGCTACCGTGACCCAAAATGGCGACCGCAACAGAGCAGTGAACCCGTTGCAGCCGCGGCTCGCGGCCAAGAGGATACAAGGATCTCGTGGAGGTGAGGGCCATCGCACCATTCGTTGGGGGGCACGAGAGGCTCAGACACCTTCGCCACAAACGGCGAGAGCAACAGAACGAAATGGAACATTAACGAAAGCGGCATAGTGTGGCGCCCTTGGACCACAATCCAGGCCCGAAGTTTAAATCCTGCCATAATGACAACCGGAGGTCTTGGGGTCTGAAGAGAAGTGATCGGAGAATACACAGCACAAATAGAAACCGCGGCGCCCCACCCTGGAGCAGAGATCGCCCAGATAACTGCCCCCGAAAACTTTGCGGCTGCCGCAACCCAAAATGTCAGCCGCGACAGAATAGTGAGCTGCAGCTCTCGGATGAGAGGTCACAAAGGTCTCGGGGAGGTGAAGACCCTCACACCATCCATCGAAGGACACAAGGAGCTCATACGTCATCGCCACCAACGGCGAGAACAACATTACGAAGCGGAACATCAGCGAATGCGAAGTGGGACGGCGCCCTCAGGCCACAAACCAGGCCCAAAGCTTAAATTCTGCCATAATAACGACTGGAGGTCTTAAAAATTATAGGGAAGCGATCGAAGAATATGCAGCATTGGTAGGAACCGCGGCGCTCCACTTTGGGGCAGAGATCGCCCGAAAAACTCCCCCGTCAATTTTGCGGCTACAGCGGCATAAAATGGCGGCCGCGATGGAGCAGGGAACCAGCTACAGCCGCAGCCCTTTGCTGAGAGGATACGAAGGTCCCGCGGAGGTGAGATCTTCCACACCATCCATTGAAGAGCGCAAAGAACTCAGCCACCTTTGCCACTAACGACGAGAGCAACAGTACGAAGCGGTAAATCCAAAAAAACAAGACAAATCGCCAGCGGGGGACTCCTCGTACACTGAGAATCCACCCCCAACGCCCGCCAGAGAATCGCAAACGGGGCACGAACAACAAGAAACAACTCTGGACACTGTACTGCTGGCCATTAAAGATTCCCGGGAAGCGCTTGAGCGTAAAATCGATAACCTCACCGCAGGTCTTTCCCTTTTGAGAGACGATCACCGTAAATTAAAGGAAACGGTGGGTTTGCACAAGACTACGCTGACAGGGGTATTAGCGGCACACAAAAACTCATCCTCAGAAATTAAAGACCTGACCACCTGGCTGAAAACATTGGAGGCAAGGGCGGAGGATGCAGAAAACCGAGCCAGACGGAACAACATCAGATTGGTGGGGGTTCCGGAAGGGGCAGAGACCTCCGCGGCTAATACAGAAATATTCCTAGAACAGTGGCTCAGAGACACAATAGCATCAGAGGGTTTCTCACCGTTAATTGCGGTGGAACGAGCCCACAGGATCCCTGGCGGACCACCCCCACCAGGAGCCAGACCACAGCCAATAATCGCTAGATTACTCCACCACAAGGATAGAGACTACGTATTGTCACAATCCCGCCAGCTAGGAGAGATTCAATTGGATGGCCAAAAGGTTATGATATTCCCAGACTTTACGAAAGAAATACAGGCGCAAAGGGCATCCTACATCGTAGTACAATGAGCCATGCGGGAGAATGGTATAAAATATGCCATGCTCTTTCCGGCAAAACTCAGAGTGGAATACGATAACAGAACCCATTTTTTTCTCACACCTCAGCTGGCGATGGAATGGCTTGAATCGCTGAACATCCACTACAGAGCAACTCGCGACCGGTCATTCCGAAACCCCGGGAAGAAACGTAGCAGATCCCAGAAGAAGACCACAGAAGCGGCTCCATCGAAACGTCAGTCGCAACAGGAGATGCGTGATGCGGTGGAAACAGCAGCACCATTAAGCGGAGGAGACTTCCATACACACCGGACCCCAGATACTGCATCAGACGTTGAATCAAACTGTGAACATTCCTCAATATCCTTTCAGGACACTCTCGTTGGCTTACCTTTGATCACCCCAGGAACGGCAGACAAGATTATTTGACCTCGCTAAAGGAACGAGTTGGCAAGTGAGCGGACAATTGTGGGGGAACCTCAATCTGTTTAGGGACATTGATAGGACCCAACCGTAAATAGAGAGCGATGGGAACCTAGATATCATTTCTTAACCAGCACATTAAACATGATCGTGCCTGAGGAAGGGTCCGGGACGCTGCCTCTTGGTCTCTGGCACGCTTCCCTCCAATAGGTTGATAATTAAGATTACAATAGTTGTAATGGTTTGGACGGGGAGAGTTGTAGGTACCGGTCCTGGGGAGAGGGAGTTACAAAAGGGGTTTGATTTTGGTTGTGTTGTTTTCAGGGTTTATCAGGCACATTTATCTCGCAGCCCAAACGGTTCACACCTTTGATTACGAAACTCAATAGGTTTCTCCAGTAGTAGTAGTAGAGCGGTGTTAGTGGACTGCCTCTACACCCCTCCTTAGATTATGTCCACAGAATATAAGATAATCACATGGAATGTCAGGGGCCTAAATAACATGTCCAAGAGGTACAAGGTTCACAGCTTTCTTAAAAGAAGGGGAGTGCACATAGCTATCTTACAAGAGACTCACTTGTTAGAGCAGGAGATCAAGGCCTTGAAAAAGCGCTGGAGGGTACAAATATTCGCTACTACCCACTCTGCGTTTGCGAGGGGAGTGTTGATATGGGTCAGACCAGGCGTCCCATTACAGGTTCTTCATACCTTGATTGATACTGAGGGGAGATACATAGTGATTTCTGGTAGATTGGACGGGAGAGAGGTAACTCTTGCGGGACTATACGCCCCAAATCACGAACAGGGAAGATTCCTAGACAGATTATCACTGAGCATGAGCACACTTCTCACTAGCACTACGTTAATAGGAGGAGACTTTAATTGCGTAATGGATACCGCAATGGATAGATCGCACCCACCATTGTCACAATCCCTAACCCATAAAACAGCATCACACTTCCAGCAGTGGCAAAAACACTGGCAATTAACGGATTGTTGGCGCAAACTTAATCCCCCCAATAGAGAATACTCTTTCTATTCAGCAGTTCACGACATGCATGTACGACTGGACACCTTTTTGGCGTCTCCAGAGGTGCAATCTGTGGTGACAAGGGCCGAGTATCTCGGCCGCACCATCTCAGATCATAATACCTTATTGATTTCTCTGGCCTGGTGCGGCGAGAGACCTTTGATTCCCACTTGGCGTCTGAGAGCAGAGTCACTTGATGACGAAGCTTTTAGAGCCCAACTGGGCACGCAGATTACGGAATTCTTCGAGAATAATGCTGGAACTGCCTCGTCCAGATCTGTAGAATGGGAATCCTTTAAAACAGTGATCAGGGGATATTGTATTAGCACAACCGTAGGAGTACGGAAGGTGCTAGAGATAGAATTAACCGATCTCGAGAACTCCCTAAGGGATCTCGAACGTAAGCACCCAACACAACCCGACCTCTCAACACAAATAGAAGAAATAAGGACTAGAATAATAGAAACTAAGACTAGATTGTCTTGTTTTGACTACAAACAATTCTTGCAGAAGCAACATACAGAGGGCGACAGAGCAGGTGCCCTACTGGCCTGGCTGGCCAAACCACCCCAACATCAAACCATAGTGGTGGAGTTAGAGACCACCCCGGGTATTAAAGTATATGGACAGAAGGAGATTAATGCCACCTTTCTTAAATATTACTCAGAGTTATATGCCCCTCCCACCGAAGTACTCAGCGACGCTCAATTACAAGATCTGGGGAACCTCAACCTCCCGGCATTGAAAGGGGAAGATAGAATAGCCCTGGCGACTCCCATATCGCTTACAGAAATAAAGACTGCAATCCAGAGTATGGCAAGGGGCAAGGTACCGGGAGCAGATGGTCTCCCCTTGGAGTTCTACCTTACGTATCAGGACTCATTAACCTCCCAGCTCAGCATCTTATATGCAGAGGCATGGATTAACAACAGCTTACCTCCTTCCACTACGGAGGCCATAATGATTCCCCTTCTGAAACCCACCAAACCCCCCACAGAAGTTCGATCATACCGCCCACTATCAATGTTGAACTTAGATTATAAAATATTAAGCAGAGTACTAGCTAACAGACTTCTACCATACATGTCTACATTAATCCATCAGGATCAATCGGGATTTATCCCAAAGCGAAGCACTGCCCAAAATATCCGTCAATTGATTTCACTCCTTCATGCCCTGCCCTCTGACGCAAATAGAGCAGTAATCATCTCGATAGATGTCGAGAAGGCTTTTGATAGCCTACGATGGGACTACCTAGAACGAGTGATGCTGCAGCTAGGACTAGGAGAAGGGTTTGTCAAATGGACGAGGCTTCTCTACACAAACCCCACAGCGAGAGTACGCACTGGCCGTACAATATCCCCTTCCTTTGCCATAGGTAGGGGTACAAGACAGGGCTGCCCGCTATCACCTTTGCTTTTTGCGTTGGCAGTTGAGCCTCTCGCCCAATCAGCTAGGTCCCAGAGGTTCTACGAAGGCATTACAATCAATGCTTGGACGCATCATATTGCTCTCTATGCGGATGACATGTTACTCTTCCTCTGGAACGCAGAGACCGATCTACCAGGAGCAATGACAATGTTAGACAACTTTGGAGCTGCATCTGGGCTCTGGATAAACTGGGGGAAGTCGTCCATTTTTCCAGCTACTAGGGGTATCGAAGAACCAAAAGACAATCGGGGTCTCCTGTGGTCCCCGTCCACATTCAAATACTTAGGGGTCAATATCTATCACTCTGCTGAGGATTTACTAGAGGGGAACATTCAGAGTACGATTAGGAGTATCAAAAACAGCATGATATTCTGGCAGACACTTCCGCTAGCGGTCACTGGGAGAATTGCACTGATTAAGATGATAGTATTACCCAGAATGTTATATTATTTCGCAACCATCCCACTCATTATACCAAAGGTGGTATTTAAAACAATTTCGTCCTTGATTACAGGATTTATATGGGGAACCAACAGACAAAGGATAGCATTGCGCACCCTCCAGAGAACAACAGCAGAGGGTGGTTTGGCTGTTCCTGACTTTGAATTATACTATTGGGCGAGCCAACTCCAATGGCTGGCGCGATTCATCAGAGCACCCCCAGTGGGGGAAGCACTGAGAGCCCCTCTCCACTGTACCCATGATAGAATTCTGGGGATTCTACTAAACACCAAGAAACAGAACACACCTCTTCCGATAGAATGGGAAGCATCACGTCACTGCTGGGAACAATACCTAAAACGAACACATACCAGAACACCGTTCTCACCAGAGGCCCCACTGATCTGTATAGGAACCATCACAGGAAACCATGTGATAAGGGGTATCACCCAATTCATGGCACTTCAGATCGACACTATAGGGGATCTATATAATAATGGGAAACTGTGCACTTATGCAGAACTGCAGGAAAGGTTCCAGATACCACCAGGGCTGTTCCTAGCTTTTAACGCAATTGCTAGGACTCTTCGTAGACAATGGGGCACAGGACTAGAAGAACCCCCCAGACATAATACCTGTGACCAAATATGCACTATAGGAGACCAAGGGAAGTTGATATCAGGGATATATACATCTCTACTAACAGGCATATGTCATCCCTTAGATAAACTTAAGACCAAATGGCAGGGGGAATTAGATGTTACAATAGATGACACACAGTGGACCAGAATAACCACACACATATATACAGTTTCCAGAAATGCCAGGTTTAAATTAATAAAAACATATGTTTATCACAGAGCTTACTTAACCCCCTATATGATATCAAAGATTTATGGTGTAGAAAATGCCAGCTGCCCCCGATGTGCAGAACTAGCAGTAGAGTTGCTGCACATGCTTTGGAGTTGCCCACTAATCGGGGACTTCTGGATGGGGATATTTGAAGCACTCTCCACCTGCACGGGCAGAACATTATCCCGATCAGCCACGGTAGCGGTTTTGGGAGATTTCCCTCGCCCCAGCAAGCATAAAATCACAAACCGATTCATAGACCTGGCTCTGATATTAGCAAGGAGAGAAATAACCTCACACTGGAAAGATCCGAAGGGACCACAGATAAATCGTTGGAGAAATGCATTAATCAAATGGGCGGAAATTGAAGGGACAATATTATTAAGGGAAACACTCAGGGGCCTAGGAACTAGAGACAATGCCCAGCATTGGAACACGATACTGGACAATTTTAGAACACCTGACACCTCTAACTCCGATGCAGAGGCAAATTTATCAGAGTCAGATCATGTATAGTTGACCAGGATATTCCTGTTGAAGATCGTACAAGAGACCAAATAAGTGACTCATTTGTGAACTGAACAAACACATCTGTACAATTGATGAGAAGTGCGAAAGGGGAGAGGGAGGGGGTGATACAAAAAGAGGGGAAGTTATTTTGTTCTGTATGCGTTTTCATGCAATTATAAAGCAATAAAAGAGATTTAAAAAAAAAAATCAATCATCACTCACAATTACTCAGTGTATCACCACTCATTGGTGCAATAGTTAGCAGTTACTTTGTTGTGCTCTTTAAAGTTTTGCACGCAGCGGGACTACACCGCGTGCCGAACCTATTTCGCGTGCTGCTGGCTGTCGGGTTCTCCGGTACTCTTGAACGTGAGAGAACGGTTGAGAGGCTGCGGAGGTGCCGGAGGTGCGGAGGTGCCAGAGGACGTGACAGTGGCGGTCTTCGCTCCTTGATGAAATAAACACATATAAACCTTCAAGACGCCTCTTACTTTGTTTACAACATTGAAATTTGGTGATGAGGAGCCAGTTGACCGCTGCTAATTACCCACGCATTGTGGTGAAGAGAGATCCTCGTCTACTGCCAACAAGAAACCTAAGGTAGCTTGGAGCCCTGCTGGGGGAGGATCGAATGACTGATTTGGAAGCAGACAACTGGAATGGGACTCTGCAGGTGCTGTGGTTGGCAATTGTAAGCGCCATCTTGGATGTAGTTGCTGTCAATACTACACTGGGCCATAGTAACAAGGATAACCACGAAAATACGTTTACATTGGTTGTGGTTGGCATTTTTTTTAAACACCATCTTGGATGTAGTTGTCGTCAACGCTACACTGTGTCATAGTAGCAGGGACAACCGGGAAAAATACTGCTACATTGATTAAAAGTGCTACTAACAGTTTTTTTTTATTGACACAATAACCATCTGAACAGGTCCAGGACAGTTCTGTTTTTTTTGCTGCCTCTTGGTTTGTGCTATGCAGTCTGTTAATCCTCCACCACCTTTTTTGGAAACTCCAGGGGCCCCTCCCATCCCATGGAGACAATGGTTTGACGGTTTTGAGACATACCTAGGAGCTACTGGAGCCTCTCGTTTTCGACCTGAAAGGAAGAAGTGTCTTCTTTTACATTCTTTGGGATATGAAGGTAGAGAGATTTTCAAACACGTACCGGACCTGCCGCAAACTGATGAAGAGCTTGATGAATATAATATGACCACCAAGAAGTTGTCCACAAGGTTTGATGTGCTGCCGAGTCTGGTGGTTTTGCGGCACAAGTTCTTCAAGCGTCAGCAGTCTCAAAGTGAGGATGTTGACGCATACGTCAGTGCACTGAGACAATTGGCCTCGAAGTGTGAATTTAGAGATTTCCAAGACCAGTTAATAAGGGACCAGTTTATCGGTCACTGCTCAAATAAGCACATTCAACAGAAGCTACTTACCATGGGCAATCCAACCTTGGAAGAAGTCATTAAAACACCCAAAAGCGTTGAACTGGCGCAGACCTCTCTAAAGGAACTCTTAATAAGTACTGGGATGAAGGACTCTGATCAAGTGCAAGTGAATGTCATTACTAAAATGGGTGCGGTAAAGACAGGCGACTTGAAGAAACATGACAATCCATTCTTTAGGTCTTCTAACATATGTTTTAGATGTGGGAACATGCCTCACTTTAAGGATGGCAAAAGTTGTCCAGCGAAGAATGCTGTATGTAGGAAGTGTAGTAAAGTAGGTCACTTTGCTAAAGTCTGTCAATCCATGTTTAATAAGCAAGCTAAGGAGTCTACGGAGGTAGAGGAAAAGGGGAGAATGAAGAGGATTCTTTTGTTAAGGCCTATCAGGATATGATTGTGGTGGTCACTGAAAAGGTATGTGGGGTCAAAGATCAAAACCAGTGCATAGATCCTCTTGTAGATATTCGGGTTGGTGATAAGTGGCTTCGGTTATTAGTGGATTCTGTGGCACGTATTACTATGATCACATCGGATCTCTTCCACAACGTTTGGGGTGATAGCAAGTTATTGCCTCCCGACAGATCACCTGTATCTTATGAGGGCAGGAAAATTGACTTGGAAGGCTACATAGAAGATAGTCTAGAGCTCAAGGATCGAAAGATCTTCGGTAAAATTTATGTGGCATATAAAGGTTTGAACATTTTAGGATGGTACCACCAAGGGCTGTTTAGTATGGTGTTGAAACCTGGTGCTAAAGAACAAGTCCTTGTTGTAGGGAACTCAGAGTCAAAGGCACCATTTGAAGAGGAGTTTCCTAGCATTTTTGCACAAGGTTTGGGAAAGATTGCTGGTTTCAAGCACAAAATTAAGGTGAAGGATAGGGCCATCCCAGTGAGACATAAGGTCAGGTTGGTGCCGTTTAGTCTAAGAGATGATCTTAACCCCTTCTGTGCCGCGGACGTAGTGGTTACGTCCTGCGGCACAGTGCTGCTGTGCCGAGGACGTAACCACTACGTCCTCGGCACACAGCCCAGAGGAAGCCCACCCCCACAAAGTCAGGGATGGAAGGGGAAGCCCTTCCCCTCCCACCCCGACCTCCCCAACCCCCCCTGTGACGTCAGAGCGCGAGTGCGCGCTGATTAGTCACGGGGTCTCCCCCATCGCGCTGGAAGCAGAGCTTCCAGCGCGATTGAAAGAGAAATGCTTTTGCATTTCTCTTTCAATCCCATGGGGGAGGCCCCGAGAGGCTTCAAAGGGAAGGAAATGTATTTCCTTCCCTTTGAAACCCCACTAGACACCAGGGATTTTTTTTTTTTGAATGAAACTGTCAAAAGGGAGCGATCCCTTGGGCAAGGGTCGCTCCCAGGGGGGGCATTTTTTTAGAAAAGGCCTTTTCTGCCCCCCCTGGGGGCAGATTGGCCTATTATTAGGCCGATCTGCCCCCAGGGGGGGCAGAAACCTCTAGGCACCAGGGAGCTTTTTTTTTTTTCTTTTTTTTTTGTGATGTTTTCTTTTTTTTTAGGTGGGGAGCGACCCCTTAGGCAAGGGTCGCTCCCCTAGGGGGCAATATATATTTAGGCCATTTCTGCCCCCCTTGGGGGCAGATTGGCCTATTTTGATGAGGCCAATCTGCCCCCAAGGGGGGAGAAACCATTAAACACCAGGGAGGTTTTTTTTTCGTGAATTTTACGCAACGGGAGCGACCCCTTGGGCAAGGGTCGCTCCCAGGGGGGGCATTTTTTGGGGAAGGCATTTTCTGCCCCCCCTGGGGGCAGATCGGCCTATTATTAGGCCGGTCTGCCCCCAGGGGGGGCAGAAACCTCTAGGCACCAAGGATCATTTCTTTTTTTTTTTCTTTTTGTTATGTTTTCTTTTTTTTTTTAGGTGGGGAGCTACCCCTTAGGCAAGGGTCGCTCCCCTAGGGGGCAAATTATATTTAGGCCATTTCTGCCCCCTTTGGGGGCAGATTGGCCTATTTTGATGAGGCCAATCTGCCCCCAAGGGGGGCAGAAACCATTGGACGCCAGGGAGTTTTTTTTTTTTGCGTGAATTTCACGCAAGGGAAGCGACCCCTTAGGCAAGGGTCGCTCACTGGGGGGGGGGGATTATTTTAGGCCATTTCTGCCCCCATGGGGGGTAGATCAGCCTATTTTGATTCGGCTGATCTGCCCCCAAGGGGGGCAGAAACCACTAGGCACCAGGGATTTTTTTGTTTTTTTGTTTTACAGATGGGGTGCGACCCCTTGGACAAGGGTCGCTCCCCTGGAGGGGCAAAATGTATTTAGGCCATTTCTGCCCGCTTTGGGGGCAGATCGGCCGATTTTAGGTCAATCTGCCCCCAAGGGGGGCAGAAACCACTAGGCACCAGGGATCTTTTTTTTGTGCCGTCACGCAAGGGGAGCGACCTTGTAGGCAAGGGTCGCTCCCTTCGGGGGGGAGGTAGGGGGGCAAAATTATTTTACGCCATCTCTGCCCCCCCTGGGGGCAGATCGGCCTATTGGTATTAGGCCGATCTACCCCCAGGGGGGGCAGAAACCTCTAGGCGCCAGGGCATTTTTTTTTTTTGTGTTTTTGTTTTTGTTTGTTTGTTTTTTTAGAGATGGGGAGCGACCCATCAGACAACGGTCGCTCCCCTGGGGGGGGAAACTGTGTTTAGACCATTTCTGCCCCCCTTGGGGGAAGATTGGTCGATTTTAGGTCAATCTGCCCCCAAGGGGGCAGAAACCACTAGGCACCGGGGATTTGTTTTTTGGCGTCAATGTCACGCAGGGGGAGCGACCCCGTAGGCAAGGGTCGCTCCCGGGCGGGGGGGGAGTTTTGGGGGGCAAATTTATTTTAGGCCATTTCTGCCCCCCCTGGGGGCAGATCGGCCTATTATTAGGCCGATCTGCCCCCAGGGTGGGCAGAAACCTCTTGTTGCCAGGGCAAATTTTTTTTTTGTGTTTTTATTTTTTTGTTTGTTTGTTTTTTTAGAGATGGGGAGCGACCCATCAGGCAAGGGTCGCTCCCTGGGGGGCAAACTGTATTTAGACCATTTCTGCCCCCCTTGGGGGCAGATTGGTCGATTTTAGGTCAATCTGCCCCAAGGGGGCAGAAACCACTAGGCACCGGGGATTTGTTTTTTGGCGCCAATGTCACGCAGGGGGAGCCACCCTGTAGGCGATGGTCGCTCCTGGTGGGGGGGTGGGGGTTGGGGATGCAAATTTATTTTAGGCCATTTCTGCCCCCCCTGGGGGCAGATCGGCCTATTATTAGGCCGATCTGCCCCCGGGGGGGCAGAAACCTCTTGTTGCCAGGGCAGATTTTTTTTTTGTGTTTTTTTTTTTTTATGTTTGTTTTTTTAGAGATGGGGAGCGACCCATCAGACAAGGGTCGCTCCCCTGGGGGGCAAACTGTATTTAGACCATTTCTGCCCCCCTTGGGGGCAGATTGGTCGATTTTAGGTCAATCTGCCCCCAAGGGGGCAGAAACCACTAGGCACCGAGGATTTGTTTTTTAGCGCCAATGTCACGCAGGGGGAGCGACCCCGTAGGCGAGGGTCGCTCCTGGTGGGGGGGTGGGGGTTGGGGATGCAAATTTATTTTAGGCCATTTCTGCCCCCCCTGGGGGCAGATCGGCCTATTATTAGGCCGATCTGCCACCAGGGGGGGGGCAGAAACCTCAAGGCACCAGGGCAAAAAAACATTTTTTTCTTTTTTTGTATGTTTGTTTTTTTAGAGATGGGGAGCGACCCATCAGGCAAGGGTCGCTCCCCTGGGGGGCAAACTGTATTTAGACCATTTCTGCCCCCCTTGGGGGCAGATTGGTCGATTTTAGGTCAATCTGCCCTAAGGGGGCAGAAACCACTAGGCACCGGGGATTTGTTTTTTGGCGCCAATGTCACGCAAGGGGAGCGACCCCGTAGGCAAGGGTCGCTCCTGGGCAGGGGGGGTTTGGAGGGGTCAAATTTATTTTAGGGCATTTCCCCCCCCCCGGGGCCGGCTGACCTAGAGGCCAAAATCCACAGGTAGGCACTTTGCAAAAAACACCTCTGTTTTCTGTGAAAAAATATGTTGTGTCCACGTTGTGTTTTGGGCCATTTCCTTTCGTGGGCGCTAGGCCTACCCACACAAGTGAGGTACCATTTGTATGGAGAGACTTAGGGGAACGCTGGGTGGAAGGAAATTTGTGGCTCCTCTCAGATTCCAGAACTTTCTGTCACCGAAATGAGAGGAAAAAGTGTTTTTTGGCCAAATTGTGATGTTTGCAAAGGATTCTGGGTAACAGAACCTGGTCAGAGCCCCGCAAATCACCCCATCTTGGATTCCCCTAGGTCTCTAGTTTTAAAAAATTCGCTGGTTTGCTAGGTTTCCCCAGGTGCCGGCTGAGCTAGAGGCCAAAATCCACAGGTAGGCACTGTTTTCTATGAAAAAATGTGATGTGTCCATTTTGTGTTTTGGGCCATTTCCTGTCGCAAACGCTAGGCCTACCCACACAAGTGAGGTATCATTTTTATCGGGAGACGTGGGGGAACGCTGGGTGGAAGGAAATTTGTGGCTCCTCTCAGATTCCGGAACTTTCTGCCACAGAAATGTGAGGAACATGTGTTTTTTTAGCCAAATTTTGAGGTTTGCGAAGGATTCTGGGTAACAGAACCTGGTCCGAGCCACACAAGTCACCCCATCTTGGATTGCCCTAGGTCTCTAGTTTTCAGAAATGCACAGGTTTGGTAGGTTTCCCTAGGTGGCGGCTGAGCTACAGGCCAAAATCTACAGGTAGGCACTTTGCAAAAAACACCTCTGTTTTCCTTCAAAAATTTGGATGTGTCCACGTTGCGCTTTGGGGAGTTTCCTGTCGCAGGCGCTAGGCCTACCCACACAAGTGAGGTATCATTTTTATCGGGAGACATGGGGGAACGCTGGGTGGAAGGAAATTTGTAGCTCCTCTCAGATTCCAGAACTTTCTGCCACAGAAATGTGAGGAACATGTGCTTTTTAGCCAAATTTTGAGGTTTGCAAAGGATTCTGGGTAACAGAACCTGGTCCGAGCCACACAAGTCACCCCATCTTGGATTCCCCTAGGTCTCTAGTTTTCAGAAATGCACAGGTTTGGTAGGCTTCCCTAGGTGGCGGCTGAGCTACAGGCCAAAATCTACAGGTAGGCATTTTGCAAAAAACACCTCTGTTTTCCTTCAAAAATGTGGATGTGTCCATGTTGCGCCTTGGGGTGTTTCCTGTCGCAGGCGCTAGGCCTACCCACACAAGTGAGGTATCATTTTTATCTGGAGACATGGGGGAACGCTGGGTGGAAGGAAATTTGTGGCTCCTCTCAGATTCCAGAACTTTCTGCCACAGAAATGTGAGGAACATGTGTTTTTTTAGCCAAATTTTGAGGTTTGCAAAGGATTCTGGGTAACAGAACCTGGTACGAGCCACACAAGTCACCCCATCTTGGATTCCCCTAGGTCTCTAGTTTTCAGAAATGCACAGGTTTGGTAGGTTTCCCTAGGTGGCAGCTGAGCTACAGGCCAAAATCTACAGGTAGGCACTTTGCAAAAAACACCTCTGTTTTCCTTCAAAACTTTGGCTGCGTCCACGTTGCGCTTTGGGGCGTTTCCTGTCGCGGGCGCTAGGCCTACCCACACAAGTGAGGTATTATTTTTATCGGGAGACATGGGGGAACGCTGGGTGGAAGGAAATTTGTGGCTCCTCTCAGATTCTAGAACTTTCTGCCACAGAAATGTGAGGAACATGTGTTTTTTTAGCCAAATTTTGAGGTTTGCAAAGGATTCTGGGTAACAGAACCTAGTCCGAGCCACACAAGTCACCCCATCTTGGATTCCCCTAGGTCTCTAGTTTTCAGAAATGCACAGGTTTGGTAGGTTTCCCTAGGTGGCGGCTGAGCTACAGGCCAAAATCTACAAGTAGGCACTTTGCAAAAAACACCTCTGTTTTCCTTCAAAAATTTGGCTGTGTCCACGTTGCGCTTTGGGGCGTTTCCTGTCGCGGGCGCTAGGCCTACCCACACAAGTGAGGTATCATTTTTATCGGGAGACGTGGGGGAATGCTGGGTGGAAGGAAATTTGTGGCTCCTCTCAGATTCTAGAACTTTCTGCCACAGAAATGTGAGGAACATGTGTTTTTTTAGCCAAATTTTGAGGTTTGCTAAGGATTCTGGGTAACAGAACCTGGTCCGAGCCACACAAGTCACCCCATCTTGGATTCCCCTAGGTCTCTAGTTTTCAGAAATGCACAGGTTTGGTAGGTGTCCCTAGGTAGCGGCTGAGCTACAGGCCAAAATCTACAGGTAGGCACTTTGCAAAAAACACCTCTGTTTTCCTTCAAAAATTTGGCTGTGTCCACGTTGCGCTTTGGGGCGTTTCCTGTCGCGGGCGCTAGGCCTACCCACACAAGTGAGGTATAATATTTATCGGGAGACGTGGGGGAACGCTGGGTGGAAGGAAATTTGTGGCTCCTCTCAGATTCCAGAACTTTCTGCCACAGAAATGTGAGGAACATGTGTTTTTTTAGCCAAATTTTAAGGTTTGCAAAGGATTCTGGGTAACAGAACCTGGTCCCAGCCACACAAGTCACCCCATCTTG